>NC_029778.3:42839879-42840501 GCF_000817695.3 Arachis duranensis
AATTTCGTCCACCAAGTTTTTGGCGCCGTTGCCGGGGATTGTTCGAGTATGGACAACTGACGGTTCATCTTGTTGCTCAGATTAGGTAATTTTCTTTTCAAAATCTTTTTCAAAAATTTTTTCTTTTATTTTTCGTTTTTACAAACTTTATTTTCGAAAAAAATTAATAAAAATACAAAAAAATTAGAAAATCATAAAAATCAAAAATATTTTGTGTTTCTTGTTTGAGTCTTGTGTTAATTTTTAAGTTTGGTGTCAATTGCATGTTTTTAAAATTTTTCTTGCATTTTTTTCGAAAATCCCATGCATTCATAGTGTTCTTCATGATCTTCAAGTTGTTCTTGATAAGTCTTCTTGTTTGATCTTGATGATTTCTTGTTTTGTGTCTTTTGTTGTTTTTCATGTGCATTTTTGCATCCATATTTTCCGTGCATTAAAAATTTCTAAGTTTGGTGTCTTGCATGTTTTCTTTACATTAAAAATTTTTCAAAATAATGTTCTTGATGTTCATCATGATCTTCAAAGTGTTCTTGGTGTTCATCTTGACATTCATAATGTTCTTGCATGCATCTTGTGTCTTGATCCAAAATTTTCATGTTTTGGGTCATTTTTGTGTTTTTCT
>NC_029778.3:42840706-42841490 GCF_000817695.3 Arachis duranensis
AAAAATCTTATCTTTTCAAAATCTTTTTCAAAAATCATATCTTTTTTCCTTTTTTTTATTATTTTCGAAAATTTCAAAATTATTTTTCAAATTATTTTCAAAAAAACTTTTTCTTATCTTTTTATCAAATTTTCGAAAATTAACTAACAAGTAATGTGATTGGTTCAAAAATTTGAAGTTTGTTACTTTCTTGTTAAGAAAGGTTCAATCTTTAAGTTCTAGAATCTTATCTTGTAGTTTCTTGTTAGTTAAGTAATTTTAAAAATTAAAATCTTTTTCAAAATATCCTTTTTCAAATATATCTTTTTATCTTTTTATCTTATCTTGTTCAAAAATTTTATCTTTTTCAAAATTTGATTTCAAAATATCTTATCTTTTTCTTATCTTCTTATCTTTTTCAAAATTTGATTTCAAATCTTTTTCAATCAACTAACTAACTTTTTGTTTGTTTCTTATCATTTTCAAAACCACCTAACTACTTTTCTCTCTCTAATTTTCGAAAATTCTCCCTCTCTTTTTCAAAAATTCTTTTTGTTTTAAATTTTAATTTTAATTATATTTTGTCTTTGATTTTCGAAAATTACTAACTTCTTTTTCAAAAAAATTATTATTTTCGAAATCTTCTTTCTCTTTTCTTATTCTCTTTATTTATTTAATTACTAACACTTCTCTTCACCTCTCTTCATCCAAATCCGAATCCATCCTTCTTCTTTCTTCTACCCCTCTCTTTTTCTACTAACATAAAGGAGTCTCTGTACTGTGACATAGAGGATTCCTTTTTCTT
>NC_029778.3:42842125-42843078 GCF_000817695.3 Arachis duranensis
TACCTGAAGAGGCACAAGAACTCATTGACATGGTTGCAAACAACCAGTTCATGTATACCTCTGAGAGGAATTCCGTGAATAATGGGATACCTCAGAAGAAAGGAGTTCTTGAAATTGATGCTCTGAATGCCATATTGGCTCAGAACAAAGTGTTGACTCAACAGGTCAACATAATCTCTCAAAATCTGAATGGATTGCAACATGCATCCAACAGTGCTAGAGAGGCAGCCTCTGAAGAAGCTTATGATCCTGAGAACCCTGCCATGGCAGAGGTTAATTACATGGGTGAACCATATGGAAACACCTATAACCCATCATGGAGAAATCATCCAAATTTCTCCTGGAAGGATCAACAAAAGCCTCAACAAGGCTTTAACAGTGGTGGACGCAATAGGCTGAATAATAGTAAGCCATATCCATCATCTCCTCAGCAACAGACAGAGAAATCTGAACAAAATAATTCTAATTTAGCTAATATAGTCTCTGATCTGTCAAAGGCCACTTTCAGTTTCATGAATGAAACAAGATCCTCCATTAGAAATTTGGAGGCACAAGTGGGCTAGCTGAGTAAGAGAGTTATTGAAACTCCTCCCAGTATTCTCCCAAGCAATACAGAAGAGAATCCAAAAGGAGAGTGCAAGGCCATTGATTTGATCAAAGTGGCCGAATGCACTAGGGAGGAGGAGGACGAAAATCCTAGTGAGGAAGACCTCATGGGATGTCCTTCAAGCAAGAAGGAGTTTCCTATTAAGGATCCTGAGGAATCTGAGGCTCATACAGAGACCATAGAGATTCCATTAAACCTCCTTCTGCCATTCATGAGCTCTGAAGACTATTCATCCTCTGAAGAGGATGAAGATATGACTAGAGAGCAAGTTGCTCAATACTTAGGAGCTATCATGAAGCTGAATGCCAAGCTGTTTGGTAATGAGACTTGGGAAAGTGAACCTCCC
>NC_029778.3:42847039-42848683 GCF_000817695.3 Arachis duranensis
TCATCCATGAAGACTTCCAGAAATTTTTCCACCATATCAGAGAAAATTGAGAGCATGCACCTTTGAAAGGTTGCAGGTGCATTGCACAAGCCAAATGGCATCCTTTTCTGTGCAAATACTCCAGATGGATATGTGAATGCTGTTTTCTCTTGATCCTGGGGATCTACTGCAATTTGATTATAACCTGAATATCCATTCAGGAAGCAGTAGTATTCATGACTTGCTAGTCTTTCCAGCATCTGGTCTATGAATGGTAAAGGAAAATGATCCTTTCTTGTGGCTGTATTGAGCCTTCTATAATCAATACACATACGCCACCCTATAACTGTTCTTGTAGGAACCAGTTCATTTTTTTCATCATGAACCACTGTCATGCCACCCTTCTTAGGGAGTACTTGGACAGGGCTTACCCAGGGGCTATTAGAAATAGGATAAATAATCCCAGCCTCTAGTAATTTAGTGACCTCCTTCTGCACCACCTCCTTCATGACTGGGTTCAGCCACCTTTGTGGTTGAACCACTGGCCTAGCGTCACATTCCAATAGGATTTTGTGCATGCATCTGGCTGGGCTAATGCCCTTAAGATCACTGATGGACCACCCAAGAGCTGTCTTGTGTGTCCTTAGCACTTGAATTAGTGATTCCTCTTCCTGTGGCTCTAAGGTAGAGCTTATGATTACAGGATAGGTATCACCTTCTCCCAGAAATGCATATTTCAGGGATGGTGGTAATGGTTTGAGCTCAGGTTTAGGAGGTTTCTCCTCTTCCTGAGGGATTTTCAGAGGTTCTATTATTCTCACTGATTCCTCCAGATCAGGCTGAACATCATTAAAGATACCCTCTAGCTCTGATTCGAGACTCTCAGTTATATTGACCTCTTTTACTAGAGAGTCAATAATATCAATGCTCATGCAGTCATTTAGGGTGTCTGGATACTGCATAGCTTTGACAACATTCAACTTGAACTCATCTTCATTGACTCTTAGGGTTACTTCCCCTTTTTGGACGTCAATAAAGGTTCGGCCAATTGCTAGGAAAGGTCTTCCTAGAATGAGAGTTGCACTCTTGTGCTCCTCTATTTCCAGCACCACAAAGTCAGTAGGAAAGGCAAATGGCCCAACCTTGACTATCATGTCTTCAATCATGCCTGATGGGTATTTAATGGAGCCATCAGCAAGTTGGAGACATATCCGAGTTGGTTTGACTTCTTCAGTCAAACCAGGCTTTGTGATAATAGATGCAAGTATTAGGTTGATACTTGTCCCAAGATCACTGGTGCACGAAATTGCAATCACACTTTTGCAATCCCGCACAACTAACCAGCAAGTGTACCGGGTCGTCCAAGTAATACCTTGCGTGAGCAAGGGTCGATCCCACAGAGATTGTCGGCTTGAAGCAAGCTATGGTTATCTTGTAAATCTTAGTCAGGATATCAGAAATTATCAGGATTGATTGTGAAAGACAAAAGAACATGAATTGATTACTTGTTTTGCAGTAATGGAGAATAGGTTGAGGTTTTGGAGATGCTCCATCTTCTGAATCTCTGCTTTCCTACTGTCTTCTTCCTCAAACACGCAAGGCTCCTTCCATGGCAAGCTGTATGTAGGGTTTCACCGTTGTCAATGGCTACCTCCCATCCTCTCA
>NC_029778.3:42848908-42849700 GCF_000817695.3 Arachis duranensis
CGTTCATAGTTGAGAATGATGATGATTGTCACGGATCATCACATTCATCCGGGTTAAGAACAAGTATTATCTTAGAATGGAAGCAAGCATGATTGAATGAGAAACAGTAGTAATTGCATTAATCCATCAAGACACAGCAGAGCTCCTCACCCCAACCATGGGGTTTAGAGACTCATGCATGCTGTGGAAGGTACACAAAGAAAACGTGTAAAGTGTCATCCGGTACAGATACAATGTCAAAAGATCCTATTAATAGTAAACTAGTAGCCTAGGGTGTACAGAGATGAGTAAATGACTTAAAAATCCACTTCCGGGCCCGCTTGGTGTGTGCTTGGGTTGAGCAATGAAACAATTTCGTGTAGAAACCTTTTCTGGAGTTAAACGCCAGCTTTCATGCCAGTTTGGGCGTTTAACTCCAAGTTTTATGCCAGTTCCAGCGTTAAACGCTGGAATTTCTGAGGCAGATTTGCCACGCCGATTTGGGCCATCAAATCTTGGGAAAAGTATGGACTATCATATATTGCTGGAAAGCCCAGGATGTCTACGTTCCAACGCCGTTGAGAGCGCGCCAATTGGGCTTCTGTAGCTCCAGAAAATCTACTTCGAGTGCAGGGAGGTCAGAATCCAACAGCATATGCAGTCCTTTTTGGTCTCGGAATCAGATTTTTGCTCAGGACCCTCAATTTCAGCCAGAAAATACCTGAAATCACAGAAAAACACACAAACTCATAGTAAAGTCCAGAAAAGTGAATTTTAACTAAAAACTAATAAAAATATACTAAAAACTAACTA
>NC_029778.3:42851875-42852449 GCF_000817695.3 Arachis duranensis
TGATTTGAAAACAAAATTGTGGTCCCCCCACCTTTCTGGCGTTAAACGCCCAGAATGGCACCCATTCTGGCGTTTAACGCCCATTTGGTGCCCCTTTTGGGTGTTTAACGCCCAGCCAGGTGCCTTGGCTGGCGTTAAACGCCAGAAATCCTTTATCACTGGGCGTTTTTCTGAATGCCCAGGATGCTGCACACCTGGCGTTAAACGCCTAGAATGGTGCCCATTCTGGCGTTTAACGCCCAAAATGGCACCATTCCTGGCGTTAAACGCCCAGAATGGCACCCATTCTGGCATTTAACGCCCAAAATGCCCCTTACTGGCGTTTTTTCGCCAGTAAGCTCTTTTTCTCTGCTTTTTGAGCTGAATCCTTCTGTAACTCTGTGAATTCCTTCATTTTTGATACTTGCCTCTGTAAGAACAAATCATACAACCTACTAATGACTGGGTTGCCTCCCAGCAAGCGCTTCTTTACTGTCTTTAGCTGGACCTTCACTGAGAATCACTCAAGTCTCAGTTTTGAGAATTCCTGCTCAAAATTTCCTTCAAGATAATGCTTGATTCTCTATCCATTAAC
>NC_029778.3:42857291-42858459 GCF_000817695.3 Arachis duranensis
ATGGACAAAAGGGAAATGATAATGATTGTACAAACAGATAAATGTTTTTTTTTTGAATTAACGAAAAAAAATAAATTAAAATAAAAGAAGATTAAAATAAAAAAATTCGAAAATCAAAAAGAAAATAAGATCAACGTAAATTGAGAACTGAATCAATTAGTTAATCAAAAAGATTTTGAAATCAGCAATTAAAAAGATATGATTGAAAAATTTTTATGAAAAAGATTTGATTTTTGAAAAGAGGAAAGAGAAAAACACAAAAAGACACCAAACTTAAAATTTTAGAAAATCAAACACTAAATTTTCGAAAATTTTTAAGGGAAAAACACAAGGAGGACACCAAACTTAGAATTTTTATGAATCAAAAAGGAGCTAAGAACATGCAAAATCGAAAATTAAAAGAAAAACAAAAGCATGCAATTGACACCAAACTTAGAATATGAAACTAGACTCAACTAAAAGACTCTAAACCAACAAAAATAAAACAGTCATAATCTAAGCAACAAGATAAGCCGTCAGTTGTCCAAACTCAACAATCCCCGGCAACGGCGCCAAAAACTTGGTGCACGAAATTGCAATAACACTTTTGCAATCCCGCACAACTAACCAGCAAGTGTACTGGGTCGTCCAAGTAATACCTTGCGTGAGCAAGGGTCGATCCCACAGAGATTGTCGGCTTGAAGCAAGCTATGGTTATCTTGTAAATCTTAGTCAGGATATCAGAAATTATCAGGATTGATTGTGAAAAGCAAAAAAACATGAATTGATTACTTGTTTTGCAGTAATGGAGAATAGGTTGAGGTTTTGGAGATGCTCCATCTTCTGAATCTCTGCTTTCCTACTGTCTTCTTCCTCAAACACGCAAGACTCCTTCCATGGCAGGCTGTATGTAGGGTTTCACCGTTGTCAATGGCTACCTCCCATCCTCTCAGTGAAAATGTTCCTATGCTCTGTCACAGCATGGCTAATCATCTGTCGGTTCTCGGTCAGGCCGAAATAGAATCCAGCGATTCTTTTGCGTCTGTCACTAACGCCCCGCCTTCAGGAGATTGAAGCACGTCACAGTCATTCAATCATTGAATCCTACTCAGAATACCACAGACAAGGTTTAGACCTTCCGGATTCTCTTGAATGCCGCCATCAGTTCTAGCTTATACCACGAAGATTC
>NC_029778.3:42858923-42860271 GCF_000817695.3 Arachis duranensis
AATGAGAGTTGCACTCTTATGCTCCTCCATTTCTAGTACCACAAAGTCAGTGGGAAAGGCAAATGGCCCAACCTTGACAATCATGTCTTCAATCACGCCTGATGGGTATTTAATGGAGCCATCAGCAAGTTGGAGACATATCCGGGTTGGTTTGACTTCTTCAGTCAAACCAAGCTTTGTGATAATAGATGTAAGTATTAGGTTGATACTTGCCACATAGAGCTTGCTTGGTACAAGTACCCTCTAATGTGCATGGTATCATAAAGCTTCCGGGATCCTTAAGCTTTTCAGGTAAGCTTTTCAGGATAACTGCACTGCATTCTTCAGTGAGGTAAACTTTTTCAGTTTCCCTCCAATCCTTCTTATGACTTAAGATCTCTTTCATGAACTTAGCATAAGAGGGTATTTGCTTAAGTGCCTCTGCAAACGGAATCTTTATTTCAAGAGTCCTGAGATAGTTTGCAAAGCAAGCAAATTGCTTATCCTATTCTGCCTGGCGGAGTTTCTAAGGATAAGGCATTTTGGCTTTGTATTCCTCAACCTTAGTTGCTGTAGGTTTATTGTCTACAGATGTGGGTTGAGAAGCCTTTTTAGAAGAGTTATTATCAGCACTTGTATGTGTCTGATCTCCCACTGGCAATTGAATGCCAGGGTGGAAGCTGGAGTGGCGTTAGACGCCAATTCCTCACCTGTTTCTGGTGTCTGTACGCCAGAACTGTGCTTCTTTTGGGCGTTCAACGCCAATTCCTTGCTTGTTTCTGGTGTTGAACGCCAGGGCTGAGCACGGTTTGGGCGTTCAGCGCCATCATTATTCCTCTCTGGGCTCTGATTGTCCTCAGATGGATTTTGGGTAGCCGTTTGTTCATTTCTTGGCTTCCTGCTGCCTTGAAGTGAGGTATTTAATGTTTTTTCACTTCTTAATTGAACTGCTTGGCATTCTTTTGTTATCTGTTTTGATAACTGCTGTTCCGTTTGCTTTAACTGTACTTCCATATTCATATTAGCCATTCTTGTTTCTTGTAATATTTCCTTGAATTCAGCTAACTGTTTTGTTAGAAAATCTAATTGCTAATTGAATTCAGTAGCTTGATCTGCAGGACTGAGTTTAACAGTCACTATTTTAGCCTCTTCTTTCATGGAAGGTTCACTGCTTAGGTACAGGTGCTGATTTCTGGCAACTGTATCAATGAGCTCTTGAGCTTCTTCAATTGTCTTTCTTATGTGGATAGATCCACCAGCTGAGTGGTCTAGAAAAGTCTGAGCTCTTTCTGTAAGCCCATAATAGAAGATGTCTAACTGCACCCACTCTAAAAACATTTCAGAGGGGCATTTTCTTAGCATCTCTCTG
>NC_029778.3:42860479-42871126 GCF_000817695.3 Arachis duranensis
TGGTCTTTTACAGCAAATGGAAATAGTAATAATCTGTAGACATCCTGATCTACTTTTTTATCATGTACTGTGTCAGCAATTTGTAAAAATTGTGCCAGAAACCCTTTAGGTTCTTCCTATGGAAGACCGGAATACTGGCAACTTTGCTGCACCATGATAATGAGCTGAGGATTCAACTCAAAACTACTGACTCCGATGGAGGGTATACAGATACTACTCCCATATGAAGCAGCAATGGGGTTAGCATATGACCCCAGAGTCCTTCTGGACTGTTCATTTCCATTTAGGTCCATGATGGAGAAAGGGAGATGACTTGGATTTATTTATTTATTAAAAATTTTGAAATAATAAAATAAAATAAAGATGATAATAAAAATAAATAAAAATAAAAATAAAATAAAAAAGAATTTAAAAATATTTTATGAAGATTTTTGAAAAAGTGAGGAGAGAGAAAGTGGTATGAAGATTTTTGAAAAAGTGAGGAGAGAGAAAGTGGTTAGGATATTCTGAAAAAGATAAGAAATAAACAAAAAGTTAATTAGTTAGTTGAAAAAGATTTGAAAATCAACTTTTGAAAAGATAAGAAAATAAGAAGATATTTTGAAATCAAATTTTTTAAAAAGATATGATTTAAAATGATATGATATAAAAGATATGAGAAAAAGATATGATTAAAAAAAAGATTTAATCTTTAAAATTAAAATTAATTACTTGATTAACAAGAAACTAAAAGATATGATTCTAGAATTTAAAGATTGAACCTTTCTTAACAAGAAAGTAACAAACTTCAAAATTTTTGAATCGATCACATTACTTGTTAGCAAAATTTTCGAAAATTTGAAATAAAATTAAGAAAAAGATTTTGAAAAATATTTTTTAAATAATTTTTGAAAATAATAAAAAGAAAAAGAAAAAATTTGATTTTGAAAAAGATTTTGAAAAGATAAGATTTTTTTAAAATTGAAATCTTGACTTGACTTACAAGAAACAACTAATTTTTTTTAAATTTAAAATCTTAAAAGGGATAAGATTTGAAAAATTTTGAAATTGAAATCTGAATTTTTATAAAAGAATTCGAAAATATAGCATAAAAATAGTTAGAAAAGATATTTTTTTGAATTTTAAATTTTTTTATGAAAGAGAAAAATACGCAAAAGACACAGGACTCAAAATTTTTAGATCTAATGCTCCTTGTTTTCAAAAATTTTGGAGGGAAAACACCAAGGAACACCAAACTTAAAAATTTTAAGATCAAAACATAAAGAAGACTCAAGAACACTTTGAAGATTTACAAGAACACCAAGAACAAAAGAAAGAACACCAAACTTAAAATTTTTGGGAAAACTAAAATAAATTTTCGAAAATTATAAAAAGATTAACAAGAAGATACCTAATTGCCAAGAACATAAGCCAACGCTTTAGCCAACTGAGCTATAAATGTAACGTGTTTTAAAAATGTATTATTTTTATAGATAAAAATAAAATTTTTTGAAAATTAATGTTTTGAAAAAGCACAAGAAAAATAAGAAAAGACACAGAGCAAGACAAACCAAAGATCAAACAAGAAAAATTGACAAGAACAATTTGAAGATCAAGGAAAAACAAAGAACACTAATTCGAAAATTTTAATGGAAAAATATAAAATATGCAATTGACACCAAACTTAGAATAAGACACTAATTCACGAAAAATTAAAAATTAATAAGGACAAGTAATATTTTCAAAAAATTTTTGAAGCGAAATTAAAGGACTCAAATTTAATGACTCTATAGCATCAATACTATATTCCTAATCTAAGCAACAAAATAAACCTTTAGTTGTTCAAACTCAAACAATCCCCGGCAACGGCGCCAAAAACTTGGTGCACGAAATTGTAATGCCAATATCAAAATCAAGATTTCTTACAACCTCGCACAACTAACCAGCAAGTGAGCTGGGTCGTCCAAGTAATACCTTACGTGAGTAAGGGTCGAATCCCATGGAGATTGTTGGCTTGAAGCAAGCTATGGTTATTTTATTATTCTTAGACAGAATATCAATTATAATTATCAGTTTAAATTACGAAAAATAAAAGAGTATAAAATAAATAATTGTTACTTAATAATGGAGAATATGTTGGAGTTTTGGAGATGCTTTGTCCTCTGAATCTCTGCAACATACTGCTTTCTTACTTTCAGAATTTGCAAGGCTCCTTCCATGGCAAGCTATATGTAGGGTGTCACCGTTGTCAATGGCTACTTCCCATCCTCTCAGTGAAAACAGTCCAAATGCTCTGTCACAGCACGGCTAATCAGCTGTTGGTTCTCGATCATGTCGGAATAGAATCCATTGATTCTTTTGCGTTTGTCATCACCCCCAACACTCACGAGTTTGAAGCTCGTCACAGTCATCCAATCCCAGAATCCTACTCGGAATACCACAGACAAGGTTTAGACTTTCCGGATTCTCATGAATGCCGCCATCAATTCCAGCTTATACCACGAAGATTCTGATTAAGGAATCTAAGAGATACTTATTCAATCTGATGTAGAACGGTGGTGGTTGTCAGGCACACGTTCATGGGGTGAGGAAGGTGATGAGTGTCATGGATCATCACCTCCTACATAGTAAAGCGTGAATGAACATCTTAGATAGGAACAAGCATGTTTGAATGGGAAACAGAAATAATTGCATTAATTCATCGAGACGCTGCAGAGCACCTCACCCCCAACAATGGGGTTTAGAGACTCATGCTGCCAAAAGGTACAAATTTCAGATCTAAAAATTTCATGAGATACAAAATAAATCTCTAAAAGTTGTTTAAATACTAAACTAGTAACCTAGGTTTACAAAAAATGAGTAAACTAAGATAATTGGTGCAGAAATCCACTTCTGGGGCCCACTTGGTGTGTGCTGGGGCTGAGACTTAAGCTTCTCACGTGCCTGGGCTGTTTCTGGAGTTGAATGCCAGGTTGTAACGTGTTTTTGGCGTCGAACTCTAACTTATAACCTGTTTCTGGCGCTGGACGCCAAACTGCAGCATGGAATTGGCGTTGAACGCCAGTTTACGTCATCTATATTCGTGCAAAGTATGTACTATTATATATTGATGGAAAGCCCTGGATGTCTACTTTCCAACCCGATTGAGAGCACGCCAATTGAACTCTTATAGCTCCAAAAAATCCATTCCGAGTACAGGGAGGTTAGAATCCAACAGCATCAGTAGTCCTTTTTCAGCCTGAATCAGATTTTTGCTCAGCTCCCTCAATTTCAGTTAGAAAATACCTGAAATCACAGAAAAACACACAAACTCATAGTAAAGTCCAGAAATATGATTTTTGCTTAAAAACTAATAAAAATCTACTAAAAACTAACTAAAATATACTAAAATCTACATGAAATTACCCCCAAAAAGCATATAAAATATCCGCTCATCAACAAGTAAGTGAGAAAAACAACAAAAGCACAGAGCATGTCAACTAAATAGCAAACAAGTCAAGAAGCACCCAAAGTAATGCAAGAAATATGTAACAATTGAGTAAGAAAATTTTTTTTACACCAATGTGAAAACGACAAATATAGAAAAGAAAGGGAGAAGAAACAATGAAGTTAAAATGCTATGAATGCGGGTATGCAAATGTAATAAATAGAAGAAAAGAAATGGAATAGGGATGAGAGGGGAGGAAAAGAGAGTGGGAAAGGAGGAAAGAAGGAGAAAAGAGTAAAGAGAGAAGAAGAAAAAGAATGGAGAATAAATAAGAAAGAAAAAGAAAGAAGGAGGAAAAAGAAAGAAATTAGGATTGGGAGAGAAAAGATAAGAAACTGGGCGGCGCAGGGATCTGATGGTGTTGCGCGAGTGATGCGCACGCGTATGCGTGCTCCTGGTTGTGAGAATCGCACGCGAGTAGCCCCGTCCACGCACAACTCTCTGTGCATTTTGTGTTGTGGGCCAAATTGGACACGACCTGTGCGTGTCAGGCACACACACGCGTGGGTGATCAGAAAATGGAAATCACGCGCACACGTCAGGGACGCATACGCGTGACTGATTTTGTGCCTCCAGCACAGTATCAGCACCAGGCCCACACAACTCTCGGGAAAACACCTTTTTACGTTGATTTCTCAGGGCCACGCATGCGCGTCATTGACTCTTATGCGTGGTTTGCCAAAAGCACAAGTGATGCGCACGCTTGAGGTGCGCGTACGCGTGGTGTTATTTGTGCGTAAGGCACACTTCCTGCACAACTCCCATGCAACTTTCTGCCCCCTTTTTTTTATATACACACGCGTGGGTGATCAGAAAATGGAAATCACGCGCACACGTCAGGGACGCATACGCGTGACTGATTTTGTGCCTCCAGCACAGTATCAGCACCAGGCCCGTACAACTCGGGAAAACACCTTTTTACGTTGATTTCTCAGGGCCACGCATGCGCGTCATTGACTCTTATGCGTGGTTTGCCAAAAGCACAAGTGACGCGCACGCTTGAAGTGCGCGTACGCGTGGTGTTATTTGTGCGTAAGGCACACTTCCTGCACAACTCCCATGCAACTTTCTGCCCCCTTTTTTTATATGCTGAATGCAGGTGATGATGCAAAACCTATGAATGGACACTAATAAAATTAAGAAAAGAAAGGAACGATCATACCATAGTGGGTTGTCTCCCACCTAGTACTTTTAGTTAAAGTCCTTAAGTTGGACATTTGGTGAGCTCCTTGTCAGGGCGGCTTATGCTTAAACTCTTCCAAGAATCCGCACCAATGCTTGCAACTCCAATAGCCTCCGGGATCCCAAACTAGGCACATAAAGCCTTCAAGAAAATTGAAGCAAGTGACAAGACCCCAAGATTGTTGATTGCTGGACGGAATTTCAGGGTCCCAAACCTTGATTTTGCACCCTTCTTTGTGTTCATCATTATTGCTCCAACCGGGTGGCAAGCAATTTGAATTCTCACTAAGGCATCCAAACAGCTTCCTAGACCCATTCATTCGAGCTCTACACCAACCCTTGCATTTAGATTTTGAGCTCCTAACCACAACGAACCTAGGATTGTGTTGCCAACCACTAACCATTTCCCTCTTACTCTTAAAGTTACAAAGAGCTCTAAGCTGACCATCTGTCTCAAGTAAACCATATTCAAGTGGAAAAGTAAAGGTCAAGGATAGGAGTTTTACCCACTTGAATGTTGTATTTGGCTTTGGGGGAGAGGTCTCCAATAGCTTTGGCAAGGTGATTTCAAGCTCCATTCCTTTGTGCTCTCCCTTGGCAACTTCTACCTCTTTGCAAGCTTCTTCAATTTCAACCTCTTCCTCTTGGTAGCTTTCTTCCAATTCAATTTCTTCTTCATTGCTTGCCAAGGGCATGGGAGGTTGTGCTTCTTCTTCTTTAATCTCCATGTCCAGTCTAGTGGGAGAGGATTCGATTGTAGGTAAGAATTCATCAATGGTTGAATCCATCTCATGATCAACCTCTTCAAAGTCTTCAACCATGATATGCTTTGGAGGTTGTACACCCTCTTCAGCATCAATTTCAAATGTCTTGGAAGGAGGCTCTAGGACTCGACCTTCCCATGGAGGTTCTACATCTCCTAAGTTCTCAACCACTTCCTCTTTATCTATTGCGGCTTTGTCCAGTTGTTTTAGCATAAAATCGTACTCCTCCTTGATGATTTTCTTTCTATGACAACTTCCTTCAACTACTCCTTCATATTTAAGGGTCTCTCCTACCTCCACATTTTGGGCCTCCTCTTACTCCCTGGTGCACGAAAATTACACCCACACTATGTAATTTCGCACAACTGACCAGCAAGTGCACTGGGTCATCCAAGTAATACCTTACGTGAGTAAGGGTTGATCCCACAGAAATTGTTGGCTTGAAGCAAGCTATGGTTATCTTATTGTTCTTAGTCAGGATACCAATAGGGTTCTTTAGTTTCAATTGTAAAAAGTGAAAGAGCATGAAATGAGTAATTGTTACGCAGTAATGGAGAATGTGTTAGAGTTTTGGAGATGCTTTGTCTTCTAAATTTCTGCTTCCCCCTGTCTTCTTCTTCAGACACGCAAGGTTCCTCCTATAGCAAGCTGTGTGTTGGTGGATCACCGTTGTCAATGGCTACCATCCATCCTCTCAGTGAAAATGGTCCAAATGCGCTATTACCGCACGACTAATCATCTGTCGGTTCTCGATCATGTCGGAATAGGATCCATTGATCCTTTTGCGTCTGTCACTATGCCCAACACTCGTGAGTTTGAAGCTCATCACAGTCATCCAATCCCTGAATCCTACTCAGAATACCACAGACAAGGTTTAGACTTTCCGGATTCTCAAGGATGCTGCCAATGGATTCTAGCTTATACCACGAAGACTCTGATTAAGGAATCCAAGAAATACTCATTCAATCGAAGGTAAAATGGAGGTGGTTGTCAGGCATGCGTTCATAGATTGAGAATGGTGATGAGTGTCACGGATCATCACCTTCATCATGGTTAAGTACGAATGAGCATCTTAGAGAGAAACAAGCGTGTTTGAATAGAAAATAGAAATAATTGCATTAATTCATCGAGACGCTGCAGAGCTCCTTATCCCTAACAATGGAGTTTAGAGACTCATGCCATCAAAAAGTACAAAGTTCAGATCTAAAATGTCATGAGGTATAAAATAAATCTCTAAAAGTTGTTTAAATACTAAGCTAGTAACCTAGGTTTACAGAAAATGAGTAAACTGAGATAGATAGTGCAGAAATCCACTTTTGGGGCCCACTTGGTGTGTGCTGGGGCTGAGACTTGAGCTTTTCACGTGCCTGGGCTATTTTTGGAGTTAATGTCAGGTTGTAACCTATTTTGGGCGTTTAACTCCAATTTGCAACCTGTTTCGGGCGTTTAACGCCAGAATGCAACATGAAATTGGCGTTAAACGCCAGTTTACGTCATTTAACCTCAAGCAAAGTATGAACTATTATATATTGCTGGAAAGCCCTGGATGTCTAATTTCCAACCCAATTAAGAGTGCGCCAATTGGACTCTTGTAGCTCCAAAAAATCCATTCCGAATGCAGGGAGGTCAGAATCCAACAACATCAGCAATCCTTTTTCAGCCTGAATCAAATTTTTTCTCAGCTCCCTCAATTTCAGCCAGAAAATACTTGAAATCACAGAAAAACACACAAACTCATAGTAAAGTCTAGAAATATTAATTTTGCCTAAAAACTTATAAAAATATACTAAAAAATAACTAAAACATACTAAAAACTATATGAAATTACCCCCAAAAAGCATATAAAATATCCGCTCATCACAACACCAAACTTAAATTGTTGCTTGTCCCCAAGCAACTAGATAAATAAAATAAGATAAAAAGAAATCAAGAAGCAATAATATCTCAGAGTTTTAAGTGAAGCTCAGATTCTAATTAGATGAGCGGGACTAGTAGCTTTTTGCTTCCGAACAGTTTTGGCATCTCACTTTATCCTTTGAAATTCAGAATGATTGGCATCCATAGGAAGAATTCAGATAGTATTATTGATTCTCCTAGTTTACTATGTTGATTCTTGAACACATCCACTTTATAAGTCTTGGCCGTGGCCCTAAGCACTTTGTTTTCCAGTATTACCACCGGATACATAAATGCCACAGACACATAACTGGTGAACCTTTTCAGATTGTGACTTAGCTTTGCTAGAGTCCCCAATTAGAGGTGTCTAGAGTTCTTAAGCACACTCTTTTTGCTTTGGATCATGACTTTAACCACTTAGTCTCAAGCTTTTCACATGGACCTGCATGCCACAAGCACATGGTTAGGGACAGCTTGATTTAGCCGCTTAAGCCTGGATTTATTTCCTTGGGCCCTCCTATCCATTAATGCTTAAAGCCTTGGATCCTCTTTACCCTTGCCTTTTGGTTTTAAGGGTTATTGGTTTTTTCTGCTTGCTTTTTCTTTTTCTTGCTTTTTTTTCGCATTTTTTTCACTGCTTTTTCTTGCTTCAAGAATCAATTTCATGATTTTTCAAATTATCAATAACATTTCTCTTGTTCATCATTCTTTCAAGAGCCAACAATTTTAACATTCATAAAATTCAATATAAAAAATATGCACTGTTCAGGCATTCATTCAGAAGACAAAAAGTATTGCCACCACATATAAATAATTAGAATTTTCCTTATTAAAAACTCGAAAAAATATTGCCTCCTTATTCTAAAAATCTGCTATTTTATTCATATTTGATGATGATGAGAAAAATAAATTATAGCTTAATTGGAGATAAAATCAAAATAGAGATACTAATTACTAATAATCAGATAGGTTCCTAAAATAAAAGTTATCACAGATTTAAGTTTAAGATTAGGACTCAACAACCTTTTGTTTGGGAGATGATGGGTGCTCCTTCAACCTGTGGGGCGTCTGTCCTTCAAGAGACAGTTTCTGGCGCTTCAGCTCCTGTATCTCCAGATATTCGTCTTCTTTTAGATCGAATTTAACTTCCAAGATCACTGATCACTGATCTCAGACCCATTATTTTGTGGTAATGGTCTGCATGTTCTTTGGTTAAGAATTTCTCTTGATTGCAAAGTGGTTTTGGAATATTCTCTTTCTTGCCTCTTGAAGTAGTTTGTTTTCCCTTAGGTGCCATGATCCTGATGAGTTTTAGCTCAGTGATCACGGAAAAATACACCAAACTTAGAGGTTTGCTTATTTTCAAGTAAAAGAAAGGAAATGAGAGGGATAGAAGGAGAGCCAATTTCGAATTGTGGAGGAAAGGAGGGAGGCCGAACGTCGATTTAAAGGGAAGGGGGTGGGTTTTCAAAAATTTTGAAAAAGATAAGATAGAAGATATGATTTGTAAAAGATAAGTATGATAGGAAAAAGATGTAATTTAAAATTGAAAAGTTAAGAAAGATATTTGAAAAAGATAAATCTGAATTTTAAAAAGAAGATATGATGAGTTTAAAAAGATTTTAGAAGAATTTAAAAAGATTTGAAAAGAATTCAAAAAGATAATTGAGTTTTGAAAAAGGTTTGAAAATATTTTGAAAAAAATTAAGAAACATGTTTAGGATTAAAAATTTTTGGAATTGAAGTTGAAAGATGAGAGTTTGTAACATGTTTATGCAAGAAATCATGAATTGAAACATGAAAAATGGAAAAAATTTGAAGTGAAAAACGAATTTACCTCCTCCCCACAATCCTGGCGTTAAATGCCTAAAAGCTGCATGTTTTAGGGTTTATCGCCCATTTGTAGCTTCTCCTGGGCGTTTAACGCCCAGCTGTAGCATCTGGCTGACGTTAAACGCCAGAAAAACCTTTATCACTGGGCGTTTTTCTGAACACCCAAGATGCTGCCAATCTGGCGTTAAACGCCTAGAAGTTGCTTCTTTCTGGCATTTAATGCCCAGATGGCATCTCTACTGGCGTTAAACACCCAGTACATGCTTCTTTTGGGCGTTTAACGCCCAAAGCAGCTCTTACTGGCTTTTTTGCACCAGTGAGCTTCTTTTTGCTATTTTATCCTCTTAATCCTTCTGTAACTCTGTGAACTCATGCAATTGCTATTTTACCTTGAAGATAATTAGTATGAACCTGTAAAATTCAATTAATTAACAAAATTGTTGGGTTGCCTCCCAGCAAGCGCTTCTTTATTGTCTTTAGCTGGACTATTACTGAGCTTTAATCAAGTCTCAGTTTTGAGCATTCTTGCTCAAAATTGCTTTCAAGATAATGTTTGACTCTCTCTCCATTAACAATGAACTTTTTGTTAGAATCATTATCCTGAAGCTCTACGTATCCATATGGTGACACACTTGTAATCACATATAGACCTCTCCACCGGGATTTCAATTTTCCGGGGAATAATTGATCCTAGAATTAAACAGTAGAACTTTCTGCCCTGGCTCAAAGATTCTGGATGACAGTTTCTTATCATGCCATCTTTTTGCTTTCTCTTTGTAAATTTTTGCATTTTATAAAGCATTGAGTCTGAATTCCTCAAGCTCATTTAACTGGAGCAATCGTTTTTCTCCAACTAACTTGGCATCAAGGTTTAGGAATCTGGTTGCCAGTAGGCCTTATATTTCAGTTCCACTGGCAAGTGACAGGCTTTTCCATACACAAGCTGGTATGGAGAGGTTCCTATAGAAGTCTTGAATGTTGTTCTGTATGCCCACAGAGCATCATCCAAGCTTCTTGCCCAATCCTTTCTACGGTTAATCATAGTCCGTTCCAGGATTCTTTTAAGTTCTCTATTAGAGACTTCAGCTTGCCCATTTGTCTGTGGATGATATGGAGTTGCCACCCTGTGGCTGACTCCATATCGAACCATAGCAGAGTAAAGCTGTTTATTGCAGAAATGAGCCCCCCATCACTGATTAGTACTCTAGGGACACCAAATCTGCTGAAGATATATTTCTGGAGGAATTTCAGCACTGTCTTAGTATCATTAGTGGGTGTTGTAATAGCTTCCACCTATTTGGATACATAATCCACTGCCACCAGAATATAAGTGTTTGAGTATGATGGTGGGAAAGGCCCCATGAAGTCAATATCCCATACATCAAACAACTCAATCTCCAAGATCCCTTATTGAGGCATGGCATAACTGTGAGGTAGATTGCCAGATCTTTGGCAACTGTCACAATTAAGTACAAACTCTCGGGAGTCTTTATAGAGAGTAGGCCA
>NC_029778.3:42871221-42874855 GCF_000817695.3 Arachis duranensis
GATATGGTTCATCCCAAAGATAGTACTTTGCATCTGTGATCAGTTTCTTTGATTGCTGCCTACTATACTCTTTGGGTATGAATCTCATAGCTTTGTAGTTTGTAATATCTGCAAACCATGGTACTTCCTGAATGTCAAAGAGTTGCTCATCCGAAAAGTTTTCAGAGATCTCAGTAAGAGGGAGGGGCCCCTTCTACTGGTTCTATTCGGGACAGGTGATCTGCTACATGGTTCTCTGTCCTTTTTCTGTCTCTTATTTCTATATCAAACTCTTGCAGAAGCAACACCCATCTTATGAGTCTGGGTTTTGAATCCTGCTTTGTGAGTAGATATTTAAGAGTAGCATGGTCAGTGTACACAATCACTTTTGATCCTACTAAATAAGATCTGAACTTGTCAGTGGCATAAACCACTTCAAGTAACTCTTTTTCTGTGGTTGTGTAGTTCTTCTGTGCGTCATTTAGAACATGACTGGCATAATAAATGATGTGTAGAAGCTTGTCATGCCTTTGTCCCAACACTGCACCAATGGCATGTCACTGGCATCACACATTAATTCAAATGGCAATGTCCAGTCTGGTGCAGAGATGACTGGTGCTGTGACCAGCTTAGCTTTTAGAGTCTCAAATGCCTACAGACACTCCTTATCAAAGATAAATGGCGTGTCAGAAGCTAGCAGATTACTCAGAGGTTTGGTGATTTTTGAAAAATCTTTTATAAACCTCCTATAGAATCCTGCATGCCCCAGAAAGCTTCTGATTGCCTTAACATTGGCAGGTGGTGGTAATTTTTCAATTACCTCTACCTTAGCTTGATCCACCTCTATTCCCTTGTTCAAAATTTTGTGCCCAAGGACAATTCCTTCAGTCACCATAAAGTGACATTTTTCGCAGTTTAAAATTAGGTTAGTCCCTTGGCACCTCTTTAGAACAAGTGCTAGATGGTCAAGACAGGAGCTGAATGAGTCTCCAAATACTGAAAAGTCATCCGTGAAGACTTCCAGAAATTTTTCCACCATATCAGAGAAAATAGAGAGCATGCACCTTTGAAAGGTTGCAGGTGCATTACACAGACCAAATGGCATCCTTCTTTATGCAAATACTCCGGATGAAGATGTGAATGCTTTTTTTCCTTGATCCTGGCGATCTACTGCAATTTGATTATAACCTGAATATCCATCCAGGAAGTAGTAGTATTCATGACCTGCTAGTCTTTCTAGCATCTGGTCGATGAATGGTAAAGGAAAATGATCCTTTCTGGTAGCTGTATTAAGCCTTCTGTAATCAATACACATACGCCACCCTATAACTGTTCTTGTGGGAACCAGTTCATTTTTTTCATTATGAACCACTGTCATGCCACCCTTCTTAGGGACGACTTGGACAGGGCTCACCCAGGGGCTATCAGAAATAAGATAAATAATCCCAGCCTCTAGTAATTTAGTGACCTCCTTCTGCACCACCTCCTTTACGGCTGGATTCAGCCGCCTCTGTGGTTGAACCACTGGCTTAGTGTCATCCTCCAATAGGATCTTGTGCATGCATCTGGCTGGGCTAATGCCCTTAAGATCACTGATGGACCACCCAAGAGTTGTCTTGTGTGTCCTCAGCACTTGAATTAGTGCTTCCTCTTTCTGTGGCTCTAAGGTAGAGCTTATAATTACAGGAAAAGTGTCACCTTCTCCCAGAAATGCATATTTCAGGGATGGTGGTAATGGTTTGAGCTCGGGTTTAGGAGGTTTTTCCTCTTCCTGAGGGATTTTCAGAGGTTCTATTATTCTCTCTGGTTCCTCCAGATCAGGCTAAACATCTTTAAAGATAGCCTCTAGCTCTGACTCGATACTCTCAGCCATATTGACTTCTTCCACCAGAGAGTCAATAATATCAACGCTCATGCAGTCGTCTGGGATGTCTGGATGCTGCATAGCTTTGACAACATTCAACTTAAACTCGTCCTCATTGACTCTCAGGGTTAATTCCCCTTCTTGGACGTCAATGAAGGTTCGTCCAGTTGCTAGGAAAGGTCTTCCTAGAATGAGAGTTGCACTCTTGTGCTCCTCCATTTCCAGCACCACAAAGTCAGTGGGAAAGGCAAATGACCCAACCTTGACAATCATATCTTCAATCACGCCTGATGGGTATTTAATGGAGCCATCAGCAAGTTGGAGACATATCCGGGTTGGTTTGACTTCTTCAGTCAAACCAAGCTTTCTGATAGTAGATGCAGGTATTAGGTTGATACTTGCCCCAAGATCACATAGAGCTTTCTTGGTACAAGTACCCTCTAATGTGCATGGTATCATAAAGCTTCCAAGATCTTTAAGCTTTTCTGGTAAGCTTTTTAGAATGACTGCACTGCATTCTTCAGTGAGGAAAACTTTTTCAGTTTCTCTCCAGTCCTTCTTATGACTCAAGATCTATTTCATGAACTTAGCATAACAGGGTATTTGCTCAAGTGCCTCTGCAAACAAAATCTTTATTTCAAGAGTCTTGAGATAGTCTGCAAAGCGGGCAAATTACTTATCCTGCTCCGCTTGGCAGAGTTTCTGAGGATAAGGCATCTTGGCTTTGTATTCCTCAACCTTAGTTGATGCAGGTTTATTTTCTACAGAGGTGGTTGGGAAAGCCTTCTTAGAAGGGTTGCTATCAGCACTTGTATGTGTCTGATCCCCCACTGGCATTTGAATGCCAGGGGTGGAAGTTGGAGTGGCGTTAGACGCCAACTCCTTACCTGTTTCAGGCATTTGAACGCCAGAACTAAGCTTCCTTTAGGCGTTCAATGCCAATTCCTTGCCTGTTTCTGGTGTTTGAACGCTAGAACTGAGTATGGGTTGGACATTTGACGCCAATTCTCCACCCTTTTCTGGTGTTTGAGCGCCAGATTTATTCCTCTCTGGGCTCTTACTGTCTTCAGGGGGATTTTGGATAGCAGTTTGTTCATTTCTTGGCTTCCTGCTGCCTTGAAGTGAGGTATTTAATGTCTTCCCACTTCTTAATTGAACTGCTTAGCATTCTTCTGTTATTTATTTTGATAACTGATGTTCTGTTTGCTTCAACTGTACTTCCATATTCATATTAGCCAGTCTTGTGTCTTGCAATATCTCCTTGAATTCGGCTAGCTGTTTTGTTAGAAAATCTAATTGATGATTGAATTCAGTAACTTGTTCTGCAGGACTGAGTTCAGCAGTTACTGTTTTAGCCTCTTCTTTCATGGAAGGTTCACTACTTAGGTACAGATGCTGATTTCTGGCAACTGTATCAATGAGCTCTTGAGTTTCTTCAATTGTCTTTCTCATGTGTATAGATCCACCAGCTGAGTGGTATAGAAAAATCTGAGCTTTCTCTGTAAGCCCATAATAGAAGATGTCTAACTGCACCCACTCCGAAAACATTTCAGAGGGGTATTTTCTTAGCATCTCTCTGTATCTCTCCCAGGCATCATAAAGAGATTCATCATCTCCTTGTTTAAAGCTGATGAGCGGATAATTTGTACGCTTTTTGGCATTGTTTTTAGTATGTTTTTAGTATGATCTAGTTAGTTTTTAGTATATTTTTATTAGTTTTTAGTTAAAATTCACTTTTCTAGACTTTACTATGAGTTTGTGTGTTTTTCTGTGATTTCAGGTATTTTCTGG
>NC_029778.3:42875912-42878213 GCF_000817695.3 Arachis duranensis
CACTTGCTGGTTAGTTGTGCGAAGTTGTGAAATGCCATGGTACTGAGCTACCAAGTTTTTGGGGTTTATGACCAGGGATTATGAGAGTTGTGAAAAATATTGTTCACAATTTCGTGCACCAAGTTTTTGGCGCCGTTGCCGGGGATTGTTCAGTTTGGACAACTGACGGTTCATCTTGTTGCTTAGATTAGGTATTTTTTTTCTTCAAAGTTCTTAAGAATGAATTCTAGTGTTTCAAGGTGATGTTCTTATCATCACCAAAGCTGATTGATCTTCATCAATTTAGCTCTTGATGCTAAGGCTTGGCTGGCCTTTGGCCATGTCCAGTGTTTTGGACCGAAGCTTTCTTTGAAAGTTTGGCTGGCTGTGAAGCCATGTCTAATTCCTGGACCGGAGTCTTAGACTAGCATTGCACTGATTCCTGGAATTCTCATTAAGAATTTTGATATTTTTTTCACCTAATTTTCGAAAAACACAAAAAAATTTACAAAATCATAAAATCCCAACAAATTTCTTGTTGAGTCTAGAGTTTCATTTTAAGTTTGGTGTCAATTGCATGCATTCATTCATGTGTCTTAAGGATCTTCAAGATGTTATTGATGATTTCTTACTCTAATCGTTAAATTCTCTTGACTTGAGTGTTTTGTGTGTCTCATATGCATTCTCATTAGTGTCAGTAATATACAAACTGCTAAGTTTGGTGTCTTGCATGCATTGTCATTTGATTCTTGTTGCATTTTGGTTTGTCCTTATTATTAAAAATCCAAAAATATTTTTAATTTGTGTCTTTTCAAGTCAATAATACAGAGAATTGAAGATTCAGAATATACAGCAGAGGAATTATACAGAAAAAGCTAGGCGTTCAAAACGCCCAGTGAAGAAGGACAAACTGGCGTTTAAACGCCAGCCAGGGTACCTGGTTGGGCGTTTAACGCCCAAAAAGGTATAGTTTTGGGCGTTAAACGCCAGAATGTGCACCATTCTGGGCGTTTAACACCAGGATGGCACAAGAGGGAAGATTCTGTTTTTCAATGCAATTTTTTTTCAGGTTTTCAAAGTTTTTCAAAATCAAATCTTTTTCAAATCATATCTTTTCAATCATGTGTTTTCAAAATCAATTTCTGTCCATTTTCAAAGATACTTATTATCAATTAATGATTTGATTCAACACTTCAAGTATGTTGCCTTTTCTGTTGAGGAAGGTTTAATGTTTGAATCATATCTTTTCTTGTTAGTCAAGTTTTTAATTTTCAAAATCAAATCTTAATCTTTTCTTGTTAGCCAAGATTTTAATTTTCAAAATCAAACTTTTTTTTAAATGTTTTTCAAATCATATCTTCTCAATCACATCTTTTTAAAACCAATCATATTTTCTTAACCACATCTTTTTCAAAATAATTTTCAATCAAATCTTTCTGATTTCTAATTTCAAAATCTTTTTCAAAAATCACTTGATCTCTTTCCAACTCTTGGTTTTCAAAAATTAATTAGTGTTTTTCAAAATGTTTTCAAAATTTCTTACTTAATTTTCGAAAACCACTTCCCTTCTTCTCACATCCTTCTATTTATGGACTAACACTATTCCTTAATACAAAATTCGAACTCCATCTTCTTTGATAAGTTCGAATTTTCCACTTCTGCCTTCCATTTTCTTTTCCTCTGACACCTCAAGGAATCTCTATACTGTGACATAGAGGATTCCATATTTTCTTGTTTTCTTCTCTCTCATATGAACAGGAGCAAAGACAAAGGCATTCTTGTTGAGGCTGATCCTGAACCTGAAAGGACCTTGAAGAGAAAGCTAAGAAGAAGCCAAAGCACAACTCTCTGTAGAGGACCTAACCGAAATCTTCAAAGAAGAAGAACCTATGGCAGCCGAAAACAACAACAATGCAAACAATGCAAGGAAGGTGCTGGGTGACTTCACTGCACCTACTCCCGATTTCTATGGGAGAAGCATCTCTATCCCTGCCATTGGAACAAACAACTTTGAGCTTAAGCCTCAATTAGTTTCTCTAATGCAACAGAATTGCAAGTTCCATGGACTTTCACTGGAAGATCCTCATCAGTTTTTGGCTGAGTTCTTGCAAATCTGTGACACTGTCAAGACTAATGGGGTTGACCCTAAGGTCTACAGACTTATGCTATTCCCTTTTGCTGTAAGAGACAGAGCTAGGACATGGTTGGACTCACAACCTAAAGAAAGCCTGGACTCTTGGGAAAAGCTAGTCAATGCCTTCTTGGCAAAGTTCTTTCCACCTCAAAAATTGAGTAAGCTTAGAGTGGAAGTCCAAACCTTCA
>NC_029778.3:42878494-42879002 GCF_000817695.3 Arachis duranensis
CAACAAGTCAATATGATTTCTCAAAGTCTGTCTGGAATGCAAAATGCACCAAGCAGTACTAAGGAGGCTTCATCTGAGGAAGAAGCCTATGATCCTGAGAATCCTTCAATGGAAGAGGTGAATTACATGGGAGAATCCTATGGAAACACCTATAATCCTTCATGGAGAAATCATCCAAATTTCTCATGGAAGGGTCAACAGAGACCTCAACAAGGTTTCAACAACAATAATGGTGGAAGAAACAGGTTTAGCAATAGCAAGCCTTTTTCATCATCTTCTCAGCAACAGACAGAGAATTCTAAGCAGAATACCTCTGACTTAGCAACCATGGTCTCTGATCTGATCAAGACCACACAAAGTTTCATGACTGAAACAAGGTCCTCCATTAGAAATTTGGAAGGACAAGTGGGTCAGCTGAGCAAGAAAGTTACTGAGCTCCCTCCTAGTACTCTTCCAAGCAATACAGAAGAAAATCCAAAAGGAGAGTGCAAGGCCATCAACATGGCCG
>NC_029778.3:42879102-42880722 GCF_000817695.3 Arachis duranensis
TAATGCGTCGATGTTTGGTAGTGGATATGGGTCTTTGGGGCAGGCTTTGTTGAGATCTGTGTAATCGACGCACATCCTCCACTTCCCGTTGGGCTTTTTTACCAGGACCACGTTTGCGAGCCATAGGGGGTATTTTACTTCCCTAATGAACCCTGCGTCTAGTAATGCCTGTACTTGTTCTTCTATTGCTTGCATGCACTCGGGTCCGAGCTTCCGGCGTCTTTGTTAGACAGGTCGGGATCCCGGGTAAACTGATAGCTTATGGCACATCAGGTCGGGGCTTATGCCTGGCATGTCGGAGGCTTTCCAGGCGAAGAGGTCGGAATTTTCTTTTAAGAGGGTTATGAGTTCCTCTTTTAGGCCCGCTTCGAGGTTTGCTCCTATGTTTGTTACTTTTTCAGATGTGTTCCCGATCTGGACTCTCTCGGTTTCTCCCTCTGGTTGTGGCCGAAGATCTTCTCGGGCTTGAACTCGCCCGAGTTCTATTGTGTTGATCTCTTTTCCTTTTAAGCTCAGGCTTTCGTTGTAGCATCGCCGCGCTAGTTTTTGGTCGCCTTTTAGGGTAGCGATTCCTTTTGCGGTAGGGAACTTCATACAGAGGTGTGGGGTCGAGACTATAGCTGCCAGTCTGTTTAGGGTTGGTCGCCCAATGAGGGCATTGTATGCTGAAGTGACGTCGACTATAATGTAGTCAATGCTTAATGTTCTAGATTGCTCGCCTCTTTCTCCTTTCTCCGCTATGTATCTGTCGAGTTTTCCTTCTCTGGCTAGCTTTTCTATAACATTTTTTAGGTCGTAGCAGTCATTAGTAGAATGACCGTAGAGCTTATGATATTCGCAGTATTCGGACCGATCTCTCCCCGCTTTCTTGTGTTTTAGCGGTCGGGGCGGTGGGATCCTTTCGGTGTGGCATACTTCTCTGTAGATGTCTACCAGGGAGACTCGGAGGGGGGTGTAGTTGTGGTACTTCTGTGGCTTGTCCGAGTTAGGTTCTTCTTTCTTCTTCTGTTCCCGATCCCGATCTCGGAGTGGGTAGGTTGATTCTTTCCTAGATCTTCCAAAGGTAGTGTGTAGCGAGATGTATCCTAAGGGATGGATCGGAGTATCCCCTAGTCCGAATAGGTCGGTGGGATAAGCCTTTAGTTCTTTTTCTTCAAGTCCGAGCTTGTCGAAGGCCGTTTTGAACAGGATATCTACTGAGCTTCCCTAGTCAATCAGGGTTCGATGTAAGTTGGCGTTTGCTAGGATAATGGTGATTACCATTGGATCGTCGTGTCCGGGAATTATCCCTTGAGCGTCTTCTTGGGTGAATGAAATAGTAGGTAATTCGGGCAGGGGACTGTCTTCTCGGACGTGATAGACTTCTTTGAGGTGTCTTTTTCGTGAAGATTTGGATGTTCCTCCGCCTGCAAAACCTCCATTTATCATGTGAACATGTCTTTCAGGGGTTCGCGGGGTTTGTTCGGCCCGATCTTCGTTGTCTCCCCGCCTTCTCTTCCTGGTCTCTTCTCCTTTCTCTGCTATGTATCTGTCGAGTTTCCCTTCTCTGGCTAGCTTTTCTATAACATTTTTTAGGTCGTAGCAGTCGTTAGTAGAATGACCGTAGAGCTTGTGATATTC
>NC_029778.3:42882748-42883780 GCF_000817695.3 Arachis duranensis
GGGGTTTTGTGAAGGATGGATGTGAGTGGTGAAGAGAAAGATGGGATTTGATAGGTGAAGGGTTTTTGGGGAAGAGGTGTTGAGGTGATTGGTGAATGGGTGAAGAAGAGAGAGAGTGGTGGGGTAGGTGGGGATCCTGTGGGGTCCACAGATCCTGAGGTGTCAAGGAAAAGTCATCCCTGCACCAAATGGCAAGCAAAATTGCGTTTTTAGCCATTTCTGGCGTTAAACACCGGGCTGGTGCCCATTTCTGGCGTTTAACGCCAAGTTCTTGCCCTTTTCTGGCGTTTAACGCCAGTCTGGTGCCCCTTTCTGGCGTTAAACGCCCAGAATGGTGCCAGACTGGGCGTTAAACGCCCAACAGCTAGCCTTACTGGCGTTTAAATGCCAGTACGCTCTCCTCCAAGGTGTGCTATTTTTCTTTCTGTTTTTCATTCTGTCTTTGCTTTTTTCATTGATTTTGTGACTTCTCATGATCATCAACCTACAAAAGACATAAAATAACAAAAGAGAATAGATAGAATATAACATTGGGTTGCCTCCCAACAAGCGCTTCTTTAATGTCAGTAGCTTGACAGAGGGCTCTCATGGAGCCTCACAGATACTCAGAGCAATGTTGGAACCTCCCAACACCAAACTTAGAGTTTGAATGTGGGGGTTCAACACCAAACTTAGAATTTGGTTGTGGCCTCCCAACACCAAACTTAGAGTTTCACTGTGGTAGCTCTGTTTGGCTCTGTTTTGAGAGAAGCTCTTCATGCTTCCTCTCCATGGTGACAGAGGGATATCCTTGAGCCTTAAACACCAAGGACTCTTCATTCACTTGAATGATCAACTCTCCTCTATCAACATCAATCACAGCCTTTGCTGTGGCTAGGAAGAGTCTGCCAAGGATGATGGATTCATCCATGCTTCCCAGTCTCTAGGACTATGAAATCAGCAGGGATGTAATAGTCTTCAACTTTTACCAGAACATCCTCCACAAGTCCATAAACTTGTTTTCTTGAGTTGTCTGCCATCTCTAGTGAGATT
>NC_029778.3:42884910-42886655 GCF_000817695.3 Arachis duranensis
TGTACATGAATTGGTTATTTGCAACCATTTCAATCAGCTCTTGAGCTTCTGTAGGCGTCTTCTTCAGATGAAGAGATCCTCCAGCAGAGCTATCCCAAGACATCTTGGATAGTTCAGAGAGACCATCATAGAAAATTCCAATGATGCTCCATTCAGAAAGCATATCAGTGGGACACTTTCTGATTAATTGTTTGTATCTTTCCCAAGCTTCATAGAGGGATTCTCCTTCTTTCTGTCTGAAGGTTTGGACTTCCACTCTAAGCTTACTCAATTTTTGAGGTGGAAAGAACTTTGCCAAGAAGGCATTGACTAGCTTTTCCCAAGAGTTCAGGCTTTCTTTAGGTTATGAGTCCAACCATATTGTAGCTCTGTCTCTTACAGCAAAAGGGAATAGCATAAGTCTGTAGACCTCAGGGTCAACCCCATTAGTCTTGACAGTGTCACAGATTTACAAGAACTCAGCTAAAAACTGATGAGGATCTTCCAATGGAAGTTCATGGAACTTGCAATTCTGTTGCATTAGAGAAACTAATTGAGGCTTAAGCTCAAAGTTGTTTGCTCCAATGGCAGGGATAGAGATGCTTCTCCCATAGAAGTCGGGAGTAGGTGCAGTAAAGTCACCCAGCACCTTCCTTGCATTGTTGGCATTGTTGTTGTTTTCGGCTGCGATGTGTTCTTCTTCTTTGAAGAATTTGGTTAGGTCCTCTACAGAGAGTTGTGCCTTAGCTTCTCTTAGCTTTCGCTTCAAGGTCCTTTCAGGTTCATGATCAGCCTCAACAAGAATGCTTTTGTCTTTGCTCCTGCTCATAAGAAAGAGAAGAAAACAAGAAAATATGGAATCCTCTATGTCACAGTACAGAGATTCCTTGAGGTGTCAGAGGAAAAGAAAAATGGAAGACAGAAGTAGAAAATTCGAACTTATCAAAGAAGATGGAGTTCGAATTTTGCATTAAGGAATAGTGTTAGTTCATAAATAGAAGGATGTGAGAAGAAGGGAAGTAATTTTCGAAAATTGAGTAGAAGATTTTGAAAACATTTTGAAAAACACTACTTGATTTTCGAAAACCAAGAGTGGAAAAGAAATCAAGTGATTTCTGAAAAAGATTTTGAAATTAGAAATCAAAAAGATTTGATTGAAAATTATTTTGAAAAAGATGTGATTAAAAAGATATGATTGGTTTTAAAAAGATATGATTGAGAAGATATGATTTGAAAAACATTTTTTAAAAGAAAGATTTGATTTTAAAAATTAATGACTTGGCTATCAAGAAAAGATATGATTCAAACATTAAACCTCTCTCAACAGAAATGGCAACATACTTGAAATGTTGAACCAAATCATTAATTGATAGCAAGTATTTTTGAAAATAGAAAGAAATTGAATTTGAAAAAGATTTGATTGAAAAGATATAATTTGAAAAAGATTTGATTTTGAAAAGATTTTGAAAACTAAAAAAAAAATTTGATTTGAAAACAAAATCTTCCCTCTTGTGCCATCCTGGCGTTAAACGCCCAGAATGGTGCACATTCTGGCGTTTAACGCCCAAAAATCTACCCTTTTGGGTGTTAAACGCCCAACCAGGTACCCTGGCTGGCGTTTAAACGCCAGTCTGCCCTTCTTCACTGGGCGTTTTGAACGCCCAGCTTTTTCTGTGCAATTCCTCTGTAGTATGTTCTGAATCTTCAATTCTCTGTATTATTGACTTGAAAAGACACAAATTAAAAATATTTTTGGATTTTTAATA
>NC_029778.3:42887926-42893092 GCF_000817695.3 Arachis duranensis
GAGGTGGTTGTCAGTCACACGTTCATAGGTGAGAATGATGATGAGTGTCACGGATCATCACATTCATCAAGTTGAAGAACAAGTGATATCTTAGAACAAGAACAAGCGGAATTGAATAGGAGAACAATAGTAATTGCATTAATACTTGAGGTACAGCAGAGCTCCACACCTTAATCTATGGTGTGTAGAAACTCCACCGTTGAAAATACATAAGAACAAGATCTAGGCATGGCCGAATGGCCAGCCTCCCAATGATCTAAGATAGCATCAGAACAAAGATAACTACCCCGATATCTCAATACAATAGTAAAAGGTCCTACTTATAGAGAACTAGTAGCCTAAGATTTACAGAGATGAGTAAATGACATAAAAATCCACTTCCGGGCCCACTTGGTGTGTGCTTGGTCTGAGCAATGAAGCATTTTCGTGTAGAGACTCCTCTTGGAGTTAAACGCCAGCTTTGGTGCCAGTTTGGGCGTTTAACTCCCATTCTTGTGCCAGTTCCGGCGTTTAACGCTGGGAATTCTGAGGGTGACTTTGAACACCGGTTTGGGCCATCAAATCTTAGGCAAAGTATGAACTATCATATATTTCTGGAAAGCCCAGGATGTCTACTTTCCAACGCCGTTAAGAGCGCGCCAATTGGGCTTCTGGAGCTCCAGAAAATCCACTTCGAGTGCAGGGAGGTCAGAATCCAACAGCATCTGCAGTCCTTTTTAGTCTCTGAATCAGATTTTTGCTCAGGTCCCTCAATTTCAGCCAGAAAATACCTTAAATCACAGAAAAACACACAAACTCATAGTAAAGTCCAGAAAAGTGAATTTTAACTAAAAACTAATAAAAATATACTAAAAACTAACTAGATCATACTAAAAACATACTAAAAACAATGCCAAAAACCGTACAAATTATCCGCTCATCAGGCTCCTCCCATCTTTGATTGTCCCAACCTTGATGCACGTTCTCATTATAGCTTCCATTCCCTACAACAACATTGGAACCAAACTCATAGCGACAGGGGTGAGAATTCATAGTAGCTAATAAAAATTTTAAAAACAAAAACAAACAAATAAGCAAAAAGCAATTATTTACAATCACCAATAATAAGGCACACGTTTGCAATTTCCCAGCAACGGCGCCATTTTGACGATCGGTTTCTTACGCGGTCTAGAATTTCACAAATAAGCTCTCGTTGGAAGTATAGCTTCTAAACCCACAAAGAATCCTTTCGTGCAAAAGTTTTGGTTGTGATCTCAATAGCGCCAACAACTTGGTACGCACAATTGTAATCTCAACTCTTTTTCACAACTTCGCACAACTAACCAGCAAGAGCACTGGGTCGTCCAAGTAATAAACCTTACGTGAGTAAGGGTCGATCCCACGGAGATTGTCGGCTTGAAGCAAGCTATGGTCATCTTGTAAATCTCAGGCAGGCGGATTCAAATGGTTATAGAGTTTTGATAATTAAAAGATAAATAAACATAAAATAAAGATAGAGATACTTATGTAATTCATTGGTGGAAATTTCAGATAAGCGTATGGAGATGCGTTATTCCTTCTGAATCTCTGCTTTTCTACTGTCTTCATTCAATCAATCATACTCCTTTCCATGGCAAGCTGTATGTAGTGGGATCACCGTTGTCAATGGCTACCGTCCATCCTCTCAGTGAAAATGGTCCAGCTACGGGTTACGTAGGGCTAATCATCTGTCGATTCTCACTCGTGTTGGAATAGGATCCATTGATCCTTTTGCATCTGTCACTACGCCTAACAGTCATGAGTTTGAAACTCGTCACAGTCATCCCATCCCAGATCCTACTCGGAATACCACAGACAAGGTTTAGACTTTTCAGATCTCAAGAATGCTGCTAATTGATTCTAGCTTATACCACGAAGACTCTGATCTCAAGAAATTTAAAGCTCTGTTGTCAGGAGAGGCAATCGAACGCATGGATCAGGAATCCAAGAGATATACATTCAAGCTTGTTTTCATGTAGAACGGAGTGGTTGCAGGCACACATTCATAGGTTGAGAATTATGATGAGCGTCACATAATCATCACATTCATCATGTTCTTGGGTACGAATGAATATCTTAGAATAAGAATAAGCTTGAATTAAATAGAAGAACAATAGTACTTTGTATTGATACTCGAGGAACAGCAGAGCTCCACACCTTAATCTATGGTGTCTAGAAACTCCACCGTTGAAAATACATAAGTGATAATGGTGTTCATTGGCTTCGGCCCCAGAGGGGGAACCAGAATAACCAAGACCAAGGTCTAAGGACTAAACGTCCAAAGATGTTCCAAAAGATCTATCATATCAATACAATAGTAAAAAGTCCTATTTATACTAAACTAGTTACTAGGGTTACAGAAATAAGTAAATGATGCAGAAATGCACTTCCGGGCCCACTTGGTGTGTGCTTGGGCTGAGCATTGAAGCTTTCATGTGTAGAGACTTTTCTTGGAGTTAAACGCCAGTTTTTATGTCAGTTTGGGCGTTTGACTCCAGCTTTTTTCCTGTTTCTGGCGTTTAACTCCAGAATAGGGCAGGAAGTTGGCGTTTGAACGCGAGTTTGCGTCATCAAAACTCGAGAAAAGTATGGACTATTATATATTGCTGGAAAGCCCTGGATGTCTAGTTTTATACCCAATTGAGAGAGCACCATTTGGGTTTCTGTAGCTCTAAAAAATCCATTTCGAGTGCAGAGAGGTCAGAATCCAACAGCATCAGCAGTCATTTTTCAGCCTCTGAATCAGATTTTTGCTCAGGTCCCTCAATTTCAGTCAGAAAATACCTGAAATCATAGAAAAACACACAGAATCATAGTAAAGTCCAGAAATGTGAATTTTGTTTAAAAACTAATAAAAATATATCAAAAATTAGCTAGATCCTACTAAAAGCTATCTAAAAACAATGCCAAAAAGCGTATAAATTATCCTCTCATCATACCACCAAACTTAAATTGTTGCTTGTCCCCAAGCAACTGAAAGCAAATAGGATAAAAAGAAGAGAATATACAATGAATCTCACAATATCAGTGAAACTTAGTCCCAATTAGATGAGTGGGGCTAGTAGCTTTTTGCTTCTGAACAGTTTTAGCGTCTCACTTTATCCTTTAAAATTTAGAATGATTGGCATCTATAGGAACTCAGAATTTTAGATAGTGTTATTGATTCTCCTAGTTCAGTTTGTTGATTCTTGAACACAGCTACTTTATGAGTCTTGGTCGTGGCCCTAAGCACTTTGTTTTCTAGTATTACCACCGGATACATAAATGCCACAGACATATAACTAGGTGAACCTTTTCAGATTGTGACTCAGCTTTGCTAAAGTCCCCAGTTAGAGGTGTCCAGAATTCTTAAGCACACTCTTTTTGCTTTGGATCATGACTTTAACCACTCAGTCTCAAGCTTTTCACTTGGACCTTCATGCCATAAGCACATGATTAGGGACAACTTGATTTACCCGCTTAGGCCAGAATTTTATTCCTTTAGGCCCTCCTATCCATTAATGCTCAAAGCCTTGGATCCTCTTTACCCTTGCCTTTTGGTTTAAAGGGTTATTGGATTTTTCTGCTTGCTTTTTCTTTTTCTTTCTTTTTCTTTTTCGCCATTTTTTCTTTCTTTATTTCGCAACCTTTGTTACTCACTGCTTTTTCTTGCTTCAAGAATCAATTTCATGATTTTTCAGATTATCAATAACATTTCTCTTTGTTCATCATTCTTTCAAGAGCCAACAATTTCAACATTCATAAACTTCACTATCAAAAATATGCACTGTTCAAGCATTCATTCAGAAAAACAAAAAGTATTGCCACCACATCAAAATAATTAAACTAATTTCAAGATAAAATTTGAAATCCAAGTACTTCTTGTTCTTTTGTAATTAAGCACATTTTTCATTTAAGAGAGGTGAAGGATTCATGGAATTATTCATAACTTTAAGACATAGACATTAGACACTAATGATCATGTAATGAAGACACAAACATAGACAAACATAAAGCATCGAATTCGAAAAACAGAAAAATAAGAACAAGGAAATTAAAGAACGGGCCCACCTTAGTGATGGCGGCTAGTTCTTCCTCTTGAAGATCCAATGGAATGCCTGAGCTCCTCTATATCTCTTCCTTGCCTTTGTTGCTCCTCCCTCATAGCTCTTTGATCTTCTCTAATCTCCTAGAAAATGATGGAGTGCTCTTGGTGCTCCACCCTTAGTTAGTCCATGTTGTAACTCAAGCCTTCCAAAGAGGTGTTGAGTTGCTCCCAATAATTATGTGGAGGAAAATGCATCGCTTGAGGCATCTCAGGGATTTCTTGATGAGGAATTTCCTCATGCTCTTGTTGAGGTCCATGAGTGGGCTCTCTTGTTTTCTCCATCCTTTTCTTAGTGATGGGCTTGTCCTCTTCAATAAGGATGTCTCCTTCTATGTCAATCCCAGCCGAATTGCATAGGTGACAAATGAGATGAGGAAAGGCTAACCTTGCCAATGTGGAGGACTTATCTGCCACCTTGTAGAGATCTAGAGGTATGATCTCATGAACTTCCACTTCCTCCCCAATCATGATGGCCCGATCCACAGTTACTTCGGATTAGTTGTTAGTAGGAATGATAGAGTGTTGGATGAACTCCAACCATCCTCTAGCCACGGGTTTAAGGTCCGGTCTTCTCAATTGAACCAGCTTGCCTCTTGAGTCTCTTTTCCATTGAGCTCCTTCTACACATATGTCCATGAGAACTTGGTCCAACCTTTGATCAAAGTTGACCCTTCTAGTGTAGGGGCGTGCATTTTCTTGCATCATTGGCAAGTTGAACACTGATGAGCGGATAATTTGTATGCTTTTTGGCATTGTTTTTAGTATGTTTTTAGTATGATCTAGTTAGTTTTTAGTATATTTTTATTAGTTTTTAGTTAAAATTCACTTTTCTGGACTTTACTATGAGTTTGTGTGTTTTTCTGTGATTTCAGGTATTTTCTGGCTGAAATTGAGGGACCTGAGCAAAAATCTGATTCAGAGACTGAAAAGGACTGCAGATGCTGTTGGATTCTGACCTCCCTGCACTCGAAGTGGATTTTCTGGAGCTACAGAAGCCCAATTGGCGCGCTCTCAACGGCGTTGGAAAGTAGACATCCTGGGCTTTCCAGCAATATATGATA
>NC_029778.3:42893874-42895158 GCF_000817695.3 Arachis duranensis
GTGGGATCGACCCTTACTCGCGTAAGGTTTATTACTTGGACGACCCAGTGCACTTGCTGGTTAGTTGTGCGAAGTTGTGTAATGCCATGGTATTGAACACCAAGTTCTTGGGGTTCATGACTGGGGATTATGAGAGTTGTGAAAAGTATTGTTCACAATTTCGCGCACCAAGTTTTTGGCGCCGTTGCCGGGGATTGTTAAGTTTGGACAACTGAAGGTTCATCTTGTTGCTTAGATTAGGTATTTATTTTTTTCAAAATTCTTGAAGATGAATTCTAGAGTTTCATGATGATTTGTTGAAGTCTGGCTGGCTGCAAAGCCATGTCTAATTTCATTGGACCGAGGTTTCAACTTATCATCACAAGAGCCTGTTGATTTCTATCAATCTTGCTGTTGGAGCAGTGATCTGCTAAGGCTTGGCTGGCCTTTGGCCATGTCTAGTGTTTTGGACCGAAGCTTTCTTTGAAAGCTTGGCTGGCTGTGAAGCCATGTCTAATTCCTGGACCGGAGTCTTAGACTAGCATTGCACTGATTCCTGGAATTCTCATTAAGAATTTTGATATCTTTTTCCACTTAATTTTCGAAAAAACACAAAAAAATTAAAAAAATCATAAAATCCAAAAATTTCTTGTTTGAGTCTAGTGTCTCATCTTAAGTTTGGTGTCAATTGCATGCATTCATTCATGTGTCTTAAGGATTTTCAAGTAGTTCTTGATGATTTCTTACTCTAATCTTTGAATTCTCTTGGCTTGAGTATTTGTGTGTCTCATATGCATTTTCATTAGTGTCAGTAGTATACAAACTGCTAAGTTTGGCGTCTTGCATGCATTGTTATTTGATTCTTGTTGCATTTTGACTTTTTCTTATTATTAAAAATCCAAAAATATTTTAATTTGTGTCTTTTCAAGTCAATAATACCGAGAATTGAAGATTCAGAACATTCAGCAGAGGAATTGCACAGAAAAAGCTGGGCGTTCAAAACGCCCAGTGAAGAAAGACAGACTGGCGTTTAAACGCCAGCCAGGGTACCTGGTTGGGTGTTTAACGCCCAAAGAGGTATAGTTTTGGGCGTTAAATGCCAGAATGTGCACCATTCTAGGCGTTTAACGCCAGGATGGCTAAAGGGGGAAGATTTTGTTTTCAAATCAGATTTTTTTTCAAGTTTTCAAACTTTTTCAAAATCAAATCTTTTTCAAATCAATTTTTCAATCAAAATCTTTTTCAAAATCAATTTCTTTCCATTTTCAAAGATACTTGCTATCAATTAATGATTTGATTCAACAT
>NC_029778.3:42895197-42895655 GCF_000817695.3 Arachis duranensis
GTTGAGAAAGGTTTAATATTTGAATCATATCTTTTCTTGTTAGTCAAGTTTTTAATTTTCAAACTCAAATCTTTTTTAAAATATTTTTCAAATCATATCTTCTCAATCACATCTTTTTAAAACCAATCATATTTTCTTAACCACATCTTTTTCAAAATAGTCTTCAATCAAATCTTTTTGATTTCTAATTTCAAAATCTTTTTCAAAAATCACTTTATTTCTCTCCCACTTTCATTTTCGAAAATTAAGCAATGTTTTTCAAAAATATTTTCAAAATTCTCCACTTAATTTTCGAAAATTACTTCCCTTCTTCTCACATCCTTCTATTTATGGACTAACACTATCCCTTAATGCAAAATTCGAACCCCATCTTCTTTGATAAGTTCGAATTTTCTACTTCTGTCTTCTACTCTTCTTTTCCTCTGACACCTAAAGGAATCTCTATACTGTGACATAGA
>NC_029778.3:42896333-42896989 GCF_000817695.3 Arachis duranensis
ACCAAGCAGTACTAAGGAGGCTTCATCTGAGGAAGAAGCTTATGATCCTGAGAACCCTTCAATGGAGGAGGTGAATTACATAGGAGAACCCTATAGAAACACCTACAATCCTTCATGGAGGAATCATCCAAATCTTTCATGGAAGGATCAACAGAGACCTCAACAAGGTTTCAACAATAATAATGGTGGAAGAAACAGGTTTAGCAATAGCAAGCCTTTTCCATCATCTTTTCAGCAACAATTAGCAATGGCAAGCCTTTTCCATCATCTTCTCAGCAACAGACAGAGAATTCTAAGCAGAATTCCTCTGACTTAGCAACTATAGTCTTTGATCTAATCAAAACCACTCAAAGTTTCATAACTGAAACAAGGTCCTCCATTAGAAACTTGGAGGCACAAGTGGGTCAGCTAAATAAGAAAGTTACTGAACTCCCTCCTAGTACTCTTCCAAGCAATACAGAAGAAAATCCAAAAGGAGAGTGCAAGGCCATCAACATGGCCGAATTTCGGGAAGGAGAAGAGGCAGTGAACACCACTGAGGAAGGCCTCACTGGGCGTCCACTAGCCTCCAATGAGTTCCCTAATGAGGAACCATGGGAATCTGAGGCTCAAAATGAGACCATAGAGATTCCATTGGACTTACTTCTGCCATTCAT
>NC_029778.3:42898409-42899416 GCF_000817695.3 Arachis duranensis
AAATGGGCACCAGCCCGGCGTTTAACGCCAGAATTGGCTCAAAACGTGTTTTTGAATGCCATTTGGTGCAGGGATGACTTTTCCTTGACACCTCAGGATCTGTGGACCCCACAGGATCCCCACCTACCCTACCACTCTCTCTATTCTTCACCAATTACCTTAACACCTCTTCCCCAAAAACCCCTCACCTATCAAATCCCATCTTTCTCTTCACCACTCACATCCATTCTTCATAAAACCCCACCTACCTCACCATTCAAATTCAAACCACTTTCCCACCCAAACCCACCCTCAAAGGGCCGAACATCCCTCTCCCCCTCTCCTATATAAACCCTCCTTCACTCCTTCATTTTCACACACCTTAAACACCATCTCTCTCCCCTTTGGCCGAATACAAACCCATTCCCTTTCTTCTCATTTCTTCTTCTACTCTCTTCTTTCTTCTTTTGCTCGAGGACGAGCAAACATTTTAAGTTTGGTGTGGTAAAAGCATTGCTTTTAGTTTTTCCATAACCATTTATGGCATCCAAGGCCAGAGAAATCTCTAGAAAGAGGAAAGGGAAGGCAACAGCTTCCACCTCCGAGTCATGGGAGATGGAGAGATTCATCTCAAGGGTGCATCAAGACCATTTCTATGAAGTTGTGGCCTTGAACCTCTCAAGGGTGCATCAAGTCCACTTCTATGAAGTTGTGGCCTTGAAGAAGGTGATCCCCGAGGTCCCTTTTTCACTCAAAAAAGGTGAATATCCGGAGATCCGACATGAGATCCGAAGAAGAGGTTGGGAAGTTTTTACCAACCCCATTCAACAAGTCGGAATCTTGATGGTTCAAGAGTTCTATGCCAATGCATGGATCACCAAGAACCATGATCAAAGTGTGAACCCGAATCTAAAGAATTATCTTACTATGGTTCGGGGGAAATACTTGGATTTTAGTCCGGAAAATGTAAGGTTGGCATGCAACTTGCCCATGATGCAAGGAGATGAACACCCTTACACTAGAAGGGT
>NC_029778.3:42901547-42914262 GCF_000817695.3 Arachis duranensis
CGCGTGCTGTGACAGAGCATATGCAATCGTTTTCACTGAGAGGATGGGAGGTAGCCATTGACGATGGTGAAACCCTACATAAGCTTGCCATGGAAAGGAGTAAGAAGGATTGGATGAAGACAGTAGGAAAGCAGAGAGACGGAAGGGAAGGCATCTTCATGCGCTTATCTGAAGTTCCTACCAATGAATTACATAAGTACCTCTATCTTTATCTTTATTGTTATTTTCGTTCATCACCATATCCATTTGAGTCTGCCTGACTAAGATTCACAAGATGACCATAGCTTGCTTCATACTAACAATCTCCGTAGGATCGACCCTTACTCGCGTAAGGTTTATTACTTGGACGACCCAGTGCACTTGCTGGTTAGTTGTGCGAAGTTGTGTAATGCCATGGTATTGAACACCAAGTTCTTGGGGTTCATGACCGGGGATTATGAGAGTTGTGAAAAGTATTGTTCACAATTTCGCGCACCAAACGCCAACCTTACATTTCTGGACTGAAATCTAAGTATTTCCCCCAAACCATTGTAAGCCAATTCTTTGGATTCGGGTTCACACTTTGATCATGGTTCCTAGTGATCCATACATTGGCATAGAACTCTTGAGCCATTAAGATTCTGACTTGTTGAATGGGGTTGGTGAGAACTTCCCAACCTCTTCTTCGGATCTCATGTCGGATCTCCGGATACTCATTCTTCTTGAGCATGAAAGGAACCTCAGGGATTACTTTCTTCTTGGCCACAACTTCATAGTAGTGGTCTTGATGGACCTTTGAGATGAATCTCTCCATCTCCCATGACTCGGAGGTGAAAGCTTTTGCCTTCCCTTTCCTCTTTCTAGAGATTTTTCCGGCCTTAAGTGCCATAAATGGTTATGGAAAAACAAAAAGCAATGCTTTTACCACACCAAACTTAAAAGATTTGCTTGTCCTCGAGCAAAAGAAGAAAGAAAGAAGGAGAAGAAGAAGAAAATGGAGGAGATGGACGGAGAGATAGGTTCGGCCAAGGGGGTAAGAGAAGGTTTGTGATGTGTGAAAATGAAGGAGTGAAGAGGGGTATTTATAGAGAAGGAGAGGGAGAATGGCCGAATGGAATTGGGTGGGTTTGGGAGGAAAATTGTTTGAATTTGAAAAGTGAGGTAGGTGGGGTTTTTAGGGAAGAGTGATGGAGGTAACTGGTGAAGAGAATATAGGGAAGAGAATAATATTTGATAGGTGATTGGTGTTTGTGGTAGAGTGTTATAGAGATGTGTGAGGGGGAGAGAGAGAGAGGTGGGGTAGGTGGGGATCTTGTGGGGCCCACAGATCCTGAGGGGTCAAGGACTTCTCATCCCTGCTCCATTTAGGCGTGCAAAAATGCCCTTAGAGTGCAATTCTGGCGTTTAACACCAGAATGCTGCCTATTTCTGGCATTAAATGCCAGCTTTTATACCTTTCCTGGTGTTTAACGTCAAGCTGTTGTTTGTTTCTGGCGTTTAACGCCAACTTGGTGCTCTGTTCTGGCACTAAACGCTAGTCTGGTGCCAATTTCTGGCGTTAAACGCCCAGAATGGTGCTAGACTGGGCGTTTAATGCCCATTCTGCTACTCTTACTGGCGTTTAAACGCCAGTAAGCTTATCCTCCAAGGTGTGCTATTTTTAATGATGTCTTTGAATTTACTTTGATTTTTGCAATTATTTTTGTGACTCCACATGATCATCAACCTAAAAAATTTTTTGAAATAACATAGATAAATAAAAATTGGGTTGCCTCCCAATAAGCTCTTTTTTAATGTCAATAGCTTGACAGTGGGCTCTCATGGAGCCTCACAGATAATCATAGCATGGTTGTGGCCTCTCAACACCAAACATAGAGTTTGGTTGTGGCCTCTCAACTCCAAACTTAGAGTTTAGTTGTGGCATCCCAACACCAAACTTAGAGTTTGAATGTGGGGCTTTGTTTGACTCTGTATTGAGAGAAGCTTTTCATGCTTCCTCTCCATGTGTACAGAAGGAGAACCTTGAGTCTTGAATACAAGGTAGTCCTCTTTCAATTGAAGGACCAACTCTCCTCTGTCAACATCAATCATAGCTTTTGATGTGGCTAGGAAAGGTTTGCCAAGGATGATGGATTCATCCTCATCCTTTCCAGTATCTAGGATTATGAAATCAGTAGGGATGTAAAGACCTTCAACCTTCACTAGCACGTCCTCTACTAGTCCATAAGCCTTTTTCATGGATTTGTCTGCTATCTCTAGTGAGATTCTTGCAGCTTGAACCTTAAAGATTCCCAGTTTCTCCATAATAGAGAGTGGCATAAGGTTTATGCCTGAACCCAAGTCACACTGAGCCTTCTCAAAGGTCATGGTGCCTATGGTACAAGGTATTAAGAACCTTCCAGGATCCTCTTTCTTTTGAGGTAATGTCTGCCTAATCAAGTTATTCAATTCATTGGTGAGCAAGGGGGATTCATCCTCCCAAGTCTCATTACCAAATAACTTGGCATTCAGCTTCATGATTGCTCCAAGGTACTTAGCAACTTGCTCTGCAGTAATATCTTTATCCTCTTCAGAGGCAGAATACTCATCAGAGCTCATGAATGGCAGAAAGTAGGTTCAATGGAATCTCTATGGTCTCTAGATGAGTCTCAAATTCCTTAGGTTCCTCAAATGGGAACTCCTTTTTGTCCAGAGGATGTCCCATGAGGTCTTCCTCACTAGGATTCACATCCTCCTCCTTCTCTCTAGGTTTGGCCACACCAAGTAAGGTTATGGCCTTGCACTCTCTTTTTGGATTCTATTCTGTATTGCTTGGGAGAGTACTAGGAGGAGTTTCAGTGACTCTTTTACTCAGCTGGCCCACTTGTGCCTCTAAATTTCTAATGGAGGACCTTGTTTCATTCATGAAACTTAGAGTGGCCTTAGATAGATCAGAGACTATGTTTGCTAAGCTAGAAGAGCTCTGCTCAAAATTCTCTGTCTGTTGCTGAGAAGATGATGGAAAAGGCTTGCTATTGCTAAACCTGTTTCTTCCACCATTATTAAAGCCTTGTTGAGGCTTTTGATGATTCTTCCATGAGAAATTTGGATGATTTCTCCATGAGGGACTATAGGTGTTTCCATAGGGTTCACCCATGTAATTCACCTCTGCCATTGCAGGGTTCTCAGGATCATAAGCTTCCTCTTCAAAAGATGCTTCTTTAGTACTGTTGGATGCATTTTGCAAACCATTCGGACTCTGAGAAATCTTATTGACTTGCTGAGTCAACATTTTGTTCTGAGCCAATATGGCATTCAGAGCATCAATTTCAAGAACTCTCTTCCTCTGAGGCGTCCCATTACTCACAAGATTCCTTTCAGAGATGTACATGAACTGGTTATTTACAACCATTTCAATGAGTTCCTAAGCTTTTGCAGGCGTTTTCTTCAGGTGAATAGATCCACCTGTAAAATGGTCCAATGACATCTTAGATAATTTAGACAAACCATCATAGAATATATCCAGGATGGTCCATTCTGAGAGCATGTTAGAAGGACACTTTTTGGTCAGTTACTTGTATCTTTTCCAAGCTTCATAGAGGGATTCACCTTATTTCTGCCTGAAGGTTTGAACATCCACTCTAAGCTTGCTCAGCTTTTGAGGAGGAAAGAATTTGGCTAAGAAAGTCGTGACCAGCTTATCCCAAGAGTTCAGGCTATCTCTAGGCTGAGAGTCCAACCATATTCTAGCTTTGTCTCTTACAGCAAAAGGGAAAAGCATAAGCTTGTAGACCTCGGGATCAACTCCATTGGTCTTAACAGTATCACAGTTCTGCAAGAATTCAGTTAAGAACTGAAAAGGATCTTCTGATGGAAGTCCATGAAACTTGCAATTCTGTTGCATCAGAGAAACTAATTGAGGCTTTAGCTCAAAATTGTTTGCTCCAATGGTAGGGATTGAGATGTTTCTTCCATGGAGGTTAGAATTTGGTGCAGTGAAGTCATCAAGCATCTTCCTTGAATTGTTGTTGGGTTCGGCCATTACTTCTTTTTCGAGATTCTCTGTAAGGTTTTCTCTGGATTGTTGTGCTTTAGCTTCTCTTAGCTTCTTCTTCAGAGTCCTTTTAGGTTCAGGGTCAGCTTCAACAAGAATGTCCTTGTCCTTGCTCCTGCTCATATAAAAAAGAAGAGGACAGAAAAGAAGAGGAATCCTCTATATCACAGTATATAGATTCCTTTATGTGAGTAGAAGAAGAAAAGAATAGAAGAATGATGTAGAGAGAAGAGATGAAGAATTTGAACACAGAGAGGGAGAGAGGGTTCAAATTATAAGAAGAAGAGAAGAGTGTTAGTGATTAAATAAATAAATAGAAAGAGATGAGAGAGAGATTTTTCGAAAATAATTAAAAAGAAAAGGAAAATATTTTTGTTTTTATTTAAAAATTTTGTTAGAGTTCGAAAATTAAGAAAAGGAATAAAATTAAAAGTTAAAATAATTAGTTAATTAAAAAGAATTTTGAAAAAGAAGTTAATGATTTTCAAAAATGAGAGAGAGAAAAGTAGTTAGGTGGTTTTGAAAAAGATAAGAATTTTAAAATCAAACACAAAGTTAAGTAGTTAATTGAAAAAGATTTGAAAATCAATTTTGGAAAGATAAGAAGTTATAAAAGATTTTGAAATTGAAAAAGATATGATTTGAAAAAGATATGTTTGAAAAGATATGATTAAAAAGATATGATTGAAATTTATTTTGAAAAAGATTTGAAAAGGAAATTTAGAAAGATTTGATTTTGAAAATTAAAGTTAATGACTTGAATAACAAGAAACTAAAAGATATGATTCTAGAATTTAAAGGGTGAAGCTTTCTTAACAAGAAAGTAACAAACTTGAAAATTTTGAATCAATCACATTAATTGTTAGTAAAGTTTTTTAGAAATTTGAAATGAAATTAAGAAAAAGATTTTGAAAAACAATTTTTAAAATTTTCGAAAAACATGAAAGAAAAGATGAAAAAGGTTTGATTTTTGAAAAAGTTTTGAAAAGATAGGATTTTTGAAATTGAACTTTTGACTTGCTAACAAGAAACAACTTATTTTAAAAATTTTTGACTAAGTCAACCCAAAGATTTCGAAATTTATGAGTGAAATAAGGAAAAGATATTTTTTATTTTTGAATTTTAATGTGGAAAGAGAAAAATAACAAAATGACTCAAGACATAAAAATTTGGGATTAAAATAAATGATGCATGCAAGAACACTATGAATGTCATGATGAACACCAACAACACTTTGAAGATCATGATGAACATCAAGAACTTATTTTTGAAAAATTTTCAAGAAAAGAAAAACATGCAAGACACCAAACTTAGAGATATTTCATGTTTAGACACTATGAATTTAAAAATGCATATGAAAAATAACAAAAGACACAAAACAAGAAAATATGAAGATCAAATAAGAAGACTTGTCAAGAACAACTTGAAGATCATGAAGAATGCAATGCATGAATTTTTCGAAAAATGCACAAATTTTAAAAACATGCAATTGACACCAAACTTAAAAATTGACACTAGATTCAAACAAGAAACACAAAATATTTTTGTTTTTTATGATTTTATTAAATATATTTTTTTTGGATTTTTCAAAAATTAATTTTGGAAAAACGAAAAAGAAGAAAAATTTTGAAAGATTTTTGAAAACTTTTTGAAAACAAAATAAAGGTTGAAATAAGAAGAAAATTACCAAATCTGAGCAACAAGATGAACCATCAGTTGTCCAAACTCGAACAATCCCCGGCAACGGCACCAAAAACTTGGTGCATGAAATTGTGATCTCAATGGCGCCAACAACTTGGTACGCACAATTGTAATCTCAACTCTTTTTCACAACTTCGCACAACTAACTAGCAAGTGCACTAGGTCGTCCAAGTAATAAACCTTACGTGAGTAAGGGTCGATCCCACGGAGATTGTCAGCTTAAAGCAAGTTATGGTCATCTTGTAAATCTCAGTCAGGCGGATTCAAATGGTTATAGAGTTTTGATAATTAAAAGATAAATAAACATAAAATAAAGATAGAGATACTTATGTAATTCATTGGTGGGAATTTCAGATAAGCGTATGGAGATGCGTTATTCCTTCTAAATCTCTGCTTTCCTACTGTCTTTATTCAACCATTCATACTCCTTTCCATGGCAAGCTATATATAGGGGGATCACCGTTGTCAATGGCTACCGTCCATCCTCTTAGTGAAAATGGTCCAGCTACGGGTTACGTAGGGCTAATCATCTGTCGGTTCTCACTCGTGTTGGAATAGGATCCATTGATCCTTTTGCATCTGTCACTATGCCCAACAGTTATGAGTTTGAAGCTCGTCACAGTCATCCCATCCCAGATCCTACTCGGAATACCACAGACAAGGTTTAGACTTTCCAGATCTTAAGAATGCTGCCAATTGATTCTAGCTTATTCCACGAAGACTCTGATCTCAAGGAATTGAAAGCTATGTTGTCATGAGAGGCAATTGAACGCATGGATCAGGAATCCAAGAGATATACATTCAAGCTTGTTTTCATGTAGAATGGAGTGGTTGTCAGGCACGCGTTCATAGGTTGAGAATTGTGATGAGCGTCACATAATCATCACATTCATCATGTTCTTGGGTACGAATGAATATCTTAGAATAAGAATAAGCTTGAATTGAATAAAAGAACAATAGTACTTTGTATTAATACTCGAGGAACAGTAGAGTTCCACACCTTAATTTATGGTGTGTAGAAACTCCTCCGTTGAAAACACATAAGTGATAATGGTGTTCATTGGCTTCGGCCCCAAAGGGGGAACCAGAATAACCAAGACCAAGGTCTAAGGACTAAACATCCAAAGATGTTCCAAAAGATCTATCATATCAATACAATAGTAAAAAGTCCTATTTATACTAAACTAGTTACTAGGGTTACAGAAATGAGTAAATGATGCAGAAATCCACTTCCGGGCCCACTTGGTGTGTGCTTGGGCTGAGCATTGAAGCTTTCATATGTAGAGACTTTTCTTGGAGTTAAATGCCAGTTTTTATGCCAGTTTGGGTGTTTAACTCCAGCTTCTATCCTGTTTCTGGCGTTTAACTCCAGAATAGGGCAGGAAGTCAGCGTTTGAACGCCAGTTTGCATCGTCAAAACTCGAGCAAAGTATAGACTATTATATATTGCTGGAAAGCCCTGGATGTCTAGTTTCCAACGCAATTAAGAGTGCACCATTTGAATTTATTTAGCTCCAAAAAATTCATTTCGAGTGCAGGGAGGTCAGAATCCAACAGCATCAGCAGTCCTTTTTCAGCCTCTGAATCAGATTTTTGCTCAGGTCCCTCAATTTCAGCCAGAAAATACCTGAAATTATAGAAAAACACACAAACTCATAGTAAAGTCCAGAAATGTGAATTTTTCTTAAAAACTAATAAAAATATACCAAAAAATAGCTAGATCCTACTAAAAACTATCTAAAAACAATGCCAAAAAGTGTATAAATTATCCGCTCATCAGTATCCGTGACATTAAGTGCCGGAGGTAGCATGGTGTGGGATTTAGAATTCCCATAGCTTAACCGGCAAGTGCACTATGTCATCCAAGTAATACCTCAGGGGAATGAGGGTCGATCCCACGAGGATTGTCGGACTAAGCAACAATGGTTATCCAATCGACTTAGTCAGACGAACAAAAAAGGGTTGTTGATGGTTGAAAGCGCATAAAATAGTTGATTCGGGCGAGTTTCGTGAAAATAGATTAAGTGAAAAATAATGGTTAAGATGAAAGATTTGGGGTGAGTAAATTTGTGAGAAAAAATACTTCTATTAATGGCAGATAAGCAATACAAGAACTAATGATGAGAAATAGAGGTGGAGAACAAGTGTTGAGACCTCCACTAATGTCACACGAGGATGAATGAGCTTTGTTTAAAGTGGGCAGGGGTTGGTTAATGGTTGTCAAGTGTTTTGGGGGAACACCAGAACGCCAGTTTTTACTCGTGAAGGTGGTGAATGAAATGAAGAACAATAAAAGGAAAATTTGGGTAAAGGAAAAGATGGATTTTTTAGCTTATTAGCTTCAGAAGTCAGAAAGATCTAGAAGAAGGTGAAGGTGAAAGTGAAAAGTAGTGAAAGTGGAGAAGAAGATGATCGTAATGGTAATGATGCTTTACAGAGGTGGCTTGAGGTCCTTTTTATAGTGTAAAATCATGATGAAGAGGAAATCTATTGTCCAATGGTTTTTAATCTGATATTTGGTTTACTTGCTTTTTCCAAAATATCTTTAGGTGTTCCTGTCACCTCAAGTCTTGTCAACTGAAAAGGTAGGAAGTTGATTCCCACACGTTAAACCAAAGCTCCTGACATGTGACATTAGTGAAGGGACATCTAGTTTGGTTTTCTTTTAACTAGATGACACCTTTACACTCCAAATCCAACCAATCCACTTCCACCAATATAGTTCCCACTGAAGAGAAATTCAACTCCTCAAGGTGTTGTTTTGGGTTCCATCCTTTTAGCCCAATACCTTTAGGAGGAACTTAACTCTTTTTTGACCATGTTTGTAGGTCATTATAAAAATTAATTATGTACAAAAAAAGGTTTATATTTTTAGTACACAATCAACAGTAGACAAGAAAATAAAGAAAGCAATTAAAAGGTTTGGTGTGAAAACTATGAGAGAAAATAGTTAAGGCTTTGGATATGTTTACTTTCCCGAATTAAAAGTTTTTACCAACTATTTCACAATACATGATTCATTTCATGGCAAACTGTAATTGACTAAACCCTAATCTCTTAGTGATTTAGCCTCTTCTAACCTTTATTAGCCGCCACTCTCATGGTCACTTGATTCCAATTAGAGGGTTAAGTTCAAAACTAGTTTATGGCCACAAAAATCCTAATGACCCAAGCTAACAGGATTATATGTCACATATCCCAATTAGTTCATGTAATTAGCAATTTAGGAGAAATTTATTTTCAAGCTGTTGTTCAAGCTAGATAACTCTCTCGAGAATCACAAGAACTCATGTACAAAAAGGTTCATACTCTCGTTCCACCCAGATTCATAAGATTAAGAACGAAAACAATCCTTAAAATTGAATCAATACATTAATTAAAATAGAAAAGCATTAGTTCTAATCCATAGAAATAAATAGAACTCCTAACCTTAATAAAAGAGGTTTAGTTACTCATGACTTACAGAGAAACTAGGGTTCTGAAAAGTAAAACGTGTGAAAGAGAGAGGATCCAAGATGATCTTTTCCCTTTTATACTAACCTAATTTGATTTGGAAACAAAATAAAATAATAAAACCTAAAAATAAAAGATATTGTTTGTAAATAAAAATTACAAAAAGAAAATGAAATATAACTAATAAATGATCAATCCACTTGAGATGCCAAAAGAGGGGAAATTCGGTCAAGCTTGCTGGCGCTAAACGTTGGCTAGGCGTTTAGTGCCCTAGAGGGGGCAGCACGTTGCTGGCTTATGTCCCTTACTGGCGTAACGCCAGTTGGGCGTTTAGCGCCTAGGGAGAGGGGGTGCTGCCAGCTTTTTTTCTTTTTGCTTCAAACTCTACCAAATTGCTCCGAATTTCGCCTGAAATCATAAAAATACCAAAACAACTCAAAATAGCATCCAAGAAAGATTTTTTTGCACTAAAATCAAGTAAAACTAAATAAAATCTAACTAAAAATAACTAGAGAATGATAAGAAAAAGGGTACAAGATGCTCACGCATTATAGCACAAGCAGAATTTTCAGAACAGGCCGTATCATCGCGCGGGTCCTTGATAAGCGGAGTTTGGGGTCCGCCCATTGTTGGGCCACCCGGTCCGGAGCCCAGGCACGGAATAATATCTTCATCACGTCGAAGATCTCATATCTCACTCCCTTCATAGTTGTAATAGAAGAAGATATGCATTATTCTATTATGGTTCTTTGAACAAATATACATATGGCTCTAAAATAATAGAAACGAGAACTTGATCGATTCTTTTATTTTCTTCATGTTTTTAAAGGAAAAGTTCAACAACCAAAATAAAAAAATAACAATGAAACTAGGAATTTTTTTTCTGAAATAAAAAATATTATTTTCAAATACAAATTATTTTAACTTTTAATACCAGGATATGTTTTTTTTCTTGTAATTTTAGGCAAGTTCGCCACACCGTTGGCGAATTCTATTATTTTGATAGAGTTTGTCGTACCTCCTGGTGAACTTCATAATTTATATGAAGTTCACCGCACCCCAGCGAACTTCACCTTAAATTCGCCAAATAAAAGTATGGCTGGAGGAAAATCGAGCTCAATACTAATATTTCATTCTTCTCATTGGTTCTCGTATTGTTATTGTTTCTCTAGAATGTCTACAAATCCGTTGTTATCCATTCATTATGATGGTGAAATAGTGTATCGCTTTTAAGTCTAGACAACCAATAATTACGTATATGGCACAAAAAATCAACAATCTAACAATGTTGAAGAATTTGATATTGCATTCCATTGGACAACAACACACCAAAAGAGTGAAATTTACTACAGATATCTGACCAATGTAGACGACACTTTGTTTTATAAAAGGTATATTACAGTTGTCTTTGTTATTTAGTTATTGTTTTTATTAGACCATAGTTTTGAAATTTTTTTTGTTGTTTTAAATAAGGTATCAGTTACGTGATAATGAGGATATACGTCTAATAAGGTCGTGGCACAACCGATGAACAAATGTCTATCTGTTGAAAGTATTTCTGTTTCTAGTTGAGTTAGGTGGACGAGGATCATCTGCAGATAATGTGGATGATAGCCTGTTAAGTGGAGCTGTTAGAAGAAATATTATAAGGACGATAGTTAATCTAAATATGCCACTTGAAGGTAGCCAAGAGGGATCAAACGTTGACCTTCTAGTCCTTTCTAATGCTGACATGATGTAAGATAATGATAAAAGTCATGAGGGTTCTGCTATTAGGGATCCGATGATGGATCCCTATGACCCTATGAAGACAAATTCAAACTAATTGTCTACCTTACATCTTAATCAATTTATAAACTTACTGACATGTAAACTAACTAAAAATTAACTAATAAATTACTCTAACTAATATGATAGACCATTTCTTTTTGTAATTTCTTGTACTTTCATGTACTTACATTTTCTAATTAATTCTATCATTTTCTACCAGTGGCACACAATCTTTGGTGGTTCACAAACCACAGTTTGACTTTTTTAACTTGAAGTCGCTGCCAACTACAATAGGTAATGCTACTGTAAATTTAGGAACTTTAATTTAGGAAAGGTAAAATATAAATTAGAAGAGAATATAATATTGAAGAATAACATTATCACTTAATGAAAATAACATGGTTCTTCTCCTTAAATAAAATTTATTATAGTCGGTGGCCGCCAAATATGATAGGTAGTGCTATTGTGAATTTGAGAACTTTATTTACAAAAAGGTAAAATATAGATCAGAAAAAAATATAACATTAAAGAATAACATGATTCTTCTTTTTAAATAAAATTTATTACGATCTTTATTAAAAATTTAAATATATTTTGCCCCTCTTTTTAATTAACCTTTCATTAGTGGTCCTTATTGCTAATTCTTCCTAAATTTTAATGTCGGAGATAATTCACAATTAGAAAATTTAACTTTTAATGTCAATTCACAATTTTAGTGAAATATTTTTTTAGTTAGAATTACAAAGCTTATATCATTATATTTCTATTTAACAGACAAACTTTTTTTTTGTTTATATTTGCAAAATAATCAAACATTTTATTAACAAGTTTCTAAACCATTTTTTATTTTAATATGTGATTACATAAATAAAAAATTAATTATTTAGGAACTTATTAATAAAATATTTGACTATTTTGTAAATATAAATTAAAGGGTTTGTGTCAAAATAGATGTATAATGATGTAAATTTTATAATTTTAAAAGGTAAATTGTTAAAATTATCTCCAATTTTTTAAGAGGCTAATATCTTTGATAACAATAAAAATATTTTTAAAAAATCAAATAAAAATTCGATCTTTAAATTTATTTTTATTTTTTTCTTGGCTGTTAGTATTAACAAAAATAAATCCTAAAAAAATATATTTGACGTAAAATCATCAAATTTTTTAATAATAAAATATCTCATTTTTTAATTATGTTTATAAAAATTCATATCAAAATTTAATTTTTAAGATATTTTTAAAAATGTATTTATGGTTGAATATTTTTATCATATAGTAATTATTTTAAAGATATTTTTATTATTAATAAAAATAGTAATGTTTTTATCTTATTTATAAAAATATTTTTAAATTTTATTATCGATAAAAATATTTTAAAATAATTTAAAAAAAACATACAAAAAAATACTCAATTGTAAAAAAAGAAAATAAAAAATTAATAAAAAATATGAAGTAACTCACTTGTCACAGACACCAAAAGAAGTTCTATTTATTGTATCACTATTTTTCGTAAAGATAGAATATTTTTATCTATAATGAAATTTTGGAACATTTTTATTGGCTAAAAATTAATTCAGCCGCATTTTTTGTGGTCTAGTTCTAGTCTTTGAAAATCACAGCCGTGGTCGCTCACCAAGCTCGCTTACTCACGCTGCTCACCTCCCTCTCCATTCTCTCCTAGCCGTCGCTCACCTCGCGGACTCGCCTCTCTGGTCTCCGGTCTCTGCTCACCTCGCCATCCCCCACTGCTTGCTGCTCTCCGATCTCTGCTCACCT
>NC_029778.3:42914342-42932895 GCF_000817695.3 Arachis duranensis
CGTGTTAAATTTTTATTATTTATTTTTTATGTTAAAACATAAAACTAAACTCAAATTATTTATAATTGATTGATTGCGCAGTGAGAGTGCAGTCCAGAAGAACAAAAACAGATAGATATAATGATGACGTTGCAGCACTACTCCATTTTCTCTCCCATTAATCCACCAGTCACCAAACACAGAAACCCACTTTTGCAACACCACCAGCACCACCACCACCAACACTTCCCAAAGTCCAATACCCTCTTCACGTTCAGAATCTCTTCAATTGGCACTGCTCCATTCTTCCAGGACATTGCTGAGATTGCTCAAAACAAGGTTCCTCCATTTTCCTGATTTATTCTTTATATTTTTGCCTCATAAATGCTAATCATGATTTTCTCTTGATACTCTATGAGATTCATGATATTTGTCACGTTAGTCATTTATACATCGGTTAAAGAATCCAAAATCAAGAAAGGTTTACCGAATTGTTTATTAGAATGTCCTTATTTAATAACCCTGACTAGTTTATAGCGTAAATGTGTATTGTTTATTATTCTGACCATTATGCGAAGGGTAAAAGAGAAAATAGTCAACAAATTTGACATAAGAGACACGAGAACTAGAAATATATTGAACTATATATAATCTTTTTCTAAAGTGAGGAGGGAGTAGTTTTTAAGCAACCCCACTTCTTTGTTGCTAAATTGGTTTTTCTTTTTTTTTTTGGGGGGGGGCTAAGGTTCTGATTGCAGCTGGTGCTTCAGTGATGATTGGGCAGCTTTCTAAGCCATTTAGTTCTGTGTTGCTGTATGGCAAGGACTTTGATATCAAGGCTATTATTCAGGCTGGAGGATTCCCATCATCGCACTCTTCTGTATGGACTTTGTAAAATCCCGTAAAATCAGTTAAACCTGTTTCCACCTTTGAGATTCTGTTTCTCAAAATGTTGTTTGCATTTTCCTGTGGATAGGCAACAATGGCTTGTGCAACATTCCTTGGCCTTGAGAGGTAATTATATATATATATATATAGCAATTTGGTTCAAGTCAATTTTAAATTCTCTATGTAACCTCTTTAAGTACAAGGTTTGTTATATTGGAATAATTCATCTTGTGTTATTTCCAAATGCAGAGGATTCTCTGATCCCATTTTTGGTTTCACAGTTGTGTATGCTGGTCTCATTATGTATGATGCTCAGGTACGATACTATTTTATGTTATTTTCTTCAGTCTGAGTGTTTCTATCATGTAAATGTATTGTTTTTAAGTCCTTTTGAAGTTTTAACCAAGTTTGAAACTTTGAATTAGATCACACTTAAGTGCATGTTTATTCGACAAATTCCATGGGAATTGGTGGTCTATAAACTCTCACAAGATTAATGAGGAGTCTTAGACAGGATTGACCAATGAGATCTAAATATGTTAAGTTCCGTTGCTGCAGGATTGTCTCTAATGAAGTTTACCCATTATCATAGTGTTCAATAGGAACAAATCAAATTTGAATTTCTACTTATAGATAGTGTTTTAGTAATAACATATGATGGTTTTGTCTCATAACAAGCTTAGGGATGGGAAAATAAAGGAAGAGAAACAACAAGCATGTAGACCTAAGTTATTTTGTCAACAATTGAACAGAGAAAAAAAGGGTCAAATATGCACTTATAGTTAGAATACTTTGATCAATTAACATTTTATCTTTCTTGTATCTATCAAATTATACAACAACAACAAGGCTTCATCGCACTAGGTGGAGTCAGCTTATCTATCAAATTATAGATTTGAGAGTTTCCTACTATCACTGCTAATCTATGAATTTGCCTTTCGGGTTGAAACTTGTTTGCTAAATTTGGAATGTGTAGTAAAAATAATGGAACTTTCTAGTAGTACTAGATGTCCGATTACTAGGCTTCTCAATCTAGTTTGTAGAGGTTATAACCCTGCGGCTAGGGAAAAACTAACTCTTTTGAATAGTTGTCTGTGAAAGGTGATTATTTGGGCATGCAAGTGAATAATATAGTAGTACCCAAATAGATGCAGTTTTGGAGGCTGGGACTTGAATCATGACCACATCAGAAGGAACTAGAATATCTTTCTTTTTAGAGTAACTTACAATACCATCATCTGCGATGGTTAGGCAATATCATACAGGACAATATCGATTTGTAATAGTATACACTGCTCTTTGCAGGGTTGGTCATGTGACACTCAGCACTCTTCCAAATATGACATTGATCTTGCCTCCCTTACAACAATGAGCCTATTAGCTGGACACTGTTAATAAAGTGTCATTAGATTTCCATTTTCTTTCTGTTAAGTATCTAAGGAAAGTGGGAAACTACACCTTAAAAGCTAGCTGTTAAGGGGGAAGAACCACTCTCCTTATATACAATATCAAGCATCCCATACTACTCGAGGTGGGACTTTGAGCACCCATAATACCTGAGTCCCTAACACTTTCCAACATTCAGTTGATTATATTGCTTAAGCAGTTATTGGTTTAAATAGTCTCAAGTTCAAGTCTTGTGAATGTAGACACTGGTGCTTAGAAAATTCTAACTCAACAGCAAGCTAACTTGGCTTGAGCTAGTTGGAGTTCAATGTGCATGCTTTCATCATAATTCTTCAGTTACCTGTTTTATTTACTTCACCTGATTCAGCCTGGGCAATGAAATGAAATTTTAGTTTCAGTAGGTTCTAAGAAAGAGAGCAAAGGATTTTTCCACTGAGAAAATTGTGGTAAGACATTATAAAGAAGATTGCTAAAACGCATACTTCAAAATCTCACTTGTTATGCTCTGGGTAGACAAGTATTTTCCATTCCATTTGCTCATATCACAACCATCCATTGCAATCAAAGAGTGATTTTTCAGTAATTATCTTAAAACGATTTGATGGACAGAACATTAGTCTGAACTGTAATAATAAGTCTTGGATATTTTTCGACTTCAGTATTAGGAGCTATAGAAAATACAAAAATTTTCTCATTTGGGACAAAAAGTTTGTGTCTGATCGTGTCTCCACAACAAAATATGTTCTGTGAACAGTCTATACATTACTGTCGTTGGATCCTGTATAATGAATTTAGGCCAATACTCATACATTTTCAAAGTATATACATAGCATACATATCAAAGGCTATTTGATGATGATATGTTTTGTTTAAAAAAAAGTGGTGGGACCCACATGATTCCTCACTCATTTCCTCCCTATGTATACTATGTAGTGTTGACCTAAATTTAACTGCTGTTACATGTGAAATTTTATAATCTGCAAAATCCTTCCTTGGTTGATTTTGTTTCATTTATTGACCCTTATAACTTACAATATGGTATGTGGCTTATATGATTTTGTAGGGTGTAAGAAGAGAAGTTGGAATTCATGCAAGGACACTTAACAAACTACTGCGCTACATTCACATTAACAACTCTATACGTTCCAAAGATAATAATGATGGTTTAATCAACTTCAAACCAGGTTTTGAAAAGCCCATTTTATCCCAAGATGCCACTTCCTTCGACTCAAAACAGAGAAATAATAATAATAATAATAATAATAATAATAATAATAATAATAATAATAATAATAATTTAAGCCTATTAGTTAAGCAAGGAAGCAAAACATGGCAAACTGAAGGTGAGAAACTATCCTCAACAGAAACAGAAGAAATCAGAAAATTGTTGGTTTCTGATGGCTTATTCCCATTGAAAGAATCCGTTGGCCATACTGAGGTTGAAGTCATAGCTGGTGCATTGCTAGGGATTATAGTTGGTTTGGCTGTTTATAATTTCATGTAAACTATTGATATTTTGTGAATTATATTTCATATATATTATATTATGTTACATCAAATAGATTAAATTGAAATTGAAAAATCAGAATGACTTTGATAGATGAGTCAGCCTTTTGAAGTTTTTATTTAGAGCATATTTGGTTTGGTCCCAAAGTTACGGGTCAAGAACTATTCTAGTTTTCAATATTTTTGTTGAAAGGAAAAATCTTTCAACGTGTTTTTTAAATTGTCTTTAATGTTATAATAAATTTTTAGAATAATGCTTCTATTAACAAATGTTAATTTTTAGATGAATTTATCTATGATAAAAATAATAATAACCCAATTAAAAAAATTCACTCCACCCTAGCACCCAGCTTCACCCCATCTCATCCCCCATCCAACCCCCACCACCGTATTTCATCCCCCGTCCAACCTCCACCACCATTTTTATTGGCGAAACTTTATCCATTATTTAATTTCTTTAGTTGTAATTGTTTCTTCAATTACTTTATTGAAGTTGATCTATTTTAAAATAAGTTGAAAATATTTGAGACACTAGTTCTAAATAAAAAACAAAAGTTTAGAGTTGCGCTTATTTTTCATTGTACTTGATACAAGAGTTATGATGTTGGTCTAAAAACACCTTGGTTTGGGTTCTCTTGACTAAACACAATGAAAAACAAGTGTTATCAATCTTCTGAAATTAGAATGATAGAGTCATTTGTTTTGTTGATGACCACACATTGGTTAGCGTAAAAAAGAATTCTATAACTTTGATAATAACATCGACTAATCCTTATTAGTCTTTGAGTTAAATCATTCACTAAAAGCTTCTATAACTTTGATAATAAAATTGACTAATCCTTATTAGTCTGTGAATTAAATCATTCACTAAAAGCACATTTGAGATAAGGCAAAAATTATTCTTACCCACATTACCAATACTAGAAATTTTTGTTTGGGTTTTGTTGGAAAACTTCACCAAGCCACTGTTTTTCGGTCTGAGATTATTAAAGTACTTCTTTTCTCTAGTTATATGCCTCAAATATTTCCTATCCATGAATCACTTTTGCCTTTTGGATGTTTGAGACTTTAGACGCAGTTGCATTTTGAGTTATCCCAGAAAAAATTTATGAGAAGTCATCCCAAGATATCAAAAGAAAAAGATTCCACATGTGATTATTGTGAAAAAAAAAAAAGACCAAGATCTCTTTTAAGAATATTAATACTGTGAATACGTCTAGGTTATTGAGCTATTCATCTTGATGTATTCGGTGCTACCTGAACAACAAATCTAAATGGTAGAAGATATGCCTTTGTAATTAATTTTTATTATTCTAGATTTACATGGGTTATTTTCTTAGTTCATAAAGATGAGACTTTTGAAAAATTTGTTCAATTTGCTAAGAAAGCCTATAATCACCATGTGCTTACAATCTTTGCCGTTAAATTTGATCATGGTGGTAAGTTTGTAAACTCGAATTTTGAAAAACTTTGTAAATAGCTTGGCATTTATATATCCGAGCATCTCTATTCTCAAAATTTCTCAACAAAATATGATAGTCGAAAGGATAAATAGAAGTTTACAAGAAATAACAAGAACAATGCTTTTAGGATCTGATTTACCAAAAACATTCTAGGGGTGAGGCAATAAATACAACTTGCCATATTCAAATAGAGTCTTTATAAGACCTATCCTGAAACTTAAACCCAACATTTCTTCTTTCCATATATTCGGATAACGTTGTTTTATCATTAACAAAGGGGACAAGCTCACAAGGTTTGATCCCAAATTCGACAATAAGGTATTCTCAGGTTATTCACAGGTTTGCAAGCTATACAGAGTATACAATGAGAAAATTTTGTACATAGAAGAGACGATATATCTGAAGTTATAACACCCTAACTTTTAGCACCTCATGATCGTAACAAAAGTAAGGCGTTACTAATCTAATTCCTTTTATTATCTATTTAATATTGAGCCTTTACGCATAAATCTATCGATGATTTTACTAAAATTTATAACTTCTCTAACAAGAACAAACAATCACATATCCACGTACTTAATATTGATAATATATTGTAGGAGTAATGCTAGGGGATCAGCAATTTTTGTCATTGTTAGCCATCAACTAGCCATCAATAATGATTTGATGGTGTGAGATTAGTGTGAGATTTCATCCAATGGCTTACCTTCTTCTGCTGGTTACATGCTGGCCAAAATTCAATAAAACTGCTGGTCCCCTAGACTTTTCCTATATTGTAGTATTACATACAAAAGCAATTACAGAACCTACCCCTCTAAATAAAACTCTAACTAGCAAGTTGAGGAGAAAATAAATTCTAACAACTCAACTCGTAAATATATTCCTCTGTGCTCCTGCAGCTTCACAATAAACATTCACACCTGTAGCTGAAAAGGGTGGAAATAAGGGGTAAGAACTGGGGAGTTCTTAGTAGGGTCGGGATTAGAAGTTATGTTCATTATCCAAATTTAAAACTCTTATTTTCCTTATAAAAATTTCACGCAAAATGACATTTCATATATTTCACCGCTTATTAAGAAACCATTTTAACTAAACCCTACTGTTGGTCCTTCCAATCACGGCTTTTGGCCCAAATCAAATCAACTCGGTCTCTGGTCCAAATTAAATCAACTCGGCCTACGGCCCAAACCAACACGAATCACAATCAAAACTCAATCACAAAACAGAATCAATCATAGGCACAAACAATGCAAGACAAACACAAATCAGAAGGCAATTACAGAACATAGAATCCAATCACAAACACACACAATCATAAAAACATAGTCACAACAAGTATGTGAAAACAAGTATGATGCATGTCTAGTCCTATACCGGCCATAAGTTCATGTGCCGGTTTGTTGCCCGATTCTAGACACTAGTCCTGAGATAAGCGTTTTGTACCGCCGTCCTTATCTCAGCCAACGTCCCCTCCATGAGCGTTATGCATCACCGTCCTCAAGGGAGAGCCTTCCTTTTGGTATCCAGTGAGCATTACGCATCGCCGTCCTCACTGAGCCGTCCTTATAGTGTCAAGTGAGCATTATGTATCGTTGTCCCCATTAGACATTTGGCATTAAGGTCCAAACAGCATTCAATTTTTTTTCAATCTTTGCTCTCTACTCTACTACGGTAGAGAATCCTTTAATTAATACATTCTTTCATTCCTACTCTCTGCTCTCATGTGGTAGAGGTTCTTTAGATTCTTTTAATTCTTTTGTTCTTGGTTATTTATTAAATTATATTTTCACTTAACTCAGCGACCTTTGTCTGAGTTTGGCTTCCAGTGTCTTAACCTCTGTAAGCAACCTCTGTCTTACAGGTGCGACTCTCTTGAGCCGATGTATGTATTGATAACCTTTGTAAGCAACCTCTGTCTTACAGGTGCGACCATCCCCTGGAGTGGCAGATGTATCTCTGGAAAGCAAATCTCAATGGGCTCACCACCATATCTTTACTTATCTCATTTTCTTTTCGTTATTTCTTTTTTTCTTTTCTTTCTTATCATTTCACAATATAATTTATGTTCGTATTATTCTCTCGCCTTTCCCTAAGTGTCTTATAGAAAAGAATTATAAAGTACTTTAATTAAGTTTGCATTTTCTAAAACTTTTAAGATCACTCTATTTACTCTTTTCTGACTTATAATAATACTAATAATATCTCTACTAATTAATATTCGTAATAAAATATTAACAATAATATAAATTTAATAATTTAAATGATAAATAAGTAATATGAATATTTTCTTAAAACTTAGTTTATAAAATCTTATTTTTAAACATTTATTAATTACTTTCTAAATCACGAACTTTTTAATATTCTATTTTTTAAACTTAATATTTTATAAAATTATTTTTGAAACCCTTACTTATTTTCATATTTATAAAAATAATCTTGAATTTTTATAAAATATCTATTTTTACCCTCGTATTTTATTTATTACTCAAAATACCCAGAATCTTATATAATTATAAACTGTACCTCGATTTTTTTATATACAAATACAATATTACCCTTCAAAAATAAAATGTAATTACTAATCTTTCTTATATACCAAAACTGAAATTCTTAACCTTTTTCTTTCAAAATATTAATCGTAATTTAATCTATTTTTGAGTCTTTCGATTACCGATTTTTCTTAGCTTTTAATTTAATCTTTCAACTACCAAATCTCATGAATTTCCTCAAAAAATATCATATCACAACAATCCCAAAATCATTAAAAGAACCACAGCTGAACTAACAAATCACAAGTAACAATAATGATTTAACATAAATTCATTCAAACTCAAACAATAATCAATCAAATCAACATTCACTTATCAAATTCACATTTAATTATTATAAAGTTACCAAAACTCTACTTCTGTATGAAATCAAAATAACGAAAACTTCGGAAAAGTATTTTTATCGAGCTATTGAAGAAGAAAACGTCAGAAATCGTTTGTACTTCCTAAAACTCCAATTAGCCGAACTCAAATCATCTGTGTCTCCTAAAATTTCAATTGGCCGAACTCAAAGAGAGGAGGAATTACGTCACCGCCAATTTCTATTGGACAAAAATAACACTAATATGTAAAAAAAAAATACGTCAAATTAAATTTTTTTATTGGAGTTACGAATCACAAGAAACCGAACACCGAAAATTAGAAGTTCCATGGTTTCTCGTTATCTCTCCCTCTCGGCGATCTTTCTTTTCTTTCTTCTTTGGATTCGGTGGTTCATTAACGAAAGATGATGATAGTGATTAAGAAAGTTCACAGGTGTCATGTTAGTTGTATATATATACATTTGTATTCATGCCATGTTTTCAATTTGTTTTCATATATACTTTATTTAATATAAAAGGAATTATATTTTTTATTATTATAATATTTAAAAATTACGTACCCTTATTATATAATATTCATACAATTGTAGTGTTATTGATCAGATCATTAGAAAGAAGATGACATCTCCATCTTATTTGCTCTTTATTTCTTGTTTATCAGACACCAAAAAAAATACGATTACTTTTATTACATTCAGAGATAAATTTTACTATTTATATATACCGAAACTCTAATTTTAATTATACAAAATATCACATTTAATAAAATTACATATATAATAATCTTAAATAATTTAAATTTTAATAATTATAAAATTTTATTTAATTATTTTTTTAAAAATAAATTTCTTAAAAACAAAATCTCAATATAATATTATTACTCATTGCTAGAAAATCATTAGAATCAGTTTAGATCAATTAGTATAGTCTATATTTATATAGTATATCTGTATATTAATTATAGGATTCTATGTCTTTATCACTTTGATTTATCTAGCACCTATAAATACCCCTTGTATATTGTACCTTTGATTACACTCAATAATACACTTTTCAGATTATTCTCTCAATTTCTTGTTTCTAACATGGCATCAAGAGCCTAAAGTTTTTTTTTTTCAATGAAATTATGTTCATAACCTCCTTGTTTTTCTCTTCTGACAATGCCTCTTCGCTCTTGATTTTCGATCTGTTTTCGACGCTTTTGTTCGTCACCTCCGGCATCATCGTGTTCTTCGTTTCATCAGCTTTTCAACGCCGCCGAGATCGCCGCCAGAAACCCCCGGACGCGCCCTCACGCGCCGCCGGAACTTTGCTGCCCACCTCTATTGTTTCATTCCAGAAGCTTCAGCAACCGTTGATCTTGGTGCCGATCACACGCTCCTGGTGCTGCCACATGTCGCAACGAAGCCATTCTTGGTATCCACCGACCCGCGCATGCGTGTCTCTCTCGCTCCTCTCAGGTGCCACCACGTGTCATCGTCTCGCTGACGTGGCGCTGACGTAATTGCTGACGTGGCAGACAAGCGGGACTCTCCCTAAGGTTTTTTAGTGAGCTCTTTCTGATTCCGTACCCTATTTTCTCGTTTTCTGCCCCGAATTTGCAGTTTCTTCTCCTTTTTGCTATTCTTTCTATTACTATGGAAAAATCGGATGTCTTTCAACCTATCCCTGTTATCCTTAATGGCTCCAACTATGCATATTGGGTTGAAGCTATACGAAGATTTCTTAAAGGGCGAAAATTATGGCGATATGTGACTGGTGATATTGCCTGTCCTGTTAAGCCAACTGTGACTGACAAATCCAAAGATGGTGCCTCCAAATCCAAGGAGGATGCTGAGAAGGATTATGTAGAGAAATCAGAAGATTGGGATAGTAAAATCATCAGATTATCACTTGGTTCTGAACCACTTCTACTCCTGGCATTCATTTACAGTTTGGGCGTTTTGAAACTTCTAAAGAGGTATGGGATCATATGGCAAAATGTTACACTATTTCTGATCTCTCTCATCAGTACCAACTGCTTAAGAAACTTCATAGCCTTAAGCAAGAATGTGGCCAAGCAGTTTCTGATTTTCTTGCTCAGATGGAGATTATTTCGGATCAGTTGACCTCTTGTGAGCCTGTTCTTAAAGATCTCACTGATGCTAAGGCATATGAGGATTATCGGAATCAGACACGTCTCATCTAGTTTCTCATGGCACTCACTGATGACTATGAGCCGGTCAGGGCTTCTCTTCTTCATCAGAATCCCTTGCCTAGTCTTGAAGATGCTCTTCCTCGTCTAAAGTTTGAAGAAACGCGCTTGGGATTGCTTCATTCTAAAAGTGAAACTGTCTTTGCTGCTACCGATAGAAAGGAAAAAATCTATCGAAACTGTAACCGGCCTGGGCATTCCTTCTCCGACTGTCCTTCTATTGAATGTCGTAAGTGCAAACAAAAAGGCCACATTGGCTCCAATTGTCTGAAACTGTTCTGCCATTATTGTAAGCTCTCAGGTCACTTGATTGCTACCTGTCCTACTCGACCACCACGTTCAGATCAGAACAAGTATTAACCTCGTCCCAACAACTCTCCGCATGTACCTACCGCTACTACTGCTGCTGCTACTGAGTCCACCTCTTCCACATCTCTCAACACACCTTCTGTCTCTCCATCAGATATTGAATCCCTTCTTAAGCAACTTCTCTCTTTTTCTGGTAATACCCCCACTACTCTTTCCACCCCTCCAGGTAATTCTAAATGGTATTTTGATTCTGGTTGTTTCAATCACATGTCTCCTTTGCATCATCTTTTTCCGTCATTGTCTCCCATTCCAAATGCACCTTATGTCAACACTGCTAATGGTTCCCTCTTGCATGCAACACATCACGGGATTATTTCACAGTCCAATATTCATCTTTCTGATGCTTATTTTATTCCAAAATTGAATTTTAATCTTATCTCTGTCGGTCAACTTGTTGAACTCAGTTTTGATGTCACTTTTTCTATATCTGGTTGTCGTGTGCAGGATCGTCAGATGGGAAAGATCATCGGGACTGGCTGTAAGGTCAGACGCTTATTTGAGCTCGAGAACCTTCATGTTCCCTCTACAAATCTCTGTGCTGCTTCCTCTCCATCTACTCTTCACTTGTGGCACCGTCGTCTTGCCCATAACTCCTTAGGAAAATTACGTCCTCTTATATCTACGGGTGTTTCTTGTCGCACTGCAAAATAACCTGCCTTATCCTTTAATAATAATTCCTTTATTTCAGGCTCTCCTTGTCGCGGTTAAAAAATAGTCTCTCAGTCAGATGGATGTGAAGAATGCATTTCTTAACGGGATTTGAAAAAGAAAGTCTATATGAAACCACCTCCGGGATATCCTTGTCCTTCTAGTAAGGTTTGTCTCCTTTGCAAGGCACTTTATGGACTTAAGCAAGCTCTTCGTGAATGGTTTGACAAGTTCAGCACTACCATATGCAGTCTTTGTTTTACTTTTAGTCCTCATGAGAATGCCCTTTTCATTCGTAAAAGCGAACGTGGAGTTGTTCTTTTACTTTTGTATGTTGATGACATGATCATTACTGGAGATGATGTTGATGGTATCTCTGATCTCAAGGCCTCACTTTACCGTACCATTGAGATGAAAGATCTTGGTTCTCTCAGCTATTTTCTTGGTCTCGAGGTCATCTCCACAGATGATGGCATCTATCTCTCTCAGGCTAAGTATGCTTCAGATCTTCTTGCTCGCGCTGGGATTACAGATAGTCGCACTGAATCTACTCCTATTGAGGCTAATGTTCGATTTACCCCTATGGATGACACTGTTTTGGATAATCTGATTCTCTATCGATAGTTAGTTGGAGGTCTCATCTACCTGACTGTCACCCGACCAGACATTGCTTATTCAGTTCATGTCCTCAGCCAATTCTTGTCAGTTTCTCGTACTACTCACTATGCGGCAGTTTTTCGCATTCTTCACTACGTCTAAGGCACTCTATTTCATGTTCTTTGTTTTTCTACCTATTCCTCTTTGACCCTTCAGGCATACTCCGATGCTGATTGGGCTGGTGATCCCACTAATCGTCATTCTACTACTGGTTACTGTTTGTTCCTTGGCGACGCTCTCATTTCTTGGTGTGCTAAGAAGCAAACATTCACTGCTCGCTCAAGCACAGAAGCTGAGTACCGTGCCCTCGCTGACACCACTGCTAAGGTTATCTCGATTCGTTGGCTTCTCGAAGATCTAGGTGCTCCTCAGTCGTCCCCTACCGATGTTTTTTGTGATAACCGCAGTGATATTCAGATTGCCCATAATGATGTGTTTCATGAACGCACCAAACATATTGAGATTGATTGTCACTTTGTTCGGCAACGTATCCTTATTGATGCTGTTCGTCTCATTGCTGTTGGAACACTGGAGCAGATTGCTGATATCTTCACGAAAGCTCATCACCCGACTTGTTTCTGGACTTTGTTATCCAAACTCAAGTTGGTATCCTTAGCTCCCACTTGAGTTTAAGGGGGGGGGGGATGTTAGAGAATTATTAGAATCAATTTAGATCAATTAGTATCATCTATATTTATATAGTATATCTGTATATTAATTGTAGGACTCTATGCCTTTATTACTTTGATTCATCTAGCACCTATAAATACCCCTTGTATATTGTAACTTTGATCACACTCAATAATACACTTTTCAGATTACTCTCCCAGTCTCTTATTTCTAACATTCATAAATAACTAATTATTTAATTTTTAAAAATTTGAGATATTACAGAAGTTTAATAAGCTCAAAAAAGACCTTAAAAAAATTTGAGTGAGATTAAAAATGAACTAAACAATGTAAGAATTTTAGAACCATTGCAGCTCTATTATCTAAATTCTACATTGACAAACCTTAGAAGGACTCTTCACCTCAAAATCTTACAAGCTCTTCAACTCAAGTAACTGAGAAAGAAAAAAAAGAGGAAATAAAAGAACTTGAGAGACCTAGAACTATAAGGATGTGCTAGATTTTAAAGCTATGTAAAGGAATTTACTCCTTGGAGAGACATATGAAGGAGTTCAAACTAGATCCTCCTTTAGAAACATGTTTCTAAAGCTCTCAAGGAACCATATTGAATTATAGTGATGGAAGAAAAACTTGAGCATTTTGAGAAAAATCAAGTTTAACACCTAGTTTGTAGACTCAAAGAAAAATTCGTCATTGGAATTAAGTAGAAGTTCAAGAACAAGCTTAATGAAGCCGAGAAGATTGTCAAAAATAGGCAAGATTAGTACTCAAAGGCTATGATCCAAAATAAGGGGTTAATTATGTGAAGCCAACCCTCTTAAGTAACTTCATATTTAAAGACAGGAAGTCTCCAAATCATGTGCTAAAACTGATAAAAGTACTAAATAGTCTCAAATAAGTTCTAAGAGCTTTCTATGATCGTCTGAGTTCCTTCTAAACTTAGAACAACTTAGAGAGAGGCATTCATGACACAATTTTATTCACTATTTTTAAAGATAATAAACTTCTAGTTGTCTTAATCTACATTGATGGCATCATCTTTTGAGTAACTCAGAATTAATTACGTAAACACTGTGTTGATCATGAAAAGTGAATTTGAGCTAAACATGATGGGAGAATTGAAATTCTTTCTTAGCCTTTAGTTTAAACAAACTGAGAAAGGAATATACACTTATCAATAGAAGTACTGTAAGAAACTTCTGAAGAAGTTCAGTATGTAAGATATTAAGTCTATCATAACTCCCTTACATCTTTCTCAGATGATTGATTCTTATGAGAGTGGAGAAAGTGACTCTGAGACCATATACAAAGGAATGATTGGATCGTATATCAAAATTAGTGTTGATATCTATTCAAGATTTCAATTTAATCCTAAGTAGTCTCTTATAAAAAAGATTCTAAAGTACTTGTACTACCAATCTTGGTCTGTGGTATGAGAAAGACTCAGTAATTGTTGCAATTGGTTACTTTTTTGCCAACTTCGCTAAAGATCTACTTGATAGAAAGAGCACAAGTGAAAGTTTCTGCTTCTTTAGAAAGTGTCTTATTACTCAGGAGAGTAACAAAAAGATATTGTGCCTTTGTAGATAGATGAAGAAGAATACATACATGACTAAGAAGCATTTGGATATGCAATTGAATAAAAGTGAAAATTATTTAAAAATAAAGTAATAAAGAACACAAGCTTTTATAAAGGTAAATTTTTTTGAAACAAAAGTGAAAATTATTTAAAAATAAAGTAATAAAGAACACAAGCTTTTATAAAGGTAAATTTTTTTGAAACAGGCGTTAACCACGTATACTTGTTTCTTTTACTTTTGTGGCATTTCTTTTTCTTATTGAGGACCGTGTGGTTTGGTTCTCTCCATATATCCAGTATTTTTCAGAGAATATGTAACATCCTACTACATAGAGTTTTACGCTTAAGTCGTAGAACAGAGGTAATGTGGTGTTATGGACCTCTAATCATAAAATATTTACATATAATAGTGGAAAGATTTAATATACTAGGAGCTTTGAAAAATGGGTAAAACAAAATCGCAAAATAGAAAGTGCAACGCTCAAGAAATAGAATTACTTGCGTGCTAAGAAACCTAAAAGTTAAGGATAAGAATAAGCGAAAGAGTCATAAGAGCACCAAGAATACAGTGAAACTAGCTCCTGACTCAACCTGCGAAGCCAAGGCTATCTAGAGAATATTTACATATATACATAAGTATCCCAAATACCCAAAATACAGAAATAGGACACTAGCTCTCCTATAACCTCTATGAGGAACAAAATAATCAAGTTTCTTGGAGAGCAAGTTAAGTACACATATATATACAAACTGAGAAACAAAATAACCCAGGGACTACTCCGCTTCAGGGAATCCAGACACCTAGCGAGGAACCTCTCGACCTGCATATGAAAATAACAACACAGTGTGGGGGTGAGAACCAGAGATTCTCAGCATGGTAAAGATGCCACACATATAATATATAAGGTCTTGGGAATGCCATAGGCAATCCTAGAACTCCAACATACAATTATAAAACTTAAACTCTAAGCAGAAGCCATAAAAAGGGGTAGATGACCTAGATATCCTAAACTTACTTACCTTAAGCCTAACACCTAACCATTCCACACTATCCTCCACGCCTCCATTCAAGGATTCAGCAGAGACAAACAACCAAACAAGTTCATGCACAAGTAGGAAGCAGATAGTATAGATAACAAGTATAACAAGTAGCAGGATATATGTTCAGTTAGGCAATCCCAAGTAATGCATAGCAGACAAACAAACAAGATGCATATGATGCATGCCTATCCTATGGCTGATGAGGCTCATCTGTCGGTTATCCAACCAACCCAACAAGTTCGAAAACTTTAGACTGTCCCTCATCGCGCATCCCCATGAATCTATATATAGATTTCACATTCATTCATCATTTAATCATTCATTCATAAATCACTCGATGGGTGATATCCATTCCCGAGAATTTATACGTGCGCGGTCATCCTTATGATGTAGGGTCAACAGAGTGTCGAGTTTCAACCTGGAACACGTGGTAGCAAGCCACGGTTCTGTTACCTAGGAAAATTCGTATCTCAGATATCATGAATTCATAAGCCATTCAATATTCATAATCATTATATAATCATTCATCAAAGCCATGGCATCATATCTTCATTTAACATCCATATCTCCTTCGTATAACGCATCATTTTTACCTCTTACTTCATCCCCAAGTTACCTTAAATTCCTATCTTCCGCTAATTACTAAGCTTACTAGTAAAATCTAAGGTTAACAGGGCAAAAATAGGGTTTTAGGGGTTCAAAACCATGTTTAGATCATAAAAACATATGTGCTAAAAAACAAAGTGTGTGTGTACGCACACATGTATGCGTGCGCATGGATGCGTGCGTGCGCACACCAACAGAAAGCATGTTCTGGTGTGTGCGTGTGCACAGGGGCGTGTGTCCGCACATTTTCTGAAAAACATCAAGTGTGCGTGCGCACAAAGGCGTGCGTACACACAAATAGGCTTCTGCTACTGCTGGGTGTGTGCATGGGCACACACCAGAATTTCTAGTTCTGCTGCAACTATCAGAATTTCAGTTTTTAGCACCAGATTTTTGGCGTCCATAACTTCCTCTACAGAATTTGGTTTTCCACAAACCTTATATCATTTTCAAGCTTATAAAACCTTCTTTCATTTGAAATAAACCGCATTTCCATCCAAAATTTGAGGAGCAAGTTATGGACTACCAAAGTTCATCAAAAATCAGTTTTAACCAAATTATACCAAACCCCATTTTTACCAAATTCACATACCATTACCCACAAAACCTGCACATTTGCAACATAATAAATCCCTTTTCATTAACACCAACTACCAACATATTAATGCTCATACCAACCCACAAAACTCATACATTATTCCAAAATCCACCATTCCAACCATAAGCTACAACTTAAAAATTCATTAACTCAAATCCTTAATTCGTTAATAACAAACTATCAATCACCATTAACCAATCAACAAGCAACAAACCACAAAATTTCATTATCATGTATCAACAACATCTTCAACTCACCATCATTAATTCCAACAACTCATATTCATTAATTCCAATAATTCATATTCATTAATTCTAATAACTTATATTCATTAATTTCAACACCAACATCCACATTGTCAAGTGCCCAACACCAAATTATTCATCAACATCACATAAACTAAGCATTTAACACATTTCACTATTTCAACTTATCCTATAATTCCCTAGCCTAAGTATTCACAGAGCCTTACATATTAAATGCGCGAAACCTAAATTATACATTGGCTGATTACTATGTTTGGTCCAAGACAGCCACACTAGTCACATACACAGCCCCTCAAGCTTGAAAAATCAACCAAAATCTTAGCACCGATTATCCACCAATCCTTTAAGTGTCCACAATGCCAAGTTCCAATTACAACACACCACCTAATACAAATATACAACACATACATATACCCAATTTAATATCTAATACATCAATTCAGATTCTTAGATAGGGTTTCGGTCTTTTTACCTTACCCACGCACAGAGCAACTTAAACCCGATAAGCTCCGCAAGCTAAAACAAACCTAAAACATCAAATTGGGCAAAGTCTCATCACAAGGGCTCAATTTCACAAATAGAAAGGGGGTTGAGAATTTGAATAGATTTGAGGCTTACCTGTGAAACTGATCCGATGGAAATGTAGAGCTCGACGCGCTGGACGCGTGGCCACAAACGGTGCGGCGATCGGAGTTCAAACGGAAAAGTTATGGTGGATTAAAGGGTTGATGAGGGTTTGGAGGCCTCCTCTTCCCCTTGCTGTATTCAGCATGCTCTTTAGCTGAATGGGGAAGAAGATGGCTCTGCGACTTTTAAGTTATTGGTCCGGTTGGACCCACGGGCTTGGTTTTGGGCCTGGTTTAATCAGTTCGACCCATTTGGTCCAATTTTTGGCCAAATTTTTTGAAATTGGTGCTAAAATTCTCATTTTAAAGAGTTCTATCCTATTTTGATATTAAATTTATATTTTTAATTTTTCTAATTAAAATTCAGTTTATTAACTAATTATTTTACTGATTTTAGTGGAGTTTACAAGATAGACAGGAGAAAGATGTTTTGAGCTTGCATAAGCAAATGCCTTGCGAATTTGGATTTGTTTTCTTAGATGTTCCCTCACATTTGTTATTGTTACGTTTTTACAAAGAGGGATAGGAGTTGTAATTATAAAATATATATTTGTATATTACTAGTATAAACTCTTTTTGTAAATAAAAAATATTATGATGATGCAAATATATTTTTGTATGATGTATAAAAAATTTTCTTCTATTTTAAGTTTCGTTTTTAAAGACTCCTACATATTATAGTTATATATAGATAAGTTATTATAATAGTCTTGTTATGAGAGTGATGTAACTAAAAGTATGACATTCTAATAACATTTTAATAATAAAGATGTTAACTAAAATGTATATGAGATTCATAACATCTTTTTCATTTTTTATAAAAGAACAAACTCTTCCAAAAAATCATACAGCAGATGTCTGAGAAATATTTTAAAGATCTTCATGAAAATTTATAAGATTATGTTATATAATTAATTTGTATAGAGTGTGCAATTTAATAAAACTATCACATTTATCATCAACACCAACTTAAGCAATTGTGAACTAATTCTCGTCAACCTAACTTAGGCAAAATTGTATACTTTATTTAGAGAAAATAAAATCACACTTAATACGTCAGAAAAAAAAATTTCAAAAGTTTAAGTGAAAATAATTATGTATAATTATAATATAATTTATATAATTTACATTTAGTATAATTAATATTAAATTAAATATTATTTTTTAATAATATAATCATATATTTTCTTTCATTAACTTAAAATATTAATGCATGCATCATAA
>NC_029778.3:42933094-42945739 GCF_000817695.3 Arachis duranensis
AATAGTAAAAAAATAAAATTAAAAATTAATAAATTACATATCTAAATTAAATATACTTAACTAATAAAATGAGAATAACTTTTAAATTTTTTAAAACTAATAAACTAATCCAATCCTAATATTAGCATTAAGTTATTTAAATAATATATGTGGTATTCAATTTTAAACTTTAAATACATATACATTAGAATTATTTTCATAATGACAACTAAGAAAAATAGTTTGGTCAAATTAAATTCGTAGAATCCATGGAAATTCATATCATCTTCTTTTTAAATAAGTTTTGTAAGATTTAGAAAATTTACTAACCAATTATATAATTAAAAATTGAATTAAGAAGATTTGAGAACGCTGAGCCAGGTTAAAAATTTAAAATTTAAAATTAAAAAATGTACAAATAAAAATTGAACTTAAAAAATTACTTGAAATACAAAAACATAATTAATTATAAAAAATGCGTACTGACGTTATAATTAATTGTACACGCTTAGGTTTGTCCGGTACTACGTATGAGAGTAATAGAAATGTAAAAGTAACAAAAAAATATTTAAAACACAAACCGAAACACTTATCTTTAAAATTTTGGTCCTAGTAGGACCAATGAGCAAAAAAACAAAAATGCCCCTCATTTACCTTGACCAAAACGTGATTCCATTCTTCATTTCACTTATATTCCACCCAAGAAAGAAAGGGCATGAGAGTGAGAGAGAGAAGAGAAATTCCAAACCAAAATACTATTCACCGTGAACTTCAAATCCTTTTTTCTCACAAATCAGAGTTTTGATCGACGATCTGTTTGTGGCTACGCGTTCCTCTCATATCCCTCTACGTTTCTATCCCACTTACGCGATAAATAATTGCGAGAACTCGCTATATTTTTCTTTTTTCCACGGTTTTTATGTTTTTGGGTGGTGAGGTTTTGAGTTTATGATTTTGATGTTTTAGGAAAAATTCGAGCTTAAATTCTAGCGGAATTTTAACCCATGTTCATATGGAATAAGGTAAGAAAACTCTGTTCTCCTATTTTTTTCTAATTTGTATGAAATCCTAGTATGAATAATGTGAAATTTGAATGAAATTAGATTGAGTATAGTTGGTTAAAGCTTGGATTAGTGAGGAATTGAGTGAAACTTGGATTGGTAAGAATTGATTGAGGATTAGGTTAGCATAGAGAAAGGTTCAAGAAGTTGGAACCGCCCTTAACTAAGGTATGGATTTTAATTTTCGGTAATCACTATATAATGCTATGTGAAAACCTAGGCTAGTTGATCTTAAGATATTGTTGAATTGATGTTGATGATGATAATAATTTAGTATGAATGTATGATTTTGTATAATATTAGATGTTGAAAGAAAATGGCAGGAGACCTTGAATGGTTGAGTTCCTCTTGTTTAGTATATATTGGTGTTATGTTCAATTTATTGAAAATTAAAGTTATTTATGATAAATATGTGAAATTAAATTTAGGAAGACTGATTGTTGTTTGTTTGGATACTTGTATGAAGATAAGCTTTAAGAATGAGATAAAATTGAGTGTTTGATGAGTTGTAGAGAGAAATGTGAGTATGGATGAGGATTTGGGTATTGATTTGAAAAGAAAAGGTTTTTAAGAAGTGCCAATTTTAAATGTTGCAAAAAATGTGTAATTAGGAAATTTTGGTCAACTTCGACGGAGCATAACTTGACGCTCAAAACTTGGAAATTAATGAAACTTGTGTCGAAATAAAATTGGGGATGTCTATTTTATTGTTTCAAAGAATGGAGTCAAAACGAATTTCGTACTAAAAGTTATGATGTTTTGAATTTTGGTGGTTAAAATTAAATTCTGCAGATTTTGTAGTAAAGGTAGCAAAATTGGGTTCTAAGTGTATGCACCTATGCTGTGTATGTGATCATCAATAATGGCTCTTTGGTATGTGCATCTGTTAACTTAGCACTTTCTTTCCACAACTTCGCTCAACTAACCAGCAAGTGTACTGGGTCGTCCAAGTAATAAACCTTACGTGAGTAAGGGTCGATCCCACAGAGATTGTTGGTATGAAACAAGCTATGGTCACCTTGTAAATCTCAGTCAGGCGGATAATAATTGATTATGGAATTTCGAAAATCAAATAATAATAAATAAACATAAAATAAAGATAAAGTTACTCATGTAATCCAATGGTGGGAATTTCGGATAGGTGTATGGAGGTGCTGTGTTCCTTCTGAATCTCTGCTTCCCTACTTCTTCCTTCTAGTTTTTCATCATTCCTTTCTATGGTAAGCTGTATATAGGGCATCACCGTTGTCAATGGCTACATCCCATCCTCTCAGTGAAAAAGGTCCAAATGCTCTGTCACAGCACGGCTAATCATCTGTCGGTTCTCAATCAGGTTGGAATAGAATCCAGTGATTCTTTTGTGTCTGTCACTAACGCCCAACCTTCAGGAGTTTGAAGCTCGTCATAGTCATTCAATCCCGGAATCCTACTCGGAATACCACAGATAAGGTTAGACTTTCCGGATTCCCATGAATGCCGCCATCAATTTTAGCTTATACCACGAAGATTCTGATTAAGGAATCCAAGAGATATGCGCCCGGTCTAAGGTAGAATGGAAGTGGTTGTCAATCACGCGCGTTCATAGGTGAGAATGATGATGAGTGTCACGGATCATCACATTCATCAAGTTGAAGTGCAACGAATATCTTAGAACAGGAATAAATCAAATTGGATAGAAGATAGTAGTAATTACATTGAAACTTGAGGTACAGCAAAGCTCCACACCCTTAATCTTTGGTGTGTAGAAACTCCATGATGCGGCGGAAATTGGTGAATTAAAAATTATTAAAATATATGCATTACAAGTATAGTTCTTAACTCACCAGAATTCCACTTATCAATTTAGAAAGGTGTCACAGAAATTTAAATTTTAAATATTGGGAGTATGAATCCCAGGTCGTCTCCCAACGAGTTGCAGAAAAGTGTGCTATTTTATTAATCAGATGTTTTCAAAAAATTTGAGTTGAGTAAACAGGAAATAAAATTGGAGAATTTGAATAATGTAAATAAAAGCCTTGATTGGGAGTTGATTAGTTGGAAGTCCCGCTGTTGTTGGATTACTATCTAGATTAATTGATAATAAAAGGTTATCTTGTTTAGTTATCTCTTACTAGGTAAGGGAAAGTCAAACAAGTTGGGATGCTATGCCCGTTCACAAGTTGCAACCCACTTAATTAAAAGGAATTGGTATTAGTGACTGGAGGGCAAGCCAACAATAACCCAATTACAATCTTTCTTTCAAGCCTTCCAACTCAATTGGTTCCTTTCAATCAACTCCCCATCAAGTTAGGGAACTACTCGCTCATTGTGAATGTAAAATTCATAACATATGAAAAGGAATTAAAGAAAGACATTGTAAATAAAATCAAAATAATCAAATTAAAATAAAAGTAATCCTTGTATTAAATAAATCCTAATAATATTCTAATGGTAAAATTAACAAAGCAAAGGACATGGAAGAGTAAAGCCAAGTAAAGAAAACGAACTAGAATGACGAAGTCTTGATGAGGTAATAACTCTTCTCAATATCCCAATGCAAAAAGTGATAGAAAAATAAAATCCTAAAAACTATCAATGTGTAGAGAGAAAAACCTAGAGGAGGAGTAAAAACTAGATCTAAAACTAAAACTGTGTAGAATGAATGTTCTCGCTGGTTTCTGTATGTTCTCTGGCTCTAGTCTGCTATTCTGGGCCGAGAACTGGGTCAAAATAGGGCCCAAAATCGCTCCCAACGGAATCTGCAGATTCTGCAGATCGCGCATGTCACGCGATCGCGTCGTCCATGCGGACGCGTCATTCACGTTTTTCCATGCCACGCGTTCGCGTCGTCCATGCCTCCGCGTCACTTGTGCTTTTCCATTCCGCGCGGTCGCGTGAGCCAGGCGGCCGCGTCACTGCGATTTCTCCTCTTTCACGCGAACGCGTGAGCCATGCGGCCGCATCACTTCTCGCTGGTTATCTCCTCAATTTCTTGTGTTCCTTCCATTTTTGCTAGCTTCCTTTCCAGTCTCCAACTCATCCATGCCTTATAAAGCCTGAAACATTTAACACACAGATCACGGCATCGAATGGGATAAAGGAGAACTAAAATGCATAATAAAAAAGTCTCTAGGAAGCAGTTTTCAACCATGTAATAATTTCAGGAAGGAAATATAAATGCATGCTAAATTAATGAATAAGTGGGTAAGGATCATGATAAAACCACATAATTAAACACAATATAAACCATAAAATAGTGGTTTATCAACCTCCCCACACTTAGACATTAGCATGTCCTTATGCTTAATTGAAGGAGATAAGATAAATAAGTATGAACATGTAGAAACTCATGCAATGCAATGCAACCTATATATATGAATGCAACTATATGATTCTTGCCCACTTGATCAAAAGTAAATAAGCTCTTCAATACAATTACAAATCAAATTCCACTAATTTTATCATTATACAGTAAGACAGATAAAAGTGCAAGAAGATAGCTTATGAAAGCAGGGAACATGGAAATTCAAGCATTGAACCCTCACTGATGATGTATGTACGCTCTAATCTCTCTAGTGTATAGGGTAATCACTCTATCGTTCTTTAATCATGCTCTCTAACTTTTGTTTTCTCCTAACCAATCAACAACAGTTAATATGCAAATGCAGACATCATGAGGTCTTTTCAAGGTTGTAATGGAGCCAAGGTAAGGGTAGGGATACATATATGGTTAAGTGAGCTTATAAATTGAATCTTTAATTAACCCAGCTTTAACCCAACCTATATATTTTATATAACTTTAGAATTTATACCAAGCTACCCAGAATTCCCTTTTACATTCTATACTCATGTATCAATTTTATCATATGTGCATTGATCTTTGAATTTTTTTATTCAGCTTTGGGGTGATTTTGTCCCCTTATTTATTTATTAATTTTTTTATAAAAATAAAAGTAGTTTTCATATCCTAAATCAAAATAAACATAGCTTATCAATGCACATAGATTTTTAATTCTTATAGCTCACATGAGTAGGTATCCAAATTCCCATTGTATTATCATGACATATTCCCTTAATAACTTTTGTTCCCACAAATTCCCATACTTAACTAACATACACAATTCTATCTTAAGCTAACCAAAGATTCAATTTGGGATATACAATTATTTTTCCGCTTAAGGTTAGTAATATGGTAAAATATAGAACAAATGGGATTTAAAGGCTCAAAGTGGTTAACAAAGGTAATTAAAAAGGGTAAGCTTAATTTGGATAAGTGAGTTTAAACAAATAATGGCCTTAATCACATGCAAGCATATAAACACAATAACTATTGGATATATAGGATGAAACAAAATATATATTACAATTATAGAGAAGTAAACACACAAGAATAAAATAATTATGGTTAAATAATGTAACCATGCATAAAGGCTCAAATTTTCATAGGTTGTGTGTTCTTTAGCTCAAAAATCATGTTCCAAATACAGCTTCAAGCAAATTTATCATAAAATTTTTGATTAAAATTAGTGAAATTTTGTTCCAAAGATATCTTTTTAAAAGAAACTTATTGTCTTTTCAATCAAGTAGAACATGCATGCAACTAACCTATTACTATGCAATTTATCCTATTCTATAAAAGAAAGAAAATCTAACTAAAATATCCTAATTTATTGGTGCTAGGGAAGAGAAATTACCTCCGGAAGTCAGGTATTGACCGACCTCCCCACACTTAAGGCTTTGCACCGTCCTTGGTGCCATCTGTCAAGAACAAGGGCGGGCTGGTGGCAGTGTCTCCACAGTCGTGGCCGTCATGGCTCCCTGTGCTGGTGAATGAAGTGGAGTCCGGGGTGTCTGAGTCTCTGCAATCTCCTCTAAGCAGCTCCCTGAGGTGTTTGAATCGGCGTTGATTGCGGCGCTCTTGGAGCTTTGCTTTCTTTTCATGTTGGTCCAACCACTTCAGTATTTGATGTAGCAGTTGACTAGTAGATGGTGGAGGAGCTGCAGCATCCTCTGTGGACTGGCTGGTAGTGGCAAGTTGTGGCCTGAGATATCTCCTATTAGGGACATACTGATCATCTCGTGGAAGAATAGCTTTGGTGTCTCCAGCTCTGTAGGATACTCCGGCTGCTGAGATAAGATCAGAGACCAATGCAGGGAAAGGTAGGTTGCCCGCGATCTGCACATGTTCCACAGCATTCCGGATATGTCGTGGTAAATTGAGAGGCTGGTCTGTGAGAATGCACCATAGTAGACGGCCATGTCCACGGTGAAGGAGGACTCATGAGTGCTCGGGAAGACGTAATGGGACATAATCTGTGCCCAAACGTGAGCCTCTAAGGTAAGTGCGGAAGTCGAGATTCCCTTAGGATAGGAACGATGGTATCCGAAGATCCATTTGCTGCCAGGGCGAGCAATAACTCTGAGAACAACGTCCCAGTCAAAAGTGTATGCCTGGCGCTTGGTTGCGGCTTTCTGAAAGGCGTCCAATCCTTCTGGAGCAGGTGGGAGATCTAAGGCTTGCTGTATGGCCTCTCCTGTAATGGGGACTTGCTTCTGGCGTAAATAGACGGACTGCAGAGTTGGCAGGTGGAAGTTGGAGTAGAACTCAACAACCCAAGAAAGATTAACCTATCATGGCTGTCTCTGTAAAAATCCCCAATGTCTTTGTGCAATTTGTGGCTCAACAAATTCAGCGATACGAGTCGGAAGGATAAGAAGGTGTTCATTGTTGTAATTTCGAACTGCCAGAATGGGGAACATCTGCTCACAATAGCGATTTGGGAATCGTGCAGTGTCCTTGGCTGGGAAGGCTCGTTCCTTTTCATCAACCTTGATAATCCTTTTAATTCTCTTTGTTGAGGGCTTGACTGCAGTTGAAGAAGGTTCTGCCACTAATGCTCTCTTCGTACCTTTCCTTGCTGTGGGTTTAGGGGTAGCTTTCTCTTTGCCTTTCTTGGTGGCCATTCTGAAAAAAAGGGAAGAGAAAGTAAGTTAGATTCAATGAATCAAAGCAAGGAAGGAGATGGAGTGAGAAATAAACAGTGCACGGTAAAGATGAATGAAATAAACACATGGTCATGACAACATGTGAAAAGATCATTAAAGGAAATAGGATAGGTGCATAAAAAGGTAAGTAGATGCAAGATGATTATTGGCATGCTGGCAAGGGCATGGGTAGCAGAGATCAAGCATCACTTCGTAACAAACTAACATGTTTGTATTGGCAATTAAATTGAATTAATAAAATAATAAAGGAAATTTGTGAAAAACATGCATTGAGTAGTAGAATAGGATAATGTAGAAAAGTGCATGATGCCATATGGGCTTTTTCACAAACACATAGCATGCATGCTAAATAAGTCATAGAAAGTATTAAAGTAAACATGCAAGCAATCTTTTTATGAAAATAAGATATAATTGCCAAACAAATTGCAACAATTCACAAGCAAATAATGAGGAATGATGACTCAAATAAATTTTCTAGCACCATGTAAAAAGGAAAGAAGAAGAAAGAAAATATGGATAATGAAAAGAAAAGAAAAGAAAAGAAAATAACATAGAAAATAAGAAGAATGATAGAAAAGGAAGGAGGGAAGAAGAAAATAAAACCTTGTTAATGGAGGTGAGAGAGAGAGAGAGAGTGAAAGGTGAGATAGAAGGAAAAAGGGAGAAGGAAGAAATAAGGAGGGAAAAGAAAAATTAGGATTTGGAGGAGAGAAAGATAATAGATTTTGGCAGTTGTGGTTGAGCTGTGCGGCGCAAGTGACGCGGCCGCGTGGGGCACGCGTTCGCGTGATTGTGCTTTAGTTCAGTTGACGCGGTCGTGTCGGCCACGCGATCGCGTGACCCATATTGTGCTTCTGGCACGAGGGCAGCCTCGTGCCTGCACAACTCTCTGTTCAAATTGATATATTTGCCAAAATTGGGGTGACGCGATCGTGTGGGGCATGCGATCGCGTGAGTGGGCTTTAGAAGGGATGACGCGGATGTAACACTCTAAGGTATGCAAGGGAGGAGGAGGTACGCGTGAAGGGGAAAATGAGTAGCACTAAAATGTTTGAATATGAAATAATATCTTAACCATGAGTACGGTTCAAAATGAAACACTTAGAGGAAATTATAACCAGAAAAGAAACTAATTACGTCCTAAACTAATCTCGTCGAAGAAGCTTCCATACTTGTATCCTATCCTATCCTTGATTAGGTCCCTTCAGTTATTCACGAATCGAGGTACCAGGGGCCTCCCTCTAACACCTTTTTGCGCAGTGAAGATCCGGTTCCGTTGGGTGGGGTGAACCAAAACTCGACGGGGTGCCGAAGTGGGGAAGAGGGCACGTATTCCACCTTTGGACTTCCGCAAGGGTCCAACTCCTCCTCTGGATCCTCCTCCATGGTGTCTTCCTTCTGGCTAGGGTTGTCGAATTTCCTCTTCCTCAGTTTTGGAGTCGGACTCGAGGTGTACCACCTTAAATGACCGCTTCTTAGATGTTGAAGCGTTCCTATCTAGGAAGGTTACGATGGGCAACTGGGGTTCTTCTTCCACGAACTCTCGACCTAAGTAGATAGTTTAGAGCACGATAGTAGTGGTCGCAACTACCCACGCGTGTTTCGAGGGGTCATACTTGGAAGTTACCTTCGGGAGGTACTGCGTCGTCTCTATCCACTGTGCCATATTCCTCTGGAGACAGTATGGGAAAAGAAAGGGAGTGAGAACCTAACCTTTCCTTTATACTTTTCTTTTCTTAACTTGTAGCTTTTATGGAAGGTATTGAGCTCGAACTGGTATAAAAGGTGGGAGTCCCCTTCTCTTATCGAAGGTTCTTATCCCAAATGTTTTGGCGATCACCTTCCCTTACCGAAGGATCATCTCGATCGATCACCCTCCCTTACCGAGGGATCATCTCGATATCTTGTCTTTGGGGGTCACCTTCCCTTACCGAAGGATCACTCCCTCAGTTCAATTTACAATCAAGGTTATTTAGACATACACAAGAAAAGAGTTATATCAACAAAGATATCTTATTATATAACATTGATAGGAGTTTCCTTCCCTTACCGAAGGTTCCCAAAGGTTTGCCGATCACCTTCCCTTACCGAAGGATCATCTCGATTCGATCACCTTCCCTTACCGAAGGATCATCTCGATTATCTTGTCTTTGGGGGTCACCTTCCCTTACCGAAGGATCATTCCCTCAGTTCAATTTACACTTAGGTTGTTTAAACATACACGAGAGAAAAATCATATAAGAAGAGATCATGGAAGAAAAGGAACAATTGTGATAATAAAGGGATATATGAAAATCATGAGACTCTAGCCTGTGTATAGATTTTCTAATTAAAAGATCTTGGTAATATAATAGCATGGATTGAAAGAGGTCATATCAAAGTGCAGAAAATAGGACATTTTAAATAATTGCACAAAATATTAAAGAAATTATGTATCCTCGATCCTAAAAGAGTAATATAATGGTGCAACGATCATATAATAAGAATAGAGTATATTATATATTTGAATAAAACATTTAAGAAAAGCATGTACTCTTGACTTTGAAGGAGTAATAATAATGATATGCACATAATAGAATAGGGTATATTAAATATTTGAATAAAATATTTAAGAAAGCATGTATCCTTGACTTTAAAGGAGTAATAATGACATAATGATATGCACATAGTAGAATAGGGTATATTAGATGTTTGAATGGATATTAATTAGCTGAATAAAATAATTATAAAGAAACATGTACTCTTGACCCTAAGAAGATATTAATGATATAATGTATAAAATATAATCTAAGTGCATATTGTAAGAAAGTTGGTATTTGAAATACTTGGATTAGATATTATAAGAAGCATGCACCTTTGATCTTTAAAATAAAGGAGCAATAATAACATAATGATATAAGGGGTCATTTAGTTGCATATAATAAAATAGGGTTCTTTGAATAAGACACAAAAAGGAGCATGTACTCTCAACATTAAAGGAATAATAATGATGTAACGGTATCAAAGGTCATGTAAGGGCACATAGTAAAATTAGGGAATGTTAAATAATTTAATAAAACATTTTAAAGGGACATGTACTCTCAACATGAAAGGAATGAATGGTAATTAAAAGGTCATGTAAATGCACATAGAAAAGATATGGGATACATATTAATGGATTCAAGAGGGTATAATTGACATAATAGATAATCATGCTCAGTGTAGATGAGAGATAAGCAAAGAATAATTCATGCCATAAAATACATGAAAGATGATAGCCATGCATGGATGGAAGAAAATAAAACAGAACATACTACATGCCAACATAAGTAAGAAAGGCATAATTCCCTACTCTTTTTCCTATCGCTTCTTCGAGCTTGCCTCTTGTGTTTGCCCACAGAATATTATTTCTTTATAGAGAGAGAAGGGAGAGGACTAGTATCTGAGAGGAGTGATTTTCTACCTATGGGTGCTCCCCTATTTATATACATTTGGGGATAGGGTGGTTGGGATATTTTAAATTTCAAACGGAGGGTGGTTACTAGGTTCCTATCCATAAATTCAAAATTCTAAGCTTATCCCCTAACTGATTTTCAAATTTGAATTTGATTTTGTTTCTAGAAGGGGTGAAGGGAGGTTGTTACAGCGGACGCGTCAGCGACGCAGTCGCGTGATAGGGGTGGTGCGTCCAGCACCACTATCGCACAATATTTTGTTGTGCACCCTTTTTACGTCGGAAATCAGCGCACGCGGTCGGGTGGGAGGCCAGGAATCCCATGTGACGCGGACGCGTCAGCGACGCGGTCGCGTGGGATAATTTGTGCCATTGGCACGCCTCCAGCCACGCACCAGCGAAACTCTTTGTTCGTTTTTTATTTTCTCACTTCTCCTTGCGACACGGACGCATCACTGATGCAGACGCGTCGCGCGGCGCTTTTTTTTTATGCAGATGCAGATGCATGAAAGTACTGAGAAAGAGAAGAGTTATTAGATGGAAAAACTAAGAAGAAAAGAACGATCATACCATGGTGGGTTGTCTCCCACCTAGCACTTTGCTTTAACGTCCGTAAGTTGAACGCTCCACTAGCTCAATCTTCTAACATGTGGGAGTCTTCCAAAAGGAAGATCTCAAGTTCCTTATTTTTCTGTATCTTCTCGCCATGGTACAGCTTCAGACATTGTCCATTAACTTTGATAAGTTCAGAGCTTGAAGGGTGGCTGAGGTGATAAACTCTGTATGGTTCGACCTTCTCTACTCTGTATGGACCTTCCCATCTTGATCTCAACTTGCCTAGCATAAGCCTCAGTCGAGATTTGTAAAGGAGAACTAAATCCTCAGGCTGGAACTCCTTTTTCTTGATGTGCTGATCATGTACAGTCTTCATCTTCTCCTTGTATATTCTTGAGTTCTCATAAGCTTCTAGGCGAAGGCTCTCCAGTTCTTGCAGTTGCAACTTCCTTTCAGCTCCAGCTTGCTCAATTCCCATATTGCATTTCTTGACTGCCCAAAAGGCTCTGTGCTCTACTTCAACTGGGAGATGACAAGCTTTTCCATAAACTAAGCGGAAAGGGCTCATCCCAATGGGTGTTTTATATGCTGTCTTGTATGCCCATAGTACATCTTGTAGCCTGGTGTTCCAATCTTTTTTATGAGGTTTGACTATCTTCTGCAAGATACGCTTTATCTCTCTGTTTGAGACCTCGGCTTGCCCATTGGTTTGAGGATGGTATGCTGTTGCAACCTTGTGAATTATCCCATGCTTCTTTATCAATCCTGTTAGTCTCCTGTTACAAAAATGGGTGCCTTGATCGCTCACGATTGCTCGTGGTGATCCAAAGCGGCAAATAATATGGTTTCTGATGAGCGGATATTTTATACGCTTTTTGGGGGTAATTTCATGTAGATTTTAGCATGTTTCAGTTAGTTTTTAGTAAAATAATATTAGTTTTTAGGCAAAAATCATATTTCTGGACTTTACTATGAGTTTGTGTGTTTTTCTGTGATTTCAGGTATTTTCTGGCTGAAATTGAGGAAGCTGAGCAAAAATCTGACTTAGGCTGAAAAAGGACTGCTGATGCTGTTGGATCCTGACCTCCCTGCACTCGAAATCGATTTTCTGGAGCTACAGGAGTCCAATTGGCGCGCTCTTAACGGCGTTGGAAAGTAGACATCCAGGGCTTTCCAGCAATATATAATAGTCCATACTTTGAGCGAGATACTTTGCGCGAGGATAGACGACGTAACTTGGCGTTAAACGCCAAGTTCATGCTGCTGTCTGGAGTTAAACGCCAGAAAAACGTCATTATCCGGAGTTGAACGCCCAAAACATGTCATAACCTGAAGTTTGACGCCAAGAAAGGCCTTTGCACGTGGAAAGCTTTAGTCTCAGCCCCAGCACACACCAAGTGGGCCCCAGAAGTGGATTTCTGCACCAATTATCTTAGTTTATTCATTTTCTGTAACCCTAGGTTATTAGTTTACTATTTAAACAACTTTTACAGACATATCTTGTACCAGATGACATTTTCAGATCTGAAATATAAACTTTGTGACGGCATGAGTCTCTAAACTCCATTGTTGGGGGTGAGGAGCTCTGCAGCGTCTCGATGATTTAATACAATTCCTTTGTTTTCCATTCAA
>NC_029778.3:42960101-42961935 GCF_000817695.3 Arachis duranensis
TGACAACGGTGACACCCTACATAGAGCTTGCCATGGAAGGAACCTGCGTGTGAGAAGAAGATCTCAAGGAAGAGTTGAAATCAGAGGACAAAGCATCTCCAAAACTCCAACATATTTCCTAGTGCTGCAAATCAAAGTAACATTGTTCCCTCTTTTATCAATTCCAATAATTTCACTTTTAATCCAAATAATCCTATTAACATCCTGACTAAGATCAATAAAATAAATATTGATTGCTTCAAACCAATAATCTCTGTGGATTCGACCCTTACTCACGTAAGGTATTACTTGGACGACCCAGTACACTTGCTGGTCAGTTGAACGGAATTGTGCCCACTCATACCAAAAATCCTAAGTTCCACAATCCTACAATAAATATATTGATGCTATATTGATGTGATCACAATTTCGTCCACCAGTTTCTCACAAAGGAAACAACAGTGTTAGAATCATCAGTGCGGGAAGGAATTTCTTCCACCCATTTGGAAACATAATCCACAGCTAACAATATATAAAAATGACCATTAGAATTTGGGAATGGACCCATGAAGTCAACGCCCCAAACATCAAAAATTTCACAGAAAAGCATAATTTGTTGAGGCATCTCATCCCTCCTAGATATATTACCAAATTTTTGGCATGGAAGACAAGATTTACAAAACTCAGCAGCGTCTCTAAAAAGAGTAGGCCACTAGAATCCACAGTCTAAGATCTTTCTAGTTGTTCTTTGAGGGCCAAAATGTCCTCCACTCTCAGATGAGTGACAGGCCTCTAAAATGGACTGGAATTTCGATTGAGGCACACAACGTCTAATTACCTGATCAGCGCCACATCTCCACAAATATGGGTCATCCCATATATAATATTTAGACTCGCTTTTCAGCTTGTCTCTTTGATGCTTAAAAAAGTGTGGAGGAAATGTGCGGCTAACTAGATAATTAGCTACAGGTGCGTACCAAGGGACTGATTCAGATACTGCTTGCAGGTTATCCAGTGGGAAATTATCATCCATAGGAGCAGAATCATCCTTAATATGCTCAAGGCGACTCAAGTGGTCTGCCACTAGATTCTAGTTACCACTCCTATCCTTTATTTCTAAATCAAATTCTTGTAATAGCAGTATCCAACGTATGAGCCTTGGTTTGGACTCCTTTTTAGCTAATAGATACTTTAATGCTGCATGGTCCGAATACACTACTACTCTAGTACCAAGTAAATAAGCTCGGAATTTATCCAGAGCAAAAATAATAGCAAGAAGCTCTTTCTCAATAGTAGTATAATTGGACTGGGCAGCGTCTAAAGTCTTAGACGCATAAGCAATAACAAAAGGATCCTTACCTTCACGCTGAGCCAGCGTTGCTCCTACTGCATGGTTGGAAGCATCGCACATGATTTCAAACGGCTGGCTCGAGTCTGGTCCTCTTACAATTAGAGCTTGAGTTAGGTTGGTCTTCAGCTTATCAAACGCTTGCTTACAATCCTCATTGAACTCGAACTCAATATTCTTCTGCAGTAATCTGGATAAGGGAAGTGCTACCTTACTGAAGTCCTTAATAAATCTCCTGTAAAAACCTACATGGCCAAGGAACGAATGGACTTCCCTCACAGAGGAGGGGTAAGGTAAACTAGAAATAACATTCACCTTTGTTGGGTCTATAGAAATGCCAGTATTAGATACAACATGTCCCAATACAATCCCTTGTTTTACCATAAAGTGACATTTTTCAAAATTTAATACAAGGTTTGTATTGACACATCTATCTAATACTCTAGATAATCCATCTAAGCAAAGGCTAAAAGAATCACCATAAACGCTAAAATCATCCATAAAAAC
>NC_029778.3:42961968-42998349 GCF_000817695.3 Arachis duranensis
ATTGCACAAGCCAAAGGGCATTCTCTTGTAAGCATAAGTCCCAAAAGAACATGTAAAAGTAGTCTTTTCCTGATCTTCAGGAGCTATATGAATCTGGAAATAACTTGTGTAACCATCTAGAAAGTAGTAATGTGATTTACCTAACAGGCGATCCAGCATTTGATCAATGAATGGAAGTGGGTAGTGATCCTTGCGAGTAGCTTGGTTGAGACGCCTGTAATCAATGCAGACTCTCCAAGCATTCTGTACTCTGGTTGCTATGAGCTCTCCATGTTCATTCTTCACTATAGTGACTCCAGACTTCTTGGGCACCACTTGTACTGGGCTAACCCATTCACTGTCTGAAATGGGATAGATGATACCTGCTTCCAATAGTCTGGTCACTTCCTTTTTGACATCTTCCAAAATAGTAGGATTCAGTCTTCTTTGGGGTTGGCGAACAGGTCTTGCTCCTTCCTCTAAAAATATTCTGTGCTCACATACTTGAGGGTTGATGCTTACTATGTCTGCCAAACTCTACCCAATTGCTTTCTTGTGCTTCCTCAGCACACTAAGTAACTGCTCTTCCTGTTCAGGAGTAAGGTCCTGTGGAATAATAACTGGAAACTTCTGTCCATCTTCAAGATAAGCGTATTTGAGATGTGGAGGGAGAGGTTTCAACTCTATCTTCTGGTCATGGGCAGGCTCTGGATTGTCTGGAGCTTGTGAAAATGCCGAAGTATCCTTATTGTCAGTTAATAGAGTCCCCACACTTGGACTTTGTTCTGTGTACTTTTCTTCCAGATCTTCCTGGTGAATTTTAGCTACAGTTTCATCTATGATATCACATTGGAAGATAGAATGATCTTCTAGAGGGTTGTTCGTGACTCTATTCAAATTGAAGATTACTATTCGGCCATCTATTTCAAAAGAATATGTTCCTGAAAAAGCATATAATTTGAATCTTGATGTCTTCAGGAATGGTCTGCCAAGTAGGATTGATGATGGCTTATCTGAGTCATTATTGGGAATCTCCAAGATATAGAAATCAGTGGGAAATGTGAGCCCTTTAATGTTCACCAAAACATCTTCAGCAACTCCAGCTACTGTAATAATGCTTTTATCTGCCAACACAAAATGAGCTGCTGACCTTTTTAAGGGAGGGAGCCTTAAAACATCATATACAGATAAGGGAATTATACTAACACATGCTCCTAAATCACACATGCAGTCATAAATTACTACACCACCAATAATACAACTAACTATACAAGGACCTGGGTCACTACATTTTTCAGGTAAATTTTCTATTAAAGCAGATATAGAGCTTCCTAAGGGAATAGTTTCTAATTCATTAATTTTGTCTTTATGTATGCACACATCTTTTAGAAACTTTGCATATTTAGGTACCTGTTGAATGTCATAAAAAAGGGGAATAGTTACCTCAACCTTTTTGAAGATTTCTACCATTTTGGAGTCAGGTTCCAACTGCTTCCTGGGCTTCCTTGCAAGTTGTGGAAATGGCATGGGGGTGGTGTTTTCTGCAGTGTTTGCACCTTTTGGTGCTTCCTCCTGTGGTTGAGCTTCTTCTTTCTCAGTTATGTCCTGTATGTCTTCTTCCTCTTCAACATCTTCTACTTCTACTACCTCTTCAGCTGAGGCGTGTTTTGGTGGGCTTGGATCCTCCGGACTTCTCTTCTGCAGTGTGGTTCCAGACCTTAGGCTGATGGCATTAATACCATCCTTTGGGTTGGGTAATGGTTGAGAGGGGAGTCCACCAGAGCTTGAGGACTGGTTGTTGGAGTTGTTCATTGATCCAATCTGTGAGACAAGAGTTTGTAAAGTAGAAGTCAAAACATTCATATTATTTTCCATAGCCTGTTGTCTCCAATCCATGGCTTGTAGTAATTCATCATTAGGAGATGAAGAGGGGCAAGTGGTCTGAGAAGTCTGCTGAGAGGCTTGTGGTTGTCTTAAATGAGGTGCTCTGTAGGACTGAGTCTGATTCTACTGCCTGAAATTGTTATTGTTATTCCACCTCTGATTTTCATTGTTATCTCTGCCTCCTCTGTTAGAATTGTCCCTCCAACCCTGGTTAGAATTGTCTCTTCAGCCTTGGTTAGAGTTATCCTGCCATCCTAGGTTATAGTTGCCACCTTGATTGTACCCTTGATTGGGGCGGTCATGAAAGTTGTGAGTGGCTGCTATAGTGTTGTCTCTGGTTGGAGCTGCGGACACTCATCGGTATAGTGACTGTAATCTGCACAGATTCCGCACACTCTTTGTGGAACTAACTGCTGGCTGTGCTGCGGTGGAGAAGGCTGAACTTGCTGAAGTTGTTGTTGATTCAGTTGCATCTGCTTCAGCAAGTTAGTTAATTCACATAGACTCTAGGCTATAGCAGTAGTCTCTATAATAGTGGATACCTCCGCAACAACTCTTGACCGACTTTGTCTCTGCCTATGATTCCTAGTAGAGTCAGCTAAATCTCTGATCAATTGACATGCTTCGTCCGTAGTCTTGTACTTTTTCATAGAACCATTGCAAGCACCTTCCAGTGTGGTCCTATCTTGAGATCTCAAACCCTGTGTAAAGTAACCGAGCAAAACTATCTTGTCAATAATATGATGGGGACATGCATCTCGAAGTGTATTGAAGCGTTCCAAGTATTCATAGAGGGTCTCAGATTCATCCTGAACGATCATAGACATGTCCTTCCTCAGCTTATCAGCAACTTCAGCTGGAAAGAATTTATCCAGAAATTCTCTCCTAAGTGTATCTGATGAGCGGATAATTTATACGCTTTTTGGCATTGTTTTTAGGTAGTTTTTAGTAAGTTCAAGCTACTTTTAGGGATGTTTTCATTAGTTTTTATGTTAAATTCACATTTCTGGACTTTACTATGAGTTTGTGTGTTTTTCTGTGATTTCAGGTAATTTCTAGCTAAAATTGAGGGACTTGAGCAAAACTCTGAAAAAGGCTGACAAAAGGACTGCTGATGCTGTTGGAATCTGACCTCCCTGCACTTAAAATGGATTTTCTGGAGCTATAGAACTCCAATTGGCACGCTCTCAATGGCGTTGGAAAGTCGACATCCAGAGCTTTCCAGCAATATATAATAGTTTATACTATATTCGGAAATTGACGATGTAACTTGGTGTTGAACGCCAAGTACATGTTGCTGTCTGGAGTTAAACGCTAGAAACACGTCATGATCCGGAGTTGAACGCCCAAAACACGTTATAACTTGGAGTTCAACTCCAAGAAAAGCCTCAGCTCGTGGATAGATCAAGCTCAGCCCAAGCATACACCAAGTGGGCCCCAGAAGTGGATTTATGCATCAATTACTTACTCATGTGAACCCTAGTAGCTAGTCTAGTATATATAGGACTTTTAACTATTGTATTAGGGAATCTTTTGACAGTTTAATCTTTTGACTTTGTAGTCTTTGATCATTCGGTCTCTTGATCACTCAGGGGGCTGGCCATTCGGCCATGCCTGAACCTTTCACTTATGTATTTTCAATAGTGGAGTTTCTGCATACCATAGATTAAGGGTGTGGAGCTCTGCTGTACCTCAAGTTTCAATATAATTACTATTACTTTCTATTCAATTCTCTTTTATTCTTATTCCAAGATATACGTTACACTTAACTTTGATGAATGTGGTGATCCGTGACACTCATCATCATTCTCACCTATGAACATGCGTGACTGACAACCACTTCTGTTCTACCTTAGGCCGGGCACATATCTCTTAGATTCCCCAACAGAATCTTCGTGGTATAAGCTAGATAGATGGCGGCATTCATGAGGATCCGGAAAGTCTAAACCTTGTCTATGGTATTCCGAGTAGGATTCTGGGATTGAATGACTGTGACGAGCTTCAAACTCCTGAAGGCTGGGCGTGATGACAAGCGCAAAAGAATCAAGGGATTCTATTCCAACCTGATTGAGAACCGACAGATGATTAGCCGTGCTGTGACAGAGCATAGGAACGTTTTCACTGAGAGGATGGGATGTAGCCATTGACAACGGTGATGCCCTACATACAGCTTGCCATAGAAAGGAGTAAGAAGAATTGGACGAATGTAACAGGAAAGTAGAGATTCAAGAGGAGCACATCATCTCCATACACTTATCTGAAATTCCCACTATTAATTACATAAGTATTTCTATCCCTTTTTATTTTCTATTTATTATTAATTTTCGAAACCCAAAACTATTTAATCTGCCTAACTGAGATTTACAAGGTAATCATAGCTTGCTTCATACCAACAATCTCTGTGGGATCGACCCTTACTCACGTAAGGTATTACTTGGATGACCCAGTACACTTGCTGGTTAAGTTGAACGGAGTTATGATCACACCAGGGATTATTAAGATCCCAATTTATCACACCATGATCTCTTTGGGGTATTTTTCATTTCATACAAATACAAAGAGACCAACTTTGAGGATCATAATTTCGTCTACCAGTATCCTAGGTTGAAACAGTTTCTCTAGGTTGAGCGTAGTACCACTCTCTTGCCTTTCCCTCCAGAGAAAACGGGAAGGCTTTCAATAGAATAGAGATTTCATTAGCGCCATCACGCTTAACAGTAGAACAAGCGGTCTGAAAATCCCTAAGATGCTTGATAGGCTCTTGAGCAGGTAAGCCATGAAATTTGGGCATCAAGTTGAGTAGCGAAGACTTTATTTCAAAATCTACAGCTACTACCGGGTGGTGTGCCTGGGATGGTTGGAGCGTAAAATCAGGGGCTCCTTCCTCCTGGATAGTGACTCTTCTAGGTGTTTCCATGTCTCCTGCATGTAAATGAACTGGATCAGTAGAAAGGGGGTTTGTTTCTTCCTTAAATGACGGTTCAGGTTTGTCCTCAAAGAGGAGTCGCCTACGCCTAGCTCGCCTTATATGTGAAAGAGTTCTTTCAATTTCAGGGTCAAATGCTGGCAAGCTTGGATCAGGAAGTGAACACGTCATTTAACGAAAGAAACGTACAGTTTATAGTGATAGAATGAAAAGAAAAAAATTGCAATAAAAATAAATACCAATCAATAAATTAACACACTGTTGCAAATCCCCGGCAACGGCACCAAAAATTGGTGCGGCGGAAATTGGTGAATTAAAAATTATTAAAATATATGCGTTGCAAGTATAGTTCTTAACTCACCAGAATTCCACTTATCAATTTAGAAAGGTGTCACAGAAATTTAAATTTTAAATACTGGGAGTATGAATCCCATGTCGTCTCCCAACAAGTTACAGAAAAGTGTACTATTTTATTAATCAGATGTTTTCAAAAAGGTTTGAGTTCAGTAAACAAGAAATAAAATTGGAGAATTTGAATAATGTAAATAAAAGCCTTGATTGGGAGTTGATTAGTTGGAAGTCCCGCTGTTGTTGGATTACTCTCTAGATTAATTGATAATAAAAGGTTATCCTGTTTAGTTATCTCTTACTAGGTAAGGGAAAGTGAAACAAGTTGGGATGCTCTGCCCATTCACAAGTTGTAATCCACTTAATTAAAAGGGATTGGTGTTAGTGACTAGAGGACAAGCCAACAATAACCCAATTACAATCTTTCTTTCAAGCCTTCCAACTCAATTGGTTCCTTTCAATCAACTCCCCATCGTTGAGGTAGAGGACGTTGAAGAAGAGGATGCAGTACAAGGAGCAGTTAAAGAAGAAGCAGCCCTACTAAGGACCGAAACACCAAAGAACAGAAGCTATAGGAGGCACCATTCCCATCCCATTTTCACACCTTGCTAGGAAGCCTAGAAAGTAGATGGAGCTAGACCCCCAAAATGGTAGAAATATTCAAAAAGGTTGAGGTAACCATTCCACTTTTTGATGTTATTCACCAGGTACCTAAGTATGCTAAGTTTCTAAAAGATTTGTGCATGCATAAAGATAAAATAAATGACTTAGAAACTATTCCTCTAGGTAGCTCTATTTCTGCTTTAATAGGTGCCATACCGGAAAAATGTGGGGATCCGGGTCCATGCATGGTTACTTGTGTTATTAATTGTGTACAATTTTCTGATTGCATGTGTGATTTATGCACGTATGTGAGTATTATGCCATTATCTGTATATGATGCTTTGAGGCTCCCTCCCTTAAAAAGGTTAGCAGCACATTTTGTTTTGGTAGATAAGAGCATCATCTCAGTGGCTAGAATTGCTGAGGACGTACTGGTGAGCATTAAGGGGCTTACATTTTCTATTGACCTCGATGTCCCCTAATGAATCAGGAAGACCATCATCCATCCTGCTTGGAAGGCCATTTCTGAAGACTTCAAGATTCAAATTGGATGCCTTCTCAGGAACTTATTCTTTTGAGATAGATGGCAGAATAGTGAGCTTCAACCTGGATGAAGCTATGAAGCACCCACCGGAAGATCACTCCATCTTCCAATGTGACATTATTGATGAGACTGTGGCTGAAGTTCACAAGAAGAGGTGGAAGAGACACTTATGGAGCACGAGGCAAGTGTGGGGATACCCCTGAGCTTACTGAAGATACCTCGCCACCACAACTGGCTCCAGATGATCAAGAACCTAGTCATGAGCAAAAAATGGAGTTAAAGCCCCTTCCACCCCACCTCAAGTATGCTTACCTTGAGGATAATTAGAAACTCCCAGTTATCATTGCAAGGGAACTCACTTTCCAACAAGAGGAGCAGCTGCTTAGTGTGCTAAGAAGATACAAGAAGGCAATTGGGTGGAGCTTGGCGGATATAGTAGGCATCAGCCCTCAAGTCTGTGAGCACCGGATATTTTTAGAAGAGCGGGCAAGGCCTGTTTGTCAACCTCAAAGACGGTTGAACCCCACCATCTTAAAAGTGGTCAAGAAGGAAGTAACCAGGCTGCTTGAAGCTGACATCATCTATCTAATCTCGGATAGTGAATGGGTCAGCCCAGTACAGGTGGTTCCAAAGAAATCTAGAGTCACAACAGTGAAGAATGAGCATGGAGAGCTCATTGTAACTAGAGTGCAGAATGCCTGGAGGGTAAGTATTGATTACAGGCGTCTCAACCAAGCTACCCGTAAGGATCATTATCCCCTGCCCTTTATCGATCAGATGCTTGATCACCTATCAGGTAAATCACACTACTATTTTCTAGATGGTTACACTGGCTATTTTCAAATTCATATAGCTCCTGAGGATCAGGAGAAAACTACTTTTACATGTCCCTTTGGAATGTATGCGTATAAGAGGATGCTTTTTGGCTTATGTAATGCACCGGCAACGTTCCAAAGATGCATGATAAGTATTTTTTCAGATCTTCTTGAGAACTGTATGGAGGTTTTTATGGATGACTTTAGTGTGTATGGTGATTCTTTTGGCCTTTGCTTGGATAGTTTAGCTAGAGTATTAGACAAGTGTGTTAGTTCAAACCTTGTACTAAATTTTGAAAAATGTCATTTTATGGTCCAACAAGGTATTGTTCTAGGACATGTTATTTCTAACACTGGTATTTCAGTTGATCCAGCAAAGGTAGATGTTATTTCGGGTTTACCTTACCCCTCCTCCGTGTGGGAAGTTCGCTCGTTTCTTGGTCACACAGGTTTCTACCGGCGATTTATCAAGGACCTCAGTAAGGTAGCACTGCCTTTATCCCGCCTGCTGCAGAAGGGTGTTGAGTTCGAGCTGAATGCGGACTGCAAGGAGGCGTTTGATGAGCTGAAGATTGCCCTGACTCAAGCCCCTATTGTGAGAGGACTTAACTGGAGTCAACCATTTAAGATAATGTGTGACACCTCTAACTACGCAGTAGGAGCAGCGCTATCTCAGTGCGAAGGTAAGGACCCCTTTATTATTGCCTATGCATCCAGGACCTTAGACGCTGCTCAGTCTAATTACACCATCACTGAAAATGAGCTTTTGGCTATTGTTTTTGCTCTGAATAAATTCTGAGCCTGCTTACTTGGTACTAAGGTGGTAGTGTACTCAGACCATGCAACTCTAAAATATCTATTAGCTAAGAAAGAGTCCAAACCAAGGCTCATACGTTGGATATTGTTGTTGCAAGAATTTGATTTAGAAATTAAGGATATGAGTGGTAACCAAAATTTAGGCAATATCTGAAGTAGTTCCTTGGTACGCACCTATAGCTAACTACCTTGTCAGTCGCACCTTCCCTCTTGATTTTACTAAACATCAGAAGGACAAGCTTAAAAGCGAGTCCAAATATTATATATGGCATGACCCATATTTATAGAGATGTGGTGCTGACCAGGTAATTAGAAGGTGTGTGCCTCAATAAGAATTCCAGTCCATTTTAGGGGCCTGCCACTCTTCTGAGAGTGTTGGACACTTTGGCTCTCAAAGAACAGCTAGGAAAATTTTAGACTGTGGATTTTGGTGGCCCACACTGTTTAAGGATGCTACTGCTTTTTGTGAATCTTGTTCACCCTGCCAGAGGTTTGGAACTATATCCAAGAGGGATGAGATGCCCCAACAACCTGTGTTGTTTTGTGAAATTTTTTTATGTCTGGGGCATTGACTTCGTGGGTCCATTTCCAAACCCTAATGGTTTCTTATATGTATTGTTAGCTGTAGATTATGTTTCTAAATAGGTGGAAGCAATTCCTACCCGTACTGATGATGCTAACACAGTTGTCTCCTTTGTTCAACATAATATTATCTGTCACTTTGGATTACCACGAGCAATCGTGAGTGATCAAGGCACTCACTTCTGTAACAGGAGATTGACAGGTCTACTAAAGAAACATGGAATTGTCCATAAGGTGGCCACAACTTACTGACAATGACCAAGAGCATAGGTTTGGATTTTCACACTAAAAATAGGGTTGACATTGCAAGTATAGTCCAACCATTGATTATCAATCAAATTATAATCCTAAAGATGTCACAATTCAAACCAAATGTAAACTGAGAGTATTTCGACTCCCAGGTCGTTCTCCCTAGGAACTTGTGACAACAAGTGCATACAATTTTGGTTGTGGAAAGCAATGGGTGTTTTCAATGAAGAAGTAAGCAATAAAGGAATTAAAGAACAAGGCAAAATTGCAATTAATAAACTAATAAAGGAATAAAAGAACTATATATGCAATATAAACAAGTAAGACTATAAAGTGATGAAAATGTTATTTAAGACAAATGCATATGGTTAAAGCAAATTGATGATACATGAATGTGCACTCATTTCCCAATTTTTTTTCTTTTTCAATAAATACCCAATACAATCTTCTTCATTCACTACCAATGTTTCCCAAAAGTTCCCCCACACTTTAATGAAACACACTGTTCAACCTAAGCTAATCAAAGATGCAATTCAAGGTAATTCATGGTTTTTCGCTTAGGGTTGTGATGTGCTAACAATTAGAACAAATGGGATTAAGAGGCTCAAAAGGGGTTAACAAAGGTAGATGCAAAGGTAAGTCCATATGGGTGAGTGAGTTTAATACAAAGATGGCCTCAATCATGCTAAATGCATTCAAAACATCAAACTTTGGAAATAAAGAATCAAGCAAAACCAAGATTACAATCATAGAAGGAGCATAGCACACAATGAACAAAAATAGTGGTTAAAATGTGTAACCACTCATTAAGGCTCAACAACTCACAAGGTTGCTTTGTTCTATCTCTCTTCTATGTTCCATAAAAAATCGTTCAAGCAAGTTTTAAAAACAATTATCCAAATCAATTCAATAGAATGCCCTTGAAACAAAATTCTTGAAAATTCTTTTGTTGTTTTTCACCAAAGTTATTTCCTATATATGTATATATGTATGTTGTAATGGATGCAATTTCAAAATCTTTCCTAGTTCTATTCCTAATTTTTAACATTGCAAAAATTAACATGAATAATTAGGACAAAATTGAACTAGGTGCTATACTATTCACATCATCTAATCACAACTTCTATCTTTAAGCTATATATCATGCAAAAGATGCAAGATGCAATAGATATAAACTATGACTAAAATGCAATGCAAAAATAAAAAACACTCCAAATATCTACAAGAAACATAATAAAAGAAAACAAAAGTAAAGTGCAAACCCCCCTCGAAGATGTCGATCCTACCTCACACTTAAATGATGCACGGTTTTCCGTGCATGCACATGATCCATGGGTGAAGGACTATGAGGCTCCACCCTCAGTTGTTGGGCTCCAGGGGTTCCAGGTTGCTATATAAACAAATGATCAACAGTTGAGGAAAAGTAAGATATGTGTGTTGTGATGAAAGACAATGTGTGGTATTCTAAGTGTGCGCACAACTTAGAACACACACACACTGGCCAGGTAAAAATAGAAATCACACAAGCAAAAGAAAAAGCATGTGTCCATCAATTAAGTGGCCTAGGTTGCACATAAAGAAGTAAAACTTAAGGGAAAAGCAATCTTAGGTAACCACAAAACTAAATTGAGTATTGAAAAATGAATTTTTTGTCGGTATAGAATTTATCAAGTAATCAATTGTAGTATAGTCTAAACCGGCACAAAATCCATCATCAAACAAATCTACAATCTATAATCGAGAGTATTAGTCCCGAGTCGTCTTCCCTTGGAATTGCCAAAATGTGCATCTTATCGAGTAGAAAGATTTGTTAAGGTTCTTTGAAAGTTTTAGCAACGTAGTATGGAACAAGCAATTAATCATTAAAGGACTTGGCTTAGAATTGGCACTTGAATACATATCCTTATAGTTCTTTCAATGAAGATAACAATTAGGCCATGCCTCATTTAGTTATCCCCTAGGTGTAGAGGAAAATCAAATGAAGGTAATCAACTCGAGTCACAAGTCCTAGCTTCACCTCATGGGAATCTAGCTTTAGTGCACTCCAAGTCAATTAGCAATCCCTAATTCCAAATCAACAATTGACACAACTATTCAACTTCTTCTAATGATCCAACCCTATGCCAAGTGAGAATTTTCTACTCCATAACTAGTGTTGACATTTTATCAAACATGTGATGAGCAAGAAAGAAAGTCATAGTAAAATGAGAAGAAAAGTAGAATTAAAGGTATTGCAATACAAGGAATTAACAACAATTGTCAAAGAGCAATAATGAGGATCGAAATCTCAAAGTATTAATGAAATCCAAAATCATAAAGTTGAATCCTAGATCCAAGGAATTTTAGCAATTACAACTACAACTTGAAATTGGAAAAGAAAACCTATTACATGAACAAAGTGAAGTGGAAATTGCAATGGATCTCACCAAGGAGTGGGTGAAAATCCAGAATTTTGATGAAGAAGAATCCTAGTAAGAACTTGAGTCCTCTCTTTCTTCCCCCCAAGAGTGAAAACTCTCTCCCCAAAAATATCTAAAAAACTAGAAAATGAACTAAGTGTCTTTGACCCTTGCTCCCCTGGTCTTCTTAAACTTTTCCCGCCAATACACTCCCCAAAAATTAGGATCTCCAACCAACTCCACACCTGAGTCACGTGACTTCTTAAAAAAATCACATTCGAACATCGGCGCGTACGCGCAAGGTACGCGAAAAAAATCACATTCGAACATCGGCACGTACGCGCAAGGTATGCGCGCGCCATGGATGCATTTTGGAGTGTGCGCGGAGGCGAGACGTACGTGTGCGCGCCCAAGAAGATCATGGCTTAGCCGCTACGCAAGCCGACTCGTGGCTTGACTTTTGGCTTCGGCTTCTAGTTATTCTATCCACGCGGACGCGTCAAGTGTGCGCACGCGCCCATGCTGAGATTTCCAAGGCTTGATTCTCTTGCTCCCTTCCTTTGCTCCCATCTTACTTCTCTCTTCCGGTCCACTCCTGCCCTGTATTCTGGAACTACTTAACACACGGGTCACGGCATCGAATGGCATCGAGAGAGAGGATTAGAAATGTATCTATTTTAGTGTAAAATAGGTATGTTTTCATCCATGGTGCAAAACTAGGAAGGGAATGCAAATCCTTGTATTTTCATACAGAAAGTGTGTGAAATCATTGATAAAACCCTTGAAATTAGCACAAGATAAACCCTCAAAATGGGGTTTGTCAAGTATTTGTCATTGGTTATTGAAATTGTGCAAGTGAAAGTGCAAGATTGATATAAAATAGCACAATAAACAACAACCAATCCACCAATGAAAAGAAAATCACTTTTTCATCATGAACATTAAGAAAGAGTCACATGGTAAAGATACTTGTTACAAAAAGTGATAAGCTTGATAAAAATCAGGTTAAGTCACTCAAACAAATGCAAGGCATTAATAAGGAGCAAGTACCGGTCATGTGATGAATTTAATATGGAAATCATGATGAACAAGTAATTTCAACTCAAAACACTTAGTTCAATGCACCTACATAATTTGTCCTAGTGGTACAATCAAAACATGAATATTCAAACCCAACAGGTACTAGTAAATTAAGGCAAAGTATAAGTGCATTGATGAAATTCAATCAACAAGTAACCCTATCAACATCAAGCAAACACTTGCAGTTTATTCAATTAGAAACAACTAAAGTAAAACTAATATAATAAATAAAATGAAAATGAAATGCAAAGGAAACTTAGTAAAGCAAGTATAGAAACATGGAAAAAGTAAGAAAAGAGAGGGATGGAAGGGGTGGAAGTGCTTTAGGGCTTAATTGGAAGAGAAATAAAAATTTTACCCAAAACAGCACTTGTGCGTATGCACAGGTACGTGTGCGTATGCACACAAGGTTAAACAAGGGAGGGTGCGCGCTCGCACAAGGTGTGTGAGTGCTCCAAATAGAGAGGGAAACAAGACGTGTGCGTACACACAGGGCTGTGCGTACGCACGCCCAAAGAGATTTTTAAAACGTGTGCATACGCACAGATACCAACCAACACTCCCGCCAGAAGGGATGCAAGTTGGAGTGCAGACGCACAAGCCTGAGCGGCCGCACAGAGAGCGCGAAAAGAAGGTTGCGTGCGTACGCACAACCGCATGCGCACGCACAAAGTGCAAGAACATAAGGATGCGCGCGCACAAGGCGTGCGAGCGCTCCAAGCAGAGGGAATATATACGAGTGTGCGTCCGCACAGGTCAGTGCACACGCACAGGACACAGAAAATAGAAGTTGCGTGCGCACGCACTAGCACAGATGCCCAATTTTCCAAAAAAAAATTTTCTTTCAAAATCTAATGCCCTCAACCTTAGTGACGTGGTGAAAATTGGCGAGTTAAGAAATTATTATAAGATATACGTTGCAAGTACAGTCCTTAACCAGCCGAAAATCTGCTTATCAATTTAGAAGGGTTGTCACAATATTGAAATTAAAATATTACGAGTATGAATCCCAGGTCGTCTCCCAACGAGTTGCAGAAAGATGTGTTATTTTATTAATCAGGTATTTTCAAAAATGGTTGAGTTGATAAACAGGAAATTAAATCAGAGAAATTAGATAATTTAACTAAAAGCCTTGACTGGGTGTAGATTAGTTGGAAGCCCTATTCTTGTTGAAGTACTCTCAAGATTAATTGATAATTGAAGGTTGCTCTGCTTAGTTATCCTTTACTAGGTAAAGGAAAGTCAAGCAAGTTGGAAAGCTATTTCTAGTCACAAGTCCTAATCCTCTCCCCTGGGAAGGGCTAGTATCAATGACTAGAGGGTGATCCAATAATAAACCCAACTACAATTTCTCTCTTAAGTAATTCAACTCAAGGTTTCCTTTCAATCATCTTCCAATCAAGTTATGGAACTACTCACTCATCATAATTATAGACTTCACAGAATCAATGGGGAAAATAAAAGAAGACATAATAAAAATAATGAAAGGGATTAGTTAAAAATAAAAATAGTTCTATATTAATAACTTGTGAAAATAATCCAATGTCAACTCTGGAGGAATTAAGAATATGGAAGAATAAATGAAAAGTAAATAAAAAACTATAGTGACTAGTACCAGAGGTAGACTCTTCTCAAAAGCTAAAGCCAAAAGTCTTCAAATCCTAATTTATGAATGTCCAAGTGAGAAAACCTAGGGAAGAGTAAATTTAGATCTAAAAACTAAAAATTATGCGGAATGAATGTTGTTTCGTCTCTGCATGTTCCCTGGCTCTAATCTGTGTTTCTGGGCCAAAAACTGGGTTGAAATCCGGCCCATAAACTCTGCCAGCGACTTCTGAAATTCTGCATATCGCGCATGTCGCGCGGCCGTGTAGTCCACGCATTCACGTCACTCAGTGTTTCTCGCACCACACGTGCGCGTCGTCCACGCATTCGTGTCGTTCGTGCAACTTCCAATCCACGCGGTTGCGTCAGGCACGCGAGTGCGTCATGTGATTTCTTCCGTTTCGTGCGGTCGCGTCATCCATGCGACCGCGTGACTTCTCGCTGGTCATCCCCTCAATTCTTTGTGTTCCTTCCATTTTTGCATGCTTCCTCTACATTCCTTACGCCATTCCTGCCCTATGAAGCCTGAAACACTTAACACGCAGATCACGGCATCGAATGGTACAAAGGAAGATAAAAATATATAACTAAAAGATCTTTAGGAAGCAAGTTATCAATCATAGAATATTTTTAGGAAGGAATTGTAAATACATGCAAATCATATGAATAAGTGGGCAAAGACTTGATAAAACCACACAATCAAACACAATATGAATCATAAAATAGTGGTTTATCACTTAGCTTAACCAAAATTCAACCCCAAACATTCAAAAACTCAAACATTCATGATCCATATACAAAACTAACCTATCTACTAAAAAATTAAACTAATCCTAAACTAACTAAGACAAGAAAACATGCAAGAAATCAAGACTATAAATAAAGAGAAAGGTTAAGAAAGATGTTACCATGGTGGGGTGTTTCCCACCTAGCACTTTGGTTTATAGTCCTTAAGTTGGACTTGTTGAAGAGACTTTTGCTAGGGTGGCTTGTATTTCCACTCTTCCTTGAATCTCCATCCAAGCTTGCACTTCAAGGCTCCTCCGGGATCCCATATTCTAGTTTCCCGTTCTCCTTCTTGCGGATCTCTATGCTCCAAGCTGGATGGACAAGTTTCCAATTGACCCTTGAAGCAACCCAACATTTTCCAAAAATCACCCAATTGTGTTCTACACCCCGCTTGAACTCCAACTCTTGAATTGACTTTCTTGAAAAGCCTTAGACTCATTTGGCAACCAACACTCCTTTCTCCACCATGTATCAACCCAAGAAGGACCTTGAGTTGGTCATCCGTTTCCAAGATTGCATATTGGTGGGGGCCAATGAAGCTCATAGGTGAAATTGCCACCCACTCAATATGTTCTTGTACCGGAATTGCTTCTTCACCAACTTCCTCTTCCCCATCACTCAAGTCATAACAAGGAGATTGTGAGAAGTCTACCTCCATGTCTCTCTCAAACTCAAGGGGAAGAGGCTCATTAAGATCATTAAGGGGATTGACCAAGGAGGACAAAAAATCATTAATGATGGAATCCTCCTTTTGATCAATCTCCCTCAATTCTCCCCTTCTCTCCTCCAATTCAAATACTTCACCTTCTTCCTCTTGTTCATGCTCCAACTCTTCCTCTTTTCCTAGTGGCTCCATGTTCTCTTCTTCACTACAAGCTTTAGTTGATCCTTCATATTCCTCAAGAAGAATGCCTTGATCGGATGAGCGTAGGAGGATTAAGCGGTTTACCGCTTCACCTATGGTAGCCATGAAGTGCCCTTGTGTCCTTCGGAATCCTTCTTTCTCTTGGAGAAAGGCTTGAAGGTCTTGATGGTCTTAGGTCAAGGGTGGGAAAGCTTCACATTGGGGTGAAGAATGAGGTTCATAGATTGGGAGAAAGGTTGTATATGTGGGAGGTAAGTCATGTTGATAAGTGTTTGGAGGTGGTATGTAAGAATGTGGTTGTTGGTATTGGTGTGGTGTTTGAAAATGTGGTAATTGAGGGTTATGTTGAGGGTATGAGTCATAGGCATATGGTGGTGAAGGTGTATAGTAATAGTGGAATCCACCATATCCTTGGGTTGGGTATGTGCATTGGGAAGGGTATGGTTCATTGAAATATAGAAGAGGTTGCTCCTTCCAAAAGTGATGCTCCAATCCCATGATGCAATCCAAAATAGAGGTTATCAAGCCCTACAAAATAAGCACAACCAAACACCAAACCAAGAGGGTAATAACTCATAGAGGAAATAGAAAATAAAAACTAAAGACATCAAGTAACATAAGAAACAAAATCCTAATTAATAGCAAAAACAAGCAAATAACTCAAAAGTATCTATTCACACTATTCACATATTTACAACAACCAAAATATAGCACTCATGACGCAAGCTCCCTGGCAACGGCGCCAAAATTTGACAATGACCAAAAGCATAGGTTTGAATTTTCACACTAAAAATAGGGTTGACGTTGCAAGTATAGTCCAAACCCAACCATTGATCATCAATCAAATTATAATACTAAAGATGTCACAATTCAAACGAAATGTAAACCGAGAGCATTTCGACTCCCGGATCATTCTCCCTAGGAACTAGTGACAACAAGTGCATACAATTTTGGTTGTGGAAAGCAAGGGGTGTTTTCAATGAAGAAGTAAGCAATAAAGGAATTAAAGAACAAGGCAAAATTGCAATTAATAAACTAATAAAGGAATAAAAGAACTATATATGCAATATAAACAAGTAAGACTATAAAGTGATGAAAATGTTATTTAAAACATAAATGAAACCTTGACTTGGGATGAGTTATGGAATCCCTTCCTTGCCATAACCACAACTATGATAATTATGATGGATTAATCTCACTAAGTCAACCCTTAACATTGAAGGATAAGTCAAGTGAGCATAATTGTTATTAATCTACAAATCCTAGCTAACTTACTAATTACCTTAGTAAAAAGCTAGCGTTAGTAGAAACAATAAAACTAACAACCCAAGAATTATCACTAAATGTTGGACATTATGGCTCTAGTAATCCATATACTCATTTTCCCCAAGCCAAATGGTGGAAATTATCCCATAACTAAAATTGGCATTTCATCAAACACCTAATGGGCATAATCATAAAACATGGAAAAATTGGTAGATTAATGAAAGCTATGAACCATAAATGATCAAAAGCAATAAAAATAACTCAAACAAACATATAAAAGCCATTAAACATCAAATTAAAAAACTAGAAGTCCAAAATTGCAAACCTATATATAAATTGACAAGAGAAGTGAAAATAAAGGAAAGTGTAGAACAAGTGATATATTAAAAGAGAGAATTAAAGAAATACTTACAATGCAATTGCTATAATCCAAAATCAAACTTGAAGTATAAAATGCTACAAACTCTAATTAAGAATCCTAAGAGAGAATTTCCTAATCTACACTACTCCTACTCCTACTATGTGTTTTTTCTATTCTAAGATGGCTCCTTTCATATGGCATGAAGTTCCCTTCATATAGCACTTGATTTCAGCATCCAAGCCTTCCAAAATTTGGCCAAAGGCCCCCAAAATCGCGCAACACATGTTTCATTAACAAAATCACGTGATAGGGACCTGTGCAGACGCACAGATGTGTGCGTCCGCACACTTAGGTAAAAATCCTCCTGTGCGTACGCACAGGCATTTGTGTGCACGCACACGTCGCTGTGTGTGCTTTTCCTTATTTTCTTCATGTGTTCTCCCTTGTACATGCTTCCTTCCACTTTTGGCCATCCATTCTTGCCTCTAAGGCCTGAAATCACTCAACAAACATGTCATGGCATCGAATGGAATAAAAGTGGAATCAAAATAACTCATTTAGGCACAAAAATGCATGTTTTTACATTTAGGCTCATTTTAGGGACAAAACACAAAAGTATGCTATTTTGGTGTATAAGTGTGAGTTTATGTGATGAAATCCATCCAATTAAAGCTAAAATATATCGTCAAATATGGACTCATCACTTACCACCCCCAGACTAATGGACAAGCTGAGGTATCAAACAGAGAGATCAAGCATATCTTGGAGAATGTCGTCAAGCCTCTTAGGAAAGGCTGGAGCACTAGGCTTGTAGATGCACTCTGGCCATATCGGACTACGTATAAGACACCCATCAGAATGAGTCCCTTCTGCCTAGTCTACGGAAAGGCTTGTCACCTCCCAGTAGAGGTAGAACACAAGACTTTCTGGGCAGTGTGTGAGTGCAACATGGGATTCGAGAAAGCGGGGGCCGAGAGGAAGCTGCAACTACAAGAAAAGGAGTGCCTTCGCCTAGAAGCATATGAGAACTCCAGGCTATACAAAGAGAAGGTGAGGGCTGTGCATGACAAGAACATCAAGCGGCGAGAGTTCTGACCTGGGGATCTGGTTCTGCTCTATAACTCCAGGCTGAGACTCATGCCAGGCAAGCTGAGATCTAGATGGGAAGGTCCCTACAGAGTGGAAAAGGTTAAACCGTATGGTATTTTCCACTTGAGTCACCCTTCCAACCCTGGTGTCTTCAAGGTCAATGGTCACCGCTTGAAGCTCTACCACGGTGAGCAGATGAAGGACAACAAGGAGCTGGAGATCTTCCTCTTGGAAGATCCACCAGCAAAAGAAGACTGAGCTTATGGACCGTCCAACTTAAGGACGTAAAAGCAAAGTGCTAGGTAGGAGACAACTCACCATGGTATGATCATTCTTCTTCATTCCTAATTCCATTTCATTTTGTTTTTCCTAGTGTTCATAATTTCTGCATATTCATCTGCATTCTGCATACAAAAAGGGGGAGTGTTCGACGTGCAAGCGTCGCTGACGCGTACGCGTTGTGCGTATATTCGCAACACCAAGGAAGTAAACAGCGAGTTGGGCAGGAGTGGAGCTGGAAGTGTGCTTTGCACACTAGCAAGCCCACGCCAACATGTACTTAACGCGTGCACGTCGCTTTCGTTGTTCGCTAACCACGCGTAAGCGTTTATGACGCGTGCGCGTAACCCCGGAAATTGGCGTAAATAGGCGTTCTTCCTGAAAGTTGTGCTGGCTTGGGGCTGGAATTGTGCTAGGAGCGCAATTTTCATCACACATATGCATCCTTGATGTGTGCACATCATTTTCACTACATGGTGAACCACACGTGATTGTGCCTAACGCGCACGCGTCAAATGCAAATTTGGCCCCAAGCGCAGACCGAACAGAGAGTTGTGCAGGTGCAGTGATGCCTTCGTGCCATTCGCCAATCCATATCACGCGTTCGCATCCTCGACGCCTACGCGTCACTTGTCCTTAGCACAAGCCACGTGTACTCGGGCAGTACGCGTACGCGTCGCATGCGTCGCACAATTAAACCAAAACGCCACCAGATTTCACTTTCCCCTTCCCCCAATCCTAATTTCTTCCTTCTTCCTTCTTTCTTCTTCTCTCCTCTTCTTCTTCTTCTTCTATCTTTTCTATCTTCTTCTTCTTCTTCTCCTCTTACTTCTTTCCTACTCACATCCTCCATTATCTCTCTCTTTTCATCTTCTTCTCAAGGTTCTTTCTTCCTCTCTTCTTTCTTCCCTTCTTACTATTTATCTATTCTTTTTGCATTCTTTCAATTGGCGTTAGAATTTAACATAACATATTTTACATGCATACCAAGTGTTTGTGAAAAAGCCCTTATGGCACTATGAATTCTTAATTATTCTATTCTTCTACTCTACTACCTGTTTCTCACAAAACCTTTGCAATCTTTTATTGATTGAATATAATTATCAATACAAACATGATTGTTAGCTTGTTACATTTGATAATCAAATTAAGCTATTAATGCTTGATCTATGCTACTCATGCTTTTGCCGACATGATAATAAACATCTTGCATCTAATTGTCTTAATTCATCATGCTATATTTCCGTTGATGTTCTAATTACATGGAGTCACGACCATGTGTTGACAACATTCTTCTTTACCTTGGCATTGATTATCACTTGACTTTTTCTCCTCCTAGGTCTAGCTGTTTGATCTCATGTCCCTATCTTTTCTCCCTTTTCAGGATGGCCACCATGAAGGGTAAAGAGAAAGCCTCTAACAAGCCACTAACGAGGAAAGAAACGAAAAGAGCACCAGCTGCGGAACCATCCTCAACATCAGTCAAACCCTCTACAAAGCGGGTCAAGAGGATCATCAAGGTCGATGAAACCGAGAAAGCCTTTCCGGCAAGGGACACTGCGCGGTTCACTAACCACTACTGTAAGCGGATGTTCCCAATTCTGGCTTAGCAGAACTACAACAATAAGCACCTACTCATCCTCCCTACCTACATTGTTGGTCTTGTAGAGCCCCACATTGAGCGCAGACAATAGGGATTCCTACGGAGGCAGCCACGGCAGGTCAACCTCTCATGGGTAGTTGAATTCTACTCCAATTTTCACATACCAACCCTACAGCCTGTCTATGTCCGTCAGAAGCAAGTCCCTATATCTGAAGGGGCCATTCAGCGAGCTTTAGATCTCCCCCTGCTCCAGAAGGATTGGACGCATACCAAGAAGCCTTTGACAAGCGCCAGACATACCAATTTGACTGGGACAACGTTCTCAAAGTTATAGCATAACCTGGTAGCAGTTGGATCTATGGATACCATCGATGCCGACCTAAGGGCATATTAGCTTTAGCACTTACCTTGGAGGCTCGAGTGTGGGCACAAATCATGTCCCACTATGCCTTTCTGAGCACTCACGAGTCCTCCTTCACTGCGGACATGGCTGTTCTCATATGGTGTATCCTTACAGACCAGCCTCTCAACTTACTGAGATATCTCCAGCACGCCATGTGACACGTACAGATTGCGAGCAACCTACCTTTTCCTGCCTTGGTTTCAGATCTAGTCTCAGCAGCCGGCGTTTCCAATAGAGCTGGGGACACCAAGGCTATGATCCCTCTAGATGATCAGTTTGTTCCGAGTGGAAAGTACATCAGACCCCCGACAGCCACTGCAAGCCGGACTGAAGACCCAACCAGCAGCATTCCCTCTCATTCCATACCACAAGCACCTTCAACACATCAGCTGCTCCTTCAAATACTTCAGAAGTTAGACCGACAGGACCGGCGAGCAAAGCAAATGGAGCGCCGTAACAAGCACCTATTTAACTACCTCAAGGAGCTGATTATTAGCAACCATCCACCTCAAGAAAAGCCAGATACTCTGGACTCCATTTCAACTACCAGCACTGGGAGCCATGATGACCCTGACTGTGTAAATGCTGTCACCAGCCCCCTTTGTTTCTGACTGATGGCACCGAGGACAGTGCCAAACTATAAGTGTGGGGAGGTCGGTCAGTACCTAACTTCCGGAGGTAATTGCTTTTCCTTAACACCAATAGGTTAGTTTTCTTTTGTTAGATAGGATAGATTGTATAGTAATAAGTGTTTGCATGTATGTTCTACTTGGCTGAAAAATAATAAGTTTCTTTTCAAGACCTTATTTTTTACAATTTCACTAATTCAGATTAAAATTCTAGGTTAAACTTGTTTGAAGATTGTAATTTGGAACATGGATTAGAGCTAGAACACACAACCCAGTGAGATTTTGAGCCTAATTGTTTGGTTACATTATTTAACCATAATATTTTATTCTTGTGTGTTTGCTTCTCTATAATTGCAATCTTTACTTTGTTCCATTCTATATATCCATTGTTTAGTGTATTTTCATGCTTATATGTGATTGAGGCCGTCATTTATTATTAGCTCACTTATCCCAAATGGCCTACCATCTCCATTTACCTTTGTTTACCACTTTGAGCCTTTTAATCCCCATTTTTTCTATATATTACCACATCACTAGCCTTAAGCGGAAAAATAATTAATTACCCCAATTGAATCTTTGGTTAGCTTAAGATAGAGATTGTGTATCAACTAAGTGTGGGAAATTGTGGGAAACCTGGGTTAATAGGAATGTGTTGTGTTTTCACTTTATTTAACTATAGGAAATTTGGGTGCCTACTCATATGAAACCAGAAAACCCATATGCATTGAAATGTTATGTTTATTTTTTATAAAAAAAAAGAGATTTAAGGGAATGAAAGCACCCCAATGTTAAGTTCAATAAAAAGATCAATGCATGTGAGGTAAAATAGAAGAATATTTAAATACATGAGTGGGTGAAAAACACAAAAGTGAGACTATGGGTAGTTAGGCATGATTTTAGAAGCATAGGGAATGTGTGAACGTTAGGTGAGAACTTAGGTTAATCAAGGATTCAATTCTTAGCTCACTTGGCCATACATGTATCCTCACCCTTACCTAAGCCACATTACAACCTTGAAAAAGACCTCATGATGTTTGCATGTGTGCACTAAATTTTTGTCGATTGGTTAGATGAAGAACAAAGTTTTTGAAAGCATGACTAGAGAAGATGTGAGTGAATTAATCCTAGACACTTGAGAGAGTTAGAGTGACATACACTACCAGTGAGGGTTCAATGCTTGATTATATGTTCCCTGCTTTCATGAGCTATCTTCTTACAAGTTACTTGTCTTTACTGTATGATTTGAATTAGTGGAATCTGATTTATATTTGTCTTGAAGAACTTGTTTATTTCCAACCAAGTAGATAGAAACATCTTAGCATATAGTTACATTCATACATAGGTTGCATTTCATGAGTCTTACTTTCCCCTATTCATTCTTTTTGTCTCCTTGAGCTTAGCATGAGGACATGCTAATGTTTAAGTGTGGGGAGATTGATAAACCACTATCTTATGGCTTATCTTGTGCTCAATTGAGTAGTTTTTATCAAGTCTCTGCACACTTATTCATACAAATTGCATGATTTTACAATTCCTTCCCAATTTTGTTCTATGATTGAAAACTTGCTTCCTAAACCTTTAAATTATGTATTTTAATGTCCTTCTATACCATTCGATACCGTGATCTGTGCGTTAAGTGTTTTCAGGCTTTATAGGGCATAAATGGCTTAAAGGATGAAGAGGAAGCTTGCATAAATAGAAGGAGTACAAGAATTAAAGGAGATAACCAGCGAGGAGTGACGCATGCGCGTACCTGACGTGTGCGCGTGAATTGGAGTTCGCACAGCGACGCGTGCGCATGCCTGACGCGTACGCGTGACACGCGAGGATGACCAGCAACGCGTACGCGTGACTGACGCGTACGCGTGACATGTGCCACATGCAAAAAACGCAGAAAACTCAGGGGGCGATTTTGGGCTGAGTTTCGACCCAGTTTTCGGCCCAAAAACACAGACTAGACACAGGGAACAAGCAGAGATTCAACACACATTCTCATTCGCACAGTTTAATTTTAGTTTTTTTTGAATCTTGGGGGAGAAAACACTACTTCCTCCAGGGTTCCTCATAGTCATACCTTTTTTTAAGTTCTACATTTTGGATTGGATAATTGTGAAGAGTTATTACCTCCGTGAAGTTTAAGCATTACAGTTTGTTTTCTAATCACTTTTCCTTTTTATTTACCATTCACATCATTCATAGTTACTTATGGATATTACTGACTTTGGGATCTATTAATACAAAGAACACCTTTTTCCATTTAATTTCATTGTTTGTTTATTGCTTTCAATTTATTTGATTATTATGTTTTCTTTCTACCCCTTGAATATGTATGTGAAATTGGCATCCACGTCAATGGAGTAGACTCCCAAATTGACTTAGGAGTGGATTAAAAGGAGACCCTTGAGTTGGGATACTCAAACATTGATTGGTGATTGGAAGTTGTTGGCTGGCTCTCTAGTTACTAACGCTAATGGGAGAGGATTAGGACTTATGAATAGAAGTTGGCTCAATACTTGACTTTCCCTTATTTGTTAAGGGTTAACTAAGTAGAACAACAACCAATTATTATTAATCTTGGGGAAACCAACAAGGATAGAATTTCCGATTAATCTCCTCCCAGTCGAGGCTTTTTATCATAATTAAATAAATCTCTCACTCATTTTCCTTGCTCTAATTTTATTCTCAACTCCAAAATCTCTCAGAAATCCCCTGATCAATAAATAGCACACTCTCTTAGCAACTCGTTGGGAGACGACCTAGGATTCACACTCCCAGTACTTTATTCTTAAATTGTGACAAACCCCTTTCTAAATTGATACGTGGAATCTTCATTGATTAAGAGCTATACTCACAACGTCAGTTCATTATAAATTTTTAATCGGTAATTTTCCACACGTTAGTGCAGCAAGGGCATGACGAGTCTTGAGTTAGGTGACGCCTTTTTTGTTCGGCATTAGTTTGAATGGCTTGGCGAGCAGCGAGCCAGAGAAAAAAGCGAGTTCGTTCGGGATCCTTCCTACTGCAAACCAAATTAAAGAGCCAATTGGGGTTGCTAGGAGTGTCTTGAATGGCTTGATAAGATGAGGCTAAATGCTCCATCTGGTGAGGGTGCCCACTGATGAGCGAATAATTTATATGCTTTTTGGCATTGTTTTTACATAGTTTTTAGTATGTTTTAGTTACTTTTTATTATATTTTTATTAGTTTTTATGCAAAAATTACATTTCTGGACTTTACTATGAGTTTGTGTGTTTTTCTGTAATTTCTGGTATTTTCTGACTGAAGTTGAGGGACCTGAGCAAAAATCTGATTCAGAGGCTGAGAAAGGACTGCAAACGCTGTTGGATTCTGACCTCCCTGCACTCAAATGCGTTTTTCTGGAGCTACAAAAATCCAATTAGCACGTTCTCAATTGGGCTAGAAAGCTAACATCTTAGGCTTTCCAGAAATGTATAATAGTTCATACTTTGCCCGAGATTTGATGGCCCAAACCGGCGTTAAAATGCCCACTAGAGACCCTTATCTGGCGTAAAACGCCGGAACTGGCACCAGAACGGGAGTTAAATGACCAAACTGGCATCCAAGCTGTCGTTTAACTCCAGAAAAGGCCTATGCACGTGTAAAGCTCAATGCTCAGCCCAAGCACATACCAAGTGGGCCCCGGAAGTGGATTTCTGCATTATCTGCACTTAGTTACTTATTTTTTGTAATCCTTAGTAACTAGTTTAGTATAAATAGCACTTTTGACTATTGTATTTCATCTTTTTGGAAGAATTTTATGAGATTTTTCATATTCGGGGTCGCTGGGCATCCGGCCATGCCTAGACCTTTTTCTCTTATGTATTTTCCAACGGTGGAGTTTCTACACCTCATAGATTAAAGTGCGGAGCTTTGCTGTTCTTCATGAATTAATGCATGTACTATTGTTTCTCTTTCAATTCATGCTTACTTCTTCTCCAAGATATACTCTCGTACTTAATTCAGTTAAGTCAGAATGAAGGGGTGACCCGTGACAATCACCCACTATCTTCATTACTCGCTTAGCCAGGATCTGCGTGCTTGACAACCACAAGCGATCTACATGATGTTCAACGTAGTCCTTGGATGATAGCTGGAGTATAGTCTCTTGGGTCTCTGATCCACAGATCTAACTTGTCTCTCCTGACAACAGAGTATTCGAATCCGTGAGATTAGAACCTTCGTGGTTTAGGCTAGAACCAATTGGCAGCATTCATGAGATCCGAAAACTCTAAACCTTATCTGTGGTATTCCGAGTAGAATCTGGGATGGAATGACTGTGACGAGCATCAAACTCATGAATTTTGGGCGCAGTGACAATGTGCAAAAGGATAGAGATATCCTATTCAGACATAAGTGAGAACCGACAGATGATTAGCCATGCGGTAGTTGTGCCTGGTATTTTTCATCCGAGACGAGAAATCCGACAGTTGATTAGTCGTACAGAAACCGTAGCTAGACTATTTTCACTGAGAGGATGGATGGTAGCCATTGACAATGGTGATCCACCAACATATAGCTTGCCATGGAAGGGAGCACGCATGATTGGATGAAGACAATATGAAAGCAGAGGTTTAGAAGCAACAAAGCATCTCCAAACCCTTATCTAAAATTCCCACCAATTAATTACATAAGTATCTTTATTTTAATTTGCGTTTTATTTATCTTTCAATTATCAAAACTCATAACCAATTGAATCTGCCTGACTAAGATTTACAGGATGACCATAGCTTGCTTCAAGCCGGCAATCTCCGTGGGATCGACCCTTACTCGCGTAAGGTTTTATTACTTGGACGACCCAGTGCACTTGCTGGTTAGTTGTACCGGAGTTGTGAAAAGTGTGATCACAATTCCGTGCACCAAGTTTTTGGTGTCATTGTCGGGAATTGTTCAAGTTTGGACAACTGACGGTTCATCTTGTTGCTTAGATTAGGTAACCTTCTTTCTTGTTTCAACCTTTATTTTCTTTTCAAAATGTCTTTTAAAAAAATTTAATAAAATCATAAAACCAAAAAAATTTGTGTTTCTTGTTTGAGTCTAGTGTCAAATTTTAAGTTTGGTGTCAACTGCATGTTTTTTTTAATTTTTCTTAGATTTTTGAAAATTCATGCATTGTGTTCTTCTTTGATCCTCAAGTTGTTCTTGATGATTTTCCTTGTTTGATCTTTAATTTTTCTTGTTTTGTGTCTTTTCTTGTTTTTCTGGTGCATTTTTGAATTGTTAGTGTCCCTAGTACAAAAGTTTTTAAGTTTGGTGTCTTGCATGTCTTTCTTTTCTTAAAAATGTTTCAATAATATGCTCTTGATGTTCATCATGATCTTCAAAGTGTTCTTGATGTTCATCTTGACATTCAAAGTATTCTTGCATGCATTATTTGTTTTGATCTTAAATTTTTATGTTTTGTTTCATATTGTTATTTTTCTCTCTCCTCATTAAAAATTCAAAAGTAAAAAAATATCTTTTCCTTATTCTTCTCATAATTTTTGAAATTTTGAGTTGACTTGGTCAAAAATTTTTAAAATTTAATTGTTTCTTATTAGCCTAGTCAAAACTTCAATTTAGAAAATTTATTTTTCAAATATTTTTCAAAAATCAATTCTTTTTAATTTTTTTATTTTATGATTTTTGAATTTCATTCTTAAAATTTTTCAAAATATTTTTCATTTTTCTTTTAATGTTTTTGAAAATTTTAAAACTAATTTTTTCAAAATATTTTTCTTAATTTTATTTCATATTTTCGAAAATCTTTGCTAACAATTAATGTTTTGATTCAAAAATTTCAAGTTCGTTACTTTCTTATTAAGAAAGGTTCAATCGTTGAATTCTAGAATCATATCTTTTAGTTTCTTGTTAGTCAAGTCATCAACTTTAATTTTAAAAATCAAATCTTTTTAATTTCTTTTTCAATTCTTTTTCAAAATAAATTTCAATCATATCTTTTTAAAATTTTAATTTCAAAATCTTTTTCTAAATCTTTTCAAAATTTATTTTCAAATCTTTTTCAACTAACTACTTTTTCACTTCTAATTTTTGAAAATCACTAACCACTTTTTCAAAAATCTTTTTAATTAACTAATTGTTTTAAATTTAATTTAATTTTATTTCTCTTTCAAATTTTTGAAACTAACTTAATTAATTAAATAAAAATAAAAATGTTTTTCTTTTCCCTCTTTTAAAATTTGAATACTCTCTCTCTCATCTCCTTTTATTTGTTTAATTGCTAAACTTCTCTTCTACTCATAATTTGAATCCCTCTCTCTCCTCTCTGTTCGAATTACTCATCTCCTCTCTCTTCTCATTCTTTCATTATTCTATTCTTATACTCACATAAAGGAATCTCTATACTGTGACATAAAGGATTCCACTACTCTCTTTGTTCTCTTCTTTTTTATATGAGTAGGAACAAGGATAAGGATATTCTTGTTGAAGCTGATCCTGAACCTGAAAGGACTCTGAAGAGGAAGCTAAGAGAAGCTAAAGTACAACACTCTGGAGAGGACCTTATAGAAAATCTCGAAAAAGAGGCAGACATGGCAGCCGAACCTGAGAACAATGGTCGAGATGCAAGGAAGATGCTTGGTGACTTTACTGCACCAACTTCCAACTTCTATGGAAGAAGCATCTCAATTCCTGCAATTGGAGCAAACAACTTTGAGCTTAAGCCTCAATTAGTTTCTCTAATGCAGTAGAATTGCAAGTTTCATGGACATCCATTGGAAGATCCTCATCAGTTCTTAACTGAATTCTTGCAAATCCGTGACACTTTTAAGACCAATGGGGTTGATCCCGAGGTCTACAGACTTATGCTTTTCCCATTTTCTGTAAGAGACAGAGCTAGGATATGGTTGGACTCACAACCTAGGGAAAGCCTAAACTCTTGGAAAAAGTTGGTCAATGCTTTCTTGGGCAAATTCTTTCCACCTCAAAAGATGAGCAAGCTTAGAGTGGAAATCCAAACCTTCAGACAGAAAGAAAGTGAATCCCTCTATGAAGCTTGGGAAAGATACAAGCAATTGATCAGAAGGTGTCCTTCTGACATGCTTTTAGAATGGAGCATCTTATGTATATTCTATGATGGTCTGTCTGAATTGTCCAAGATGTCATTAGACCACTCTGCTGGTGGATCTCTTCATCTAAAGAAAACCCTTGCAGAAGCCCAGGAACTCATTGAGATGGTTGCAAATAACCAGTTCATGTACACTTCTGAATGAAATCCTGTGAATAATGGGATGACTCAGAAGAAATGAGTTCTTGAGATTGATACTCTGAATGCCATATTGGCTTAGAATAAAATATTGACTCAGTAAGTCAATATGATTTCTCAGAATCTGACTGGATTACAAGCTGCATCGTACTAAAGAAGCCTCCTCTGAAGGAGAAGCTTATGACCTTGAGAATCCTGCAATGGAAGAGGTGAAGTACATGGGAGAATTCTATGGAAACACCTATAATTCTTCATGGAGGAATCATCCAAATTTCTCATGGAAGGATCAACAGAAGCCTCAACAAGGCTTCAATAATAATAATGGTGGGAGAAATAGGTTTGTCAATAGCAAGCCTTTTCCATCATCTTCTCAGCAACAGACAGAAAATTCTAAGCAGAGCCTTCCTAGCTTAGCAACCATAGTCTCTTATCTATCTAAGGCCACTCTCAGTTTCATGATTGAAACAAGGTCCTCCATCAGAAATTTAGAGGCACAAGTGGGTCAGCTGAGTAAAAGAGTTAGTGAAACTCCTCCTAGTACTCTCCCAAGCAATACAGAAGAGAATCCAATGAGAGAGTGCAAAGCCATCAATATAACCAAAATGGCCGAACCTATAGAGGAGGAAGAGGCAGTAATTTCCAATGAGGAAGAACTTAATGGATGTCCACTAACCACTAAGAAGTTCCCTAATGAGGAACCAAAAGAATCTGAGGCTATATAGAGACTATAGAGATTCCACTAAACTTACTATTACCATTCATGAGCTCTAATTAGCATTCTTCCTCTGAAGAGGATGAAGACATTGCTGAAGAGTAACTTACTCAATACCTAAGAGCAATCATGAAGCTGAATGCCAAGTTATTTGATAATGAGACTTGGGAGGATGAATCCCCATTGCTCACCAATGAACTGAATGCCTTGGTTCAGCAAACATTACCTCAGAAGAAACCGGATCCCAGAAGATTCTTAATACCTTGTACCATAGGCACCATGACCTTTGAGAAGGCTCTGTGTTACTTGGGGTCAGGTATAAACCTCATGCCACTCTTTGTAATGGATAAACTAGGGATCTTTGAAGTACAAGCTGTAAGAATCTCACTAGAGATGGCAGACAAATCAATAAAACAGGCTTATGGACTTGTAGAGGATGTCTTGGTGAAGGTTGAAGGCCTTTACATCCCTGCTGACTTCATAATCCTAGACACTAGGAAGAATAAGGATGAATCCATCATCCTTGGAAGACCCTTCCTAGCCATAACAAGGGCTGTGATTAATGTGGACAGAGGAGAGTTAGTCCTTCTATTGAATGCGGACTACCTTGTGTTTAAGGCTCAAGAATCTTCTTCTGTAAACATAGAGAAAAAGCATGAAAAGCTTCATCCAATTCTCTCCATACAGAGTCAAGCAGGGTCCCTACACTCAAACTCTAAGTTTGGTGTTGGGAGGCCATAATCATGCTCTGAGTATCTGTGAAGCTCTGTAAGAGCTTACTGTCAAGCTATTGACATTAAAGAAGCGCTTATTGGGATGCAACCCAATTTTATTTATCTATGTTAATTACTTTTTCATTTTAATTTCCGTTATTAGTTTATGTTTTCTTTAGGTTGATGATCATGTGAAGTCACAAAAATAGCTGTAGAATTAAAGCAGAATAAAAAATAGCATAAAAAAATAGGACACCCTGGAGGACGAGCTTACAGGCATTTAAACACCAGAAAGGATAGCAGAATGGGCGTTTAACGCCCTGTCTGGCAGCATTCTGGGCGTTAAATACCAGAATTGGCAGACAGACTGGCATTTAACCCAGAAAAAGGTGTATGGTGTCTGGCTGGCATTAAACGCCAGTAAGGATGGCAGAATGGGCTTTTAACGCCGAGTCTGACAGCATTCTGGGCGTTAAACGCTAGAAATGGCACACAGAGGGCGTTTAAAAACCAGAAAGGTGCTGGGATGAGAAATTATTGACATCTCAGGATTTGTGGATCCCATAGGATCCTCACCTAGCCCAACTCACTCTCTCTCCTCTTCACACCTTTCCATCACATTCTTCCCCAAACACCATTCACCTATCAAATCCTACCCTCTTCCCCATAATCTCTTCACCACTCACATCCATCCACCATTCCCCAAAAACCCATCATAAAACCCCATCTACCTCACCGTTCAAATTCAAAACATTCCCCCTCTAACCCACCCTTTTTCACATGGATTCCCCCACTTCACTCCTATATAAGCCCCTTATCACTCTTTCAGTTTCATACATCATAACCACCTAAAACCCCCTTGGCCGAACTATTCACACACCTCTATCTCCTCTATCTCTTCTTCCTCTAATCCTTTCTTTCTTCTTTTGCTCGAGGACGAGCAAACCTTTTAACTTTGGTGTGGAAAAAAAGCTCTGTTTTTTCTTTTTCCATAACCATTAATGGCACCTAAGGCTGAAGAAACCTATAGGGAGAGAAAAGGGAAGGTAGTTGCTTGCAACTCTGAGTCATGGGAGATGGAGAGATTTATCTCAAAAGCTCATCACTAGAAAGAGGATGGAGCAAACAAGAGAGCCCACTCATGGACCTCAACAAGAGCATGAGAAAGTCCCTCATCAAGAAATCCCTGAGATGCCTCAAGGGATGCATTTCCCTCCACATAACTATTGGGAGTAACTCAACACCTCTTTAGGAGAATTAAGTTCCAACATGGAGCAACTAATAGTGGAGCACCAAGAGCACTCCATCATCCTCCATGAAATCAGAGAGGACCAAAAGGCCATGAGAGAGGAGCAACAAAGGCAAGGAAGAGACATAGAGGAGCTCAAGAACTCCATTGGTTCTTCAAGAGGAAGAAGAAGCCACCATCACTAAGGTGGACCCGTTCTTTAATCTCCTTGTTTATTTTCTATTCTGTTTTTGGTTTTTATGCTTTATGTTTTGATTGTGTTTGTGTCTTCATTACATGATCATTAGTGTTTAGTGTCTATGTCTTAAAGCTATGAATGTTCCATGAATCTTTCACCTTTCTTAAATAAAAAATGTTTTCTGAAAAAGAAAAAGAAGTATATGAATTTCGAATTCTATCTTGAAAATAGTTTAATTATTTTGATGTGGTGGCAATACTTTGTTTTCTGAATTAATGCTTGAACAGTGCATATTTTTTATAGTGAAGTAAATGAATGTTAAAATTGTTAGCTCTTGAAAGAATAATGAAAAAGAGAAATGTTATTGATAATCTGAAAAATTATAAAATTGATTCTTGAAGTAAGAAAAAGCAGTGAAAAACACAAAGCTTGCAGAAAAAAAAAAAAGAAAAAAGAGGCAAAAAATAAAGAAAAATAAAGAAAAAGAAAAAGCAAGAAGAAAAAGCCAATAACTCTTTAAACCAAAAGGCAAGAGAAAAAAGCTAATATCCCTTTAAAACTAAAAGGCAAGGGTAAAATGGATCCAAGGCTTTGAGCATTAATGGATAGGAGGGCCCAAAGGAATAAAATTCTGGGCTAAGCGGCTAATTCAAGCTGTCCCTAACCATGTGCTTATGCCATGTAGGTCCAAGTGAAAAGCTTGGGACTGAGTGGTTAAAGTCGTGATCCAAAGCAAAAGAGTGTGCTTAAGAACTTTGGACACCTCTAACTGGGGACTCTAGCAAAGCTGAGTCACAATCTGAAAAGGTTCACCCAGTTATGTGTCCGTAGCATTCATGTATCCGTTGGTAATACTGGAAAACAAAATGCTAAGGGTCACGGCCAAGACTCATAAATTAGATGTGTTCAAGAATCAACATTCTAAACTAAGAGAATCAATAACACTATCTAAATTCTGAGTTCCTATGGATGCCAATCATTCTAAACTTCACAGAATAAAGTGAGATGCCAACACTGTTCAGAAGCAAAAAGCTACTAGTCCTACTTATCTAATTGGAACTAAGCTTCATTGATATTTTGAAATTTAGTGTATGTTCTCTTCTTTTTATCCTATTTTGTTTTTAGTTGCTTGGGGACAAGCAACAAATTAAGTTTGGTGTTGTGATGAATGGATAATTTATACGCTTTTTGGCATTGTTTTTACATAGTTTTTAGTATATTTTAGTTACTTTTTATTATATTTTAATTAGTTTTTATGCAAAAATTACATTTCTAGACTTTACTATGAGTTTGTGTGTTTTTCTATAATTTTAGGTATTTTCTAACTGAAGTTGAGGGACCTGAGCAAAAATCTGATTCAGAGGCTGAGAAAGGACTGCAAATGCTGTTGGATTCTGACCTTCTTGCACTCAAACGTGTTTTTCTGGAGCTACATAAGTCCAATTGGCGCGTTCGCAATTGGGCTGGAAAGCTAACATCTTGGGCTTTCCAGCAATGTATAATAGTCCATACTTTGCCTGAGATTTGATGGCCCAAACTGGCGTTAAAACGCCCATCAGAGACCCTTTTCTGGCGTAAAACGCCGGAACTGGCACCAGAACGGGAGTTAAACGCCCAAACTAGCATCCAAGCTGGCGTTTAACTCCAGAAAAGGCCTATGCACGTGTAAGCTCAATGCTCAGTCCAAGCACATACCAAGTGGGCCCCGGAAGTGGATTTCTACAATATTTGCACTTAGTTACTTATTTTCTGTAATCCTTAGTAACTAGTTTAGTATAAATAGCACTTTTGACTATTGTATTTCATCTTTTTGGAAGACTTTTATGCGATTTTTCATATTTGGGGAGGCTGGCCATTCGGCCATGCCTAGACCTTTTTCTCTTATGTATTTTCCAACGGTGGAGTTTCTACACCTCATAGATTAAGGTACGGAGGTCTGCTGTTCTTCATGAATTAATGCAAGTACTATTGTTTCTCTTTCAATTCACGCTTACTTCTTCTCCAAGATATACTCTCGTACTTAATTTAGTTAAGTCATAATGAAGGGGTGACCCGTGATAATCACCCACTATCTTTATTACTCGCTTAGCCAAGATCCGCATGCCTGACAACCACAAGCAGTCTACATGATGTTCAACGTAGTCATTGGACGACAACTGAAGTATAGTATCTTTGGTCTCTGATCCACTAATCTGACTTGTCTCTCCTAAAAACAGAACATTCGAATCCATGAGATTAGAACATTTGTGGTATAGGCTAGAACCAATTGGCAGCATTCTTGAGATCCAAAAAGTCTAAACCTTGTTTGTGGTATTTCGAGTAAGATCTGGGATGGGATGACTGGGTGCAGTGATAGTGTACAAAAGGATAGATAGATCCTATTCCGACACAAGTGAGAACCGACAGATGATTAGCCGTGCAATAGCTGTGCCTGGTATTTTTCATCCGAGACGAGAAATCCGACAGTTGTTAGCCGTACAGAAACCATAGCTGGAGCATTTTCACTGAGAGGATGGATGGTAGCCATTGACAATGGTGATCCACCAACATACAGCTTGCCATGGAAGGGAGCACACATGATTGGATGAAGACAATAAGAAAGTAGAGGTTCAGAAGCAACAAAGCATCTCCAAACGCTTATCTGAAATTCCCACCAATGAATTACAAAAGTATCTTTATTTTAATTTGCATTTTATTTATCTTTCAATTATCAAAACTCATAACCAATTGAATCTGCCTGACTAAGATTTACAGGATGACCATAGCTTGCTTCAAGCCGGCAATCTCCGTTGGATCGACCCTTACTCGCGTAAGGTTTTATTACTTGGACAACCCAGTGCACTTGCTGGTTAGTTGTACCGGAGTTGTGAAAAGTGTGATCCCAATTCCGTGCACCACCCACGCAATATGATCAGCTGGCTTCCAAGTGGAAAGGGGGACAGCGCCACGATTTTTTTGACCACATCCTCCGGCAAGATCTCCTCGAGCTTCACAATGTCCCAGGATCCTGAAACGGTAAGAAAATTAGTCAGGTTCACAGAATAATCAATATCATCACTTACATGTGTTGTGTGATGATCAAGCCTCCCTAACTGAGGGACCCAGTTGTGCTTCCAGAAATCTATTTTTGAACCATCCCCGATATGCCAAATATGGTTAGATTCCACAATATCCTAGCTGGCACAAATTCCTTTCCACAAGTTAGAGCTACTTTGTTTCCGCTCCACCTTTGGAATAATGTCATTTCCACTTCCATACTTTGACCAAAGAACTCTAGCCCACAAGGCATTTTTATTTTCAATAAGCCCCCACCCAACTTTTGTCATAAAGGCATGGTTGAGTGTACTAGCGTGGCAAATCCCCAGGCCACCCGACTTTTTTGTCTCACAAACTTTTTTCCAGCTCACAAACTGAATTTTACGGGTTTGATAGGTGTCTCCCCAAAAATAATTCTGCATTTTTTATCAATAGCATTACAAGTAGCTTTAGGTAAGAAAGCAGTTTGCATAGTATAAGATGGAATAGAAGAAAGGACAGATTTCACCAGAGTAGTTCTTCTCGCCAAAGACAACGAAGAGGCTTTCCAAGAGTTTAGTCTAGCATTCAGCTTGTCAATAATATTATTAAAAGTGCTTTCCAAAACTCTGGAGTGATGAAGAGGCACACCTAAATATTTTCCTAAATCATCTGTTCTAGAGAAATTCAAGGCTTCTGAGATGCTTATTCTAACATTGTTCCCCACATTACGGGTGAAGAAGACTCTAGTCTTATCCTGACTGACCTTCTACCCAGAACTATCACAAAAGGCATTAAGGCGATTATTAATGACCTCATCTTGTTCCAAGTTTGCTTCCGCAAACAAAATTAAGTCATCTACAAAGCAAAGATGAGAAATCTCCAGAGCATCTCTTTTCAAATGAATAGGTTTCCAAAACCTATGCTCCACATCTACATCAATAAGTTGAGATAAGTGTTCAATACACAGAACAAAAATTTAGGGAGAAATAGGGTCTCCTTGTCTGATGCCCCTAGACGGTGTGAATTATTCCAATTCATCACCATTCTAGAGAACTCTCATTTTAGCAAAAGATATACAATCATAAATAAGATTAGTTATATGGGTGGGAAATCTGATGTCCATCAAGGTTTCCTTTATAAAAGACCATTTTAATCTGTCATAGGCTTTTTTGAGATTGATTTTAAGAGACATCCAACCTTTTCCACCTTTCTTGCTCCTCATCGAATGAATAACTTTCTGGGTTATAATAATATTATCCGATGAATGCCTTCCTAGAACAAAGCTACTCTGAGTTGGCCTGACCAACTTAGCCATCAAAGTTTGCAACCGATTTGCTAAGATTTTTGTAACCACCTTATATGAGACATTACACAAACTGATAGGTCTCATGTGTTTGAGGCTGGAGACCAGTTCAATTTTAGGAATAAGGACCAGGAAAGTCTCATTAATATCACTGACCAAGGTTTGGTTCCTAAAAATATTCTGAGCAAGATTACAAAGATCAGTGGTGGACGAAATTGTGATCACTTGTTCTTTTTACTTGTAGGATGTATACTCTGAGGGCATTGTTTATTTTCACAACTCCGTTCAACTAACCAGCAAGTGTACTGGGTCGTCCAAGTAATAAACCTTACGTGAGTAAGGGTCGAATCCACAGAGATTGTTGGTATGAAGCAAGCTATGGTCACCTTGCAAATCTCAGTTAGGCAGATTAAAATAGTTTATGGGTTTTCGAAAATAGAAATAATGAAAGGGATAAAGATACTTATGCAGGTTCATTGGTAGGAATTTCAGATAAGCATGTGGAGATACTGTAGAGCCCAAGGACGCCTGCTCTCCTACTCCTTCTACTCAGTCCTTCTTACTCCTTTCCATGGCAAGCTTTGTATAGGGGTTCACCATCAACTGTGGCTACTTTCATTCCTCACGGGGAAATATCCTGTGCGGCTGTCACTCACACAGCTAACCAGTCTGGAGGCATCACCCATGGCTAATGGCTACATCCCATCCTCGCAGTGAAAACTAATGCACGCACTCTGTCACAGTACGGCTAATCACCGGTTGGTTCCCGCTCCTACTGGAATAGAATCCCTCTTTTGCGTCTGTCACTAACGCCCAGCAGGTTAAAGTTTGAAGCACGTCACAGTCATTCATTACCGGAATCCTACTCGGAA
>NC_029778.3:42999936-43000637 GCF_000817695.3 Arachis duranensis
CTCCTATCCATTGATGCTCAAAGCCTTGGATCCTTTTTACCCTTGCCTTTTGGTTTTAAGGGCTATTGGCTTTTTCTGCTTGCTTTTTCTTTTTCTTTATATATATATATTTTTTTTTCGCCATTTTTTTTTCAAGCTTTCTTTTTCACTGCTTTTTCTTGCTTCAAGAATCAATTTCATGATGTTTTTCAGATCATCAATAACATTTCTCTTTGTTCATCATTCTTTCAAGAGCCAACAATTTTAACACTCATAAACAACAAGATCAAAAATATGCATTGTTCATTCATTCATTCAGAAAACAAAAATTATTGCCACCACATCAATATAATTAAATTAATTTCACTAATAATTTCGAAAATTATGTACTTCTTGTTCTTTTGAATTAAAACATTTTTCTTTTAAGAGAGGTGAAGGACTAATGGATTTTATTCATAGCTTTAAGGCATGGTTATACACTAATGATCATGAAGTAGAAACACAAAAACATAGATAAACATAATACTTAAAAACCGAAAACAGAAAGAAAATAAAGAACAAGGAATGAATCCACCTCTAGTGGCGTCTTCCTCTTGAAGGACCAATGATGTTCTTCAACTCTTCTATGTCCCTTCCTTGCCTTTGTTGCTCCTCCCTCATAGCTCTTTGATCTTCTCTTATTTCTTGAAGAGTGAGGGCGTGTTCATGATGTTCCACCCTTA
>NC_029778.3:43001601-43002254 GCF_000817695.3 Arachis duranensis
ATCCTACTCGGAATACCACAGACAAGGTTAGACTTTCCGGATTCCCAGGATCTTACTCGGAATACCACAGACAAGGTGAGACTTTCCGGACCCTCATAAATGCCGCCATCTATCTAGCTTATACCACGAAGATTCTGTTGGGGAATCTAAGAGATACACATTCAAGCTCTGTTGCATGTAGAACGGACATGGTTGTCAATCACGCGCATTCATAAGTGAGAATGATAATGAGGGTAATCCGACTCATAACATTCATCATGTTCTTGGGTACGAATGAATATCTTGGAATAAGAATAAGAGAGATTTGAATAAAAGAAGATAGAATTTCATTAATACTTGAGGTACAGCAGAGCTCCACACCCTTAATCTATGGTGTGCAGAAACTCCACCGTTGAAAATACATAAGCAAAGAGTTCAGGCATGGCCGAATGGCCAGCCCTCCTAACGTGATCAATGATCCCCTAAGATGAAGAATAAAACAAAACTGAGATCAAAGATGTCTAATACAATAGATAAAGGTCCTATATATACTAGACTAGCTACTAGGGTTTACATGAGTAAGTAATTGATGCATAAATCCACTTCCGGGGCCCACTTGGTGTATGCTTGGGCTCAGCTTGATCATTCCACGAGCTAAGGCATATCTTGGCGTT
>NC_029778.3:43007033-43037034 GCF_000817695.3 Arachis duranensis
AGGCATTTCTTGGTGTCAAACTTCAGGTTATGACGTGTTTTGGGCGTTCAACTCCGGATCATGACGTTTTTCTGGCGTTTAACTCCAGACAGCAGCGTGTACTTGGCGTTTAACGCCAAGTTACGTCGTCAATCTTTGAATAAAGTATGGACTATTATATATTGCTGGAAAGCCCTGGATGTCTACTTTCCAACGCCGTTGTGAGCGCGCCAATTGGAGTTCTGTAGCTCCAGAAAATCCATTTCGAGTGCAGGGAGGTCAGAATCCAACAGCATCAGCAGTCCTTTTGTCAGCCTTCTTCAGAGTTTTGCTCAAATCCCTCAATTTCAGTCAGAATTTACCTGAAATCACAGAAAAACACACAAACTCATAGTAAAGTCCAGAAATGTGAATTTAACATAAAAACTAGTGAAAACATCCCTAAAAGTAGCTCAAACTTACTAAAAACTATATAAAAACAATGCCAAAAAGCGTATAAATTATCCGCTCATCAATCAGCACCAACCTTTTGACAATGTTGCTGGTAAAAGACAGTTTTGATACCATCCCTTCCCGGAGCTTTAAGGCTGCCCATGGGAAACACAGCCTCTTTAATCTCCAAGGGGGATACCATTCGACCTATTCTCTCAAACTCAACAGTACTTAGCTCAGGAAAGGCATTAGAAATAATAACAGGAACATTATCAAAATAATCATAATAAAGGTTTGCATAAAAGGATACAGTCTAATTTTTTAGATCATTACTTTCTGTTAACCACTCACCATCATCATTCTGAATAGTAAGGATTTTATTTTTTCTTCTCCTCACCATGGTAGAGCCATGGAAGAATTTAGTGTTCTGGTCACCAAACTCTAACCACTTGCTTCTCAATTTCTAGAACCATAATAATTCCTCTTGTGCAAGAACCTCCTCATAATCTCAGCATAGTTAAAATTGTAAATTTTCCAAGAATCTGTTGCTCTCCTAGGTTAATCTATTAGAGATGCCATTCATCATTCTTAGGATCTTTTTCTTTCTCTGGAAAATATCACCAAACACCAAAGTATTCCAATCTTTAAGGGATTTCTTGAAGTTTTGCATAGTTGCTGTCCAAGAATTATCAACCTTCCAGTATCTATTCACCATACTGTTGGTGGACGAAATTGTGGTTCATACTTAAATTGTTGTTCAAAATTGATTCCACGGTAATGGCGCCAAAAACTTGGTGCTCAATACCATGGTCTAAACATAATTTCACAACTTCGCTCAACTAACCAGCAAGTGCACTGGGTCGTCCAAGTAATAAACCTTACGTGAGTAAGGGTCGATCCCACAGAGATTGTTGGTATGAAGCAAGCTATGGTTATCTTGTAAATCTCAGTCAGGCGGATAATAAATGGTTATGGAGTTTTCGAATAATAATAATAAATAAACTAAAAATAAAGATAAAAATACTTATGTAGATCATCGATGGGAATTTCAGATAAATGCATAGAGATGCTTGTTCCTGTTGGATCTCTGCTTTCCTACTGCCTTCCTTTAATCCCTCTTACTCCTTTCCATGGCAAGCTGTGTGTAGGGCATCACCATTGTTAATGGCTACATCCCATCCTCTCAGTGAAAAAGGTCCAAATGCTTTGTCACGGCACGGCTAATCATCTGTCGGTTCTCGATCATGTTGGAATAGAATCCCTTGATTCTTTTGCGTTTGTCATCACGCCTAACAATCGCGAGTTTGAAGCTCGTCACAGTCATTCAATCCCAGAATCCTACTCGGAATACCACAGAAAAGGTTTAGACTTTCCGGATTCTCATGAATGCCGCCATCAATTCTAGCTTATACCACGAAGACTCTGATCTCACGGAATGGAAGGCTTGGTTGTCAGGCGAGGGCAACCATGCGTCGTGCATCAGGAATCCAAGAGATACACACTCTAGCTTTCGCTTGTAGAATGGAAGTGGTTGTCAGGCACGCGTTCATAGGGACAGATGATGATGAGTGTCACGGATCATCTCATCCATCAGATTGAAGTACGAGTAGTATCTTAGAACATAAATAAGATTGAATTTGAATGAAAGATAGTAGTAATTGCATTAAAACTTCGAGGTACAGCAGAGCTCCACACCCTTAATCTATGGTGTGTAGAAACTCCACCGTTGAAAATACATAAGTGATAAAGGTTCAGGCATGACCGAATGGCCAGCCCCCAAAACGTGATCACAGGATCAAAAATACAATCCAGGATCCCGCATGTCTAATACAATAATAAAATGTCCTATTTATACTAGACTAGCTACTAGGGTTTACAGAAGTAAGTAATTGATGCAGAAATCCACTTTCGGGGCCCACTTGGTGTGTGCTTGGGCTGAACTTGAGCTTTACATGTGCAAAGGCTTCTTTTGGATTTGAACGCCAAGTTGTAACGTATTTTTTGCGTCAACTCTGGTTCGTGACGTGTTTCTGGCGTTTGACTCCAGAATGCAGCGTAGAACTGGCATTGAGCACCAGTTTGCGTCATCTAATCCCAAATAAAGTATGGACTATTATATATTGCTGGAAAGTTCTGGATGTCTACTTTCCAACGCCGTTGAGAGCGCGTCATTTGGAGTTATGTAGCTCCATAAAATCTATTTCGAGTACAGGGAGGTCAGAATCCAACAGCATCAGCAGTCCTTTGTCATCCTTCTTATCAGAGTTTTGCTCAGGTCCCTCAATTTCAGCCAGAAAATACCTAAAATCACAAAAAATACACAAACTCATAGTAAAGTCCAGAAATGTGAATTTAGCATAAAAACTAATGAAAACATCCCTAAAAGTAGCTAGATCCTACTAAAAACTACTTAAAAACAATGCCAAAAAGCGTATAAATTATCTGCTCATCAACTGTCAAAATCCGGGTGAGTTAACCAAGCCACAACAAATTTGAGTGGGTGGCGCCCTCTATTAATAGGAGTATTAGAAGATAAATGGAGGCAAATGGGCAAGTGGTCAGATTTTAGCATAGGGAGGTGCCAAACACAAGCCTCAGAGAACTTAATATGCCAGTCCTTGTTACTAACGGCCCTATCTAACCTTTCCACCAAGTTACCTCATCTCCAAGTAAATGGCCAACCCACAAAACCCAAATCCACTATACCACAATCAGACGCACAAGCTTGGAAGTCTGAGCAAGCTCCTAGGTTGGTTCTAGCCATGCTTCCCCTTCTTTTATAATTAAGAAGGAGAGCATTGAAGTCCCCAATAGCGCACTAAGGACTACTAATATTATTAGCAAAATCTCTCAGATCATTCCATAACTCCCTTTTGTTAATTTTCTATGGGGAGCCATAAACTGTACTAAAGAACCATAAATTAAAGTTGTTGCTAGATACTCTGAGGTGAACAACTTGTCTGTTGTGCCCCATAATATCCACCCTCCAAACTCCTAAATCCCACAAAATCCAAATCCCACCAATCCTCCCTAAAGCTTCAACAGCAAAAGACCCTTTAAAATCCAACTTATCTCTTACTTCTTTGCCTCGAGCACTACTAATCTGAGTCTCAAGGAGAATAACCATACTAGCATGATATTCACATTTCAACTCTTTAATAAGAAAACGGAAATTTTAGCCCCCCCCACTCCTCTACAATTCCAAGTGATAATACTATTCATAAGGACATAATAAGAAGGAAGGTTACCAAGAACCACGGTCAAGCTTGGCATTTGCCCCTTTCTCTGAATCATAACTCACAATGGGAGTCGTCTCTTGTGACACTTCATTACTAGAAGAATCCACAATACAAATATCTGGTGGTCTTTCTCCTCCACCAATTCAATCGTGATCGCTGCAATCCATGAGCTTACGCGGAGGTAGTTGATTAAGGAAATGATTATTAGCAATATGCGCTTCCAAGAGCCCACCAGATTCTTTTGGTATCAAAAAAATATCTTGCTGCTCCTTCTGATGTGTTATCATGCTTTCCAACATCACATGCTCCATCGTCTGTTTTTTAGGGTCTTTGGCCTTTGCTTGAACTTGAGGAGAGGGTTCTGGAATATCAAGCTTTCCACGTTGTGATTTTTCAAAAGAGTTTGCCTTTGGGGCTGCACTCTTTTCTTTAGTGCTATGGCTAATCTTAAGACCGTGGGCTTTCATGGAAGCCGTTTTCGGATTTAAAGGATTTTTATTGGCCCCCACTTTGATAGGTTTTTTATGGCTAGTAAGTGTTTTTATTTGGGTGAGTTGGGCCTTTTCTTCCCTTGGCCCAGAATCAATAATAAAGGCTTCCCCCTTGGGCTTCATCACATTCATACACATGCATATCTTTTTCCAAATATTCATGCAAGATGTGATATCTCGATCACGAACTTTGGCCAAGACTTTCCTTATTTTCATGCTCTTCCAAGATTAGAGTGAGATCAGGTGCCATGATCACTTTCTTTTTATATGTTGTGTTGGAATCTTTCCTTCTCTGGATTGGTTTTCTAACTAACATCCAAGGGCCAAAATCAGGAGAATTTTGCCCGTTACCAGAATCACGTTGAGACACTAATTGTGGATTATTTCCATGTTGGTCTATTCATTCCTCTTTTGATTGGATTTAACTCCGACATGACTTACCTTGCCAGTGATTTATGGATGAGGAGCTTCATTGTTCGGAGCTTCAGTACACATGTTAGCTCGATGGCCGTACTTACTGCACATAAAGCAAATTTGATGTAACCCTTCGTACTCAATATTGAATTCGCTTCCCATCACCGAAATCTTTGGCACCAGTTTCTTAGCAAGATCAATCTCCACACAAATTCTAGCAAACTTTCACCTCGAGTGTATAGAAGTTGTCCGATCAATTTTGATCATCTGACCTATCACCAATCCAATTCTCCATAGGAAACGTTGATTATAGAGTTCAATGGGAAGGTTTGGGATCCAGACCCAGGCCGCTATTTTTCATACTCGATGCTATGACGTGAGGAAGAAAGGCCTCCACCTTTGAACTATGAGAAAATGTCCCGCCACTATCTAAGGACTCTCCATCAAAGCATAAGAATAACCTTCTTCATCTGAAAAATGAACTAGAAAGTAGTCACGATCCCTATCAATTACATCAATCTGACCTTTTCTCACCTAGTCTCTTTGTAGTCGTTGTTCCATGAACGCTAGCCCCACACGTTTTCCTAGGACTTTCACAACAAGTGCTGACTTCTAAGATCTGCACCAATCCTCAAATTCTTCTTTCGATACTGGAATAACAGGACACGGATCAAACATTTATTCTTCCTCTTTATTGCCTTCATCCTCCTTGTAGCATCTGTCTTCCATATCAAAAGCATCTTCGAGCACCTCCTCCATCACGTTGGGACTCTCCTTCAATCTTGGTCCAATAGGCATAAGCAGAGACTCCTTGTATGATGCCTTCATATCTCCTTCAATCATATCTCCACCCAAGTCTGAGGAGATCTTCATGTTGCTAGGTTGATTGAGATCAAACTCTTTTCATGACTTAAATTTTTTAGTACTACATTGAATCAGATATTTTTCTTGTGGAGAAACCCCAGCAAAGCTTTCTGTCATAATTTTTGTAAAGATCCTAGCGGAGTGCATATAAGCTAGTTAGTTAATTTAGTAATTTAGAGCATTTGTATATTTATAAAGTTAACTTAAAATAAAAATAAAAATAAAAAAATCAAAATCATTTATCTTTGATATGCCGCTTCTTGCCCTTCTCTCCTTGCTACGTCGCTACGTCGCCGCTTCGTGCCCTCCTCTCCTTGCAACACCACTGCTTTGTGCCCTCCTCTCCTTGCAATGCCGCTGCTTCATGGCATCCTCTCCTCACTGCGTTGTGCAACACCACTGCTCCATTTTCTCCTGAGTATTTTTCAGCATACTTGTTTGCTCTATGTAAAGCTTAGTTTTTGTTTATTTTGTCTTTATCATGTTGATTCCTTTAATTGGTTGGACATGAAAATTGAGGCTTTACTTTGCGTTTGAATATGTGATTTTGATTCCATGTTGATTTATTCTTGTTAACAATTTTGGTCTGTGACTTTACCATGGTTGATTTTTCTCCATTTTTTAAAATTAATTATGATAAATGTACCGGCTCCTTTGTTAACTTTTTTTTTCGTTTGAATAGACTCATATTGATTTATTCTGCCTTTTGTCTTCTTTTTTTAGTGGATGAAATTTGAATTAATTTGAACTAATTTATATGGTGTACAAATTGATTCACATAATTGGAATGATTTAGGATAGGTTTTGTTTATTGAAAGGTTGATCATTAGAGAAAATTATTAACAACACGAATTAAAAACTATCACTAGTAATTTATTAATAAAATAGACTTCTTTTCTAGATACAAACAGAACATAGTACATAGAAAATTATTTATGTTAGATCTCGTAGTTTATAAAGTGAATTTATTAATGTTGTATTCAGTTTGTTGTCGTTCTCTTAAGTTCCAATAATTCATATATGATGTTAATTGTTCCTACCAATATGATTCATGCCTTCTAATTGTGTGAAAGAAGTAAAACCTTTTCATATATTTCATTGGCTTGTTGATTGGTCCTTGTCCATCTCAATCTTAATCTGACTTGTTATAAGACAATAATCCTTATTCCTTGGTGTGTTTTGTTTTCTTTTTTTCATTTTTTTCTAATATGTTGCAGTTTTTGTGTTTGTTCTTAATCTTAATGATTTTTTAGCATGCTTGAGTTTTTAATGTTCATTATTTATTTTACTGATGGTGTAGACAATTAAATCTAGAATGAATAGTACCAACATGGATGTAGTGGCTCAAGAACAACAAGAAAAAACTCCTGTTGAAGAAACTGCTAATTTTGTTCTGAACGAGTCTGTCTCAGTTGAAAATAGCAACAAATATTCATTGAAAAGTGTTTATTGGAAATACTTTAGTAGATATAAATAGGAGAAATAGTGGAAGGCAAAGTGCAACTACTGTAAGTCTGTTATTGGTGCCAATCCAAGGAATGGGACTACAAATTTGAAGAAACATTTACTCCATTATTGTAAGAGAATAGAATTAGCAAACTCAAGATAATTAACAATTGACGAAACTCTTTAAAAACATGGGAAGAACAGTTTAAATGCTTTTCTATTTGATGCATCTCACACAAGAAAATTAATTGCCAAGTACAGATATCTACCAAAGGCCCAAAGAGGCCCAAAATAAAGAACCACCACCTACTAAGACGTGGTTGTTCAAAGATATGATCTTACCCACAAAAGTTAAAATAAGATAACAAACTTATCTCAAAGGAAGATCGGCAAAAGCCATTATAAATACACTGGAGTACCCAGGTATAATTCATACTCCAATTCTACAAAAAACCTACCTAAAGCCCCTACTAATTTAAGCATCGGAGTCTCTTGCAGGTTCCACCACCCACCGGTGATTAAGGACCAAGTAGCGCCTCTTGCTCCAACAAGTCGGACACAGTTGCCTTGACCAGACCAGAAGATCTCGTCCGAGATCGACCTCCCTGTTTCAGGTAAACTTCGGAACATTGGCGCCATTACCGGGGACCTAGGAATCATCCCACCATCATGGTAGACCTCCCTCCTCACAACGACCACGCCTCCGGATTAGAAGACGACACACCGACAAAAAACATAGATGTCGCCCTACCATCGCCAAAGGAGGCAGACCACTCTAAAAAGGATAAACAAACCCAAAATACAGAGATCCTTGACGCCATCCGTGAGCAGAAAGATCGCCTTAAACAGCTAAAAGAAGAAGTAGCATGACAACGAGAAGCCGAGAAGGACCTGCAAAGAGAAACAAGATGGTGCAGAGAGCTGGAAGAGAAACTCCAAAAGCTCGAAGCCAACCTCAAGGCTAAAACTACGCGGTTCGACCAAGAAGCTAGCCCCACAGGGAACAAAACACGTTCACGAAGGAAATCATGAATGCTAAAGTTCCAAAAGACTTCAAAGCTCCCGACATGAACCCATATGATGGAACATCCAATCCAAGCCATCACCTCAGCAACTTTAGGAGTTGGATGTACCTCACGGACACCTCAGACGCAACTCGCTGTAAGGCCTTCCCGACTAATCTCACCAAAACAGCTATAAAGTGTTTCGACAGTCTACCCCCAAGATCAATCACAAGCTTCGACGACCTCGCCAAAAAATTCCTAGCAAGGTTCTCCATACAAAAGGACAAAGCCAAACATGCTCCAAGCCTGCTAGGGATCAAGCAGGGAGACTGGGAAAGCCTCCGCAGCTACATGGAAAGATTTAATAAAGCATGCCTCGACATACAGAACCTCCCCACGGAAGCAGCCATCATGAGACTCATCAACGGTCTAAGAAACACCCCACATCCCTGAACAAAGTGCAAGAACAGGATGAGAAATACATCAACATGAAGGAAAACTCCTGATTAGGAGAAACCTCCAAAGCCGGCTTCTCCTACCCATCTCGGGACAAAGATAAAGAATCAAGGAAAAAGGAGGACCAATCAACAAAAAAGCTCAGAAAATACCATAACTATACCCCCCTTTGGGTATATTTAGTGGACGCCTATCGGGAAATATGCAACACAGAAAAGATACCACCACCCCGCCCAATTAAACACAAAAAGGGAAGAAGTCGGACCGAGTACTGCGAATACCACAAAATCTACGGGGACCCGGCTAACGAGTGCTATGATTTGAAGAATGTCATAGAGAAACTGGCCCGAGAAGGAAGATTAGATCGATTCCTAGCCAACAGAACGGACGAGCCAAAAAAGAGAAGGAGGGATGAAGAGGATGGACAAACTGAACATCCCCTTCACACCCCAGAAAGGCACGTTCATATGATTAACGAAGGATTCGCAGGAGGAGGAATCTCCAAATCATCCCACAAAAGACAACTCAAAGAAATATACCATGTGGGAGAAGGGAATAGGTCACCCGACCTCCCCACTATTTCTTTCACCAAAGAAGACGCCACGAGCATCATCCCTGGGCATGATGACCCCGTGGTCATTACCATCATACTGGCTAATGCCAACCTCTATCGAGCACTGGTTGACCAGGGAAGCTCCACAGGCATCCTATTCAAATCTGCCTTCGACAAGCTCGGACTACAAGAAAAGGAGCACAGAACATATCCCAATAGCCTATTCGGGTTAGGAGATGCTCCGATCCAACCCCTCGGATATATCCCACTGCACATGACCTTCGAAAAGGGAACCCGATCCAGAACACTGAGCATAGACTACATCGTGGTTGACATGAACTCCGCGTACAACGCCCTTATAGGCCAGACGACCTTAAATCAGCTCACCGCAGTAGTCTCTACTCCCCACCTATACATGAAGTTTCCCACCCCAAAAGGCATAGCCACCATCAAAGGAGACCAAAAGCTCGCGCGACACTGCTATAACAAAAGCCTACCCAAAAGACCCCTATCCTCTCCCGAATATCGACACCCTGGTCAACGCCTCGTCGGGATACAAGTACCTCTCCTTCATGGACGCCAACTCAGAGTACATGGTGCGCGTAAATTGTGATCATCAACAATGGCGCCAATAGACTTGGAGCTCTCAAACGTGAATCATACTTTGTCATAACTTCGCACAACTAACCAGCAAGTGCACTGGGTCGTCCAAGTAATACCTTACGTGATTAAGGGTCGATCCCATAGAAATTGTTGGTATAAAGCAAGCTATGGTCATCTTGTAAATCTCAGTTAGGCAGATTCAAATGGTTATGATGGTTTTCGAAAATAAAGATAAATAAAACATAAAATAGAGATAGAGATACTTATGTAAATCATTGGTGGGAATTTCAGATAAGTGTATGGACATGCTTTGTTCCTTCTGAATCTCTGTTTTCCTACTGCTTTCATCCTATCATTCTTACTCCTTTCTATGGCAAGCTGTATGTAGGGCGTCACCGTTGTCAATGGCTACTTCCCATCCTCTCAGTGAAAATGGTCCAAATGCTCTGTCACAACACGCTAATCATCTGTCGGTTCTCGATCATGTTGGAATAGAATCCAATGATTCTTTTGCGTCTATTACTATGCCCAACAATTGCGAGTTTGAAGCTTGTCACAGTCATTCAATCCCTGAATCCTACTCAGAATACCACAGACAAGGTTTAGACTTTCCGGATTCTCAGGAATGGCTGCCAATAATTCTAGCTTAAACCACGAAGACTCCGATCTTTCAGAATGGAGGCTAAGAGACACGCGCTCGATCTAAGGTAGAACGAGAGTGGTTGTCAGGCACGCGTTCATAAGGACGGATGATGATGAGTGTCATGGATCATCACATCCATCAGGTTGAAGTGCAGTGAATATCTTAGAATAAGAATAAGCTTGAATTGAATAGAAGAACAATAGTAATTGCATTAATTCTCGAGGTACAGCAGAGCTCCACACCTTAATATATGGTGTGTAGAAACTCCACCGTTGAAAATACATAAGTGATGGTCCAGGCATGGCCGAATGGCCAACCCCCAAAGTCTAAGAACTCACAATAATCAAATATTAATTCTCAGATCAATTCTTAGATGTCTAATACAATAGTAAAAAGTCCTATTTATACTAGACTAGCTACTAGGGTTTACAAAAATAAGTCTAAGCGCAGAAATCCACTTCTGGGGCCTACTTTGGTGTGTGCTTGGGCTGAGCTTGAGCTTTACACGTGCATAGGCTTCTCTTGGGGTTAAATTCCAAGTTGTAACGTGTTTTGGCGTTTAACTCTGGTTTGTGACGTGTTTCTAGCGTTTTACTCTAGAATGGAGTATGGAACTGGAGTTAAATGCCAGTTTGCGTCATCTAAACTCGAATAAAGTATGAACTATTATATATTTCTGGAAAGCCCTTGATGTCTACTTTCCAACACAATTGAGAGCGCACCATTTGGAGTTTTGTAGCTCCAGAAAATTCATTTTGAGTGTAGGGAGGTTAGAATCCAATAGCATCAGCAGTCCTTTTTCAGCCTGAATCAGATTTTTGCTCAAGTCCCTCAATTTTAGCCAGAAAATACCTGAAATCACAGAAAAATACACAAACTCATAGTAAAGTCCAGAAATGTGAATTTTGCATAAAAACATCCCTAAAAGTAGCTAGATCCTACTAAAAACTACCTAAAAACAATGCCAAAAAGCGTATAAATTACCGCTTATCAGTACAAACCAAATCCCAATGCATCAACCCGACCAAGATAAAACCTCGTTCCTAACCCTGAAAGCAAACTACTGCTATGTAGTGATGCCATTTGGAATCAAGAATGCGGGGGCCACATATCAAAGGATGATGAACAAAGTATTCGCTGACCACGTCGGGAAGCTGATGGAAGTGTATGTATATGACATGCTAGTAAAGACCCAAAAAGAAGAAACACTGCTGCCTGACCACGCCGAAGTATTCGGCACCATAAGAAAGCATGGGATGAGACTAAACCTCAAAAAAATATACCTTTGCTGTAGAAGCTGGCAAATTTCTAGGGTTTATGCTTACCCAGAGAGGCATTGAGACAAACCTAGACAAATGCCAAACCATACTCAATATGAAAAACCCGACCTGTGTGAAAGAGGTGCAACAGCTAAACGAAAGACTGGCAGCCCTGTCCAGATTCCTAGTCGGGTTGGCGCTAAGATCTCTCCCTTTCTAAGCAACACTAAGGAAAGGAAAAAAGTTTGAATGGACCCCAGAATACGAGTAAGCCTTCCATGACTTCAAAACATTATATGGGACAACCACCCATCCTGACCCGACCTCGATAAGGAGAAGAGCTTATACTATACCTCGCCATTGGAAGTTGGGTGATAGCATCAGTGCTCATCTGAGAAGGCGACAATGGACAACAAACCATCTACTTCATCAGTAAGGCTTTACAAGGGGCTGAACTAAACTACCAAAAAATTAGAAAAGTTTGCTTATGCCCTCATACTTACCCCCGTGACTTCGAACATACTTTCAAGCCCACAACATCAGAATTCAAACCAACCAACCCATGAAAGGTATCCTACAGAAAACTGACTTGGTTGGAAGGATCCTACAATGGGCAATCGAGCTGTCCGAATTCGACCTCAAGTACGAAGCTTGCACGGCCATCAAGTCCCAGTACCTAGCTGATTTCGTCGCAGAGTATACTAACACCTCAGGAACCCCCATTGAACGGAACCTCTACGTTGACGGCTCAACAAACAAAGCCGGGAGTGGAGCAAGCGTTATCCTGGAAATCGATCAAGGGACCCAACTCAAACTCTCCTTAAGATTCGAGTTCCCCGCATCAAATAATCAACCCGAGTACGAAGCCCTACTGGCCGGTTTGAAGCTGGCTAGAGAGATCGGAGCCAAAAAGCTTACCATTTTCAGCGACTCACAAGTAACCACCTCACAAATAGAAGGAAGCTACCAGGCAAAGGATCCCATCATGAAAAAGTACCTCATTAAAACTAAAGAACAGCTTGAGAACTTCATAGAATATGAGATCTGACATATACCTCAGGAGCAAAATGCCCAAGCTGATGCACTTTCAAAACTAGCCAGCACCAAACCAGGAGGCAATAATAGAAGCCTCATCCAAGTAACACTACAATACCCGTCGACTTCAAGGGAAGAGAAGGTCCTAAGCATATCAGACTAGGACCAAGGGTGGATGACCTCCAAAATTGACTACCTCAAGTCTGAAACACTCCCTACAGACAAGAAAAACGCAAAAAGGCTTATACGAGAGGCACAATATTACACCATAGTGCACGACGTCCTCTATAGGAGAGGAATCTCAGCACCCATCGAAAAATGTGTCCCGACTTCAGCCACAAAGGAAGTCTTAGAAGAAGTCCATAGCAGCATGTGCGGCAATCACCTCGGGGCACGAGCTCTATCCAAAAAGGTACTCCGAGCCGGCTTCTACTGGCCGACCTTATAGAAGGAAGCAACCGAGTTCGTCAAAACATGCCCTCTATGCCAAAAGCACGCCAATTTTGACGCCATCCCACCTAAAGAACTCATCTGTGTCAACTCACCTTGGCCATTCGCAAAGTGGGGGCTCAACCTCCTCGGACCATTCCCCCAAGGATCAGGGCAAGTCAAATTCCTCATTGTAGGAATAGACTACTTCACAAAATGGATTGAGGCTGAGCCATTGGCCACTGCCACCGCTCAAAAAAGTCAAAAGTTTCTGTATAGAAGCATTGTTACAAGGTTTGGAGTTTCCCACTCCATCACTACAGACAATGGGACACAGTTCACTGACACGGGCTTCAGAAACCTGGTCGCTGACCTAAAAATCAAGCACCAGTTCACCTCGATGGAACACCCACAATCCAACGAACAGGCAGAAGCCGCAAATAGTCATATTGGCCGGGTTAAAACGTCGACTACAAGACGCAAAAGGAGCCTGGGCTGAAGAGCTCCCCCAAGTCCTATGGGCATACCGAACGACGCCGCACTCCACCATTAGGGAATCGTCCTTCCTACTTGATTATGGGATGGAGGCAATAATCCCCATAGAAGTAGACGAAAGATCCCTTAGGGTAATCTTCTACAGCGAGGACGACAACTCCCAAGCGCAAAGGGAAGAACTCAACCTGCTTCCAGAAGTCCGAGAAAGAACTTGGATCAGAAAGGAAGCCCTGAAGCGCCAAATGGCCTCAAGGTACAACCGAAAGGTAATCCAATAAATCTTCACTACCAATGACCTCATCCTAATCTGAAACGACATCGGAGCGTGATGGTCAGGAGAAGGAAAGCTAGCAGCTAATTGGAAAGGACCGTACCGGGTTATAGAAGTACTAGGGAAAGGTTACTATATAGTGGCCGACCTCCAAGGGCAAGAGCTCCCGAGGTCTTGGCATGCCTGTAACCTAAGAAAGTACTATAGTTAGAAAAAGGTCTTAGGCGCACTCTTTTTCCTACCAAAGGGTTTTTTAATGAGGCACCAGGACAAGAGCCGAAAGCGACCCGACTTACAGGGTAACCCCACACATGTACATACTCTTATTTATATTTTTCTCACTACTTTTTTATTTTTAATAAAATTGCAGATTCCCTAAAAAATTTCCTACCAAGACGTATTAATTTAGGCTCGACAAAAATGCAAAATTCATTACCCGACCACAAAGGTCGGCAAGGTGAAGCGACAAAACTCAAATTAATGCGAGAAGTTATAAAAGTAACCTGTATAAAGCAACCTGACGAGGTAGGATAAAAATGGAGCAACTAAAAATAACTTGAAAAGGCCCGATAGAGAAGTCATACCAGCCAAAGGATCACTAAAAAGGGAACAACACTATACAATGGCCAAAAAGGTTAAAAAACCTAGTGCCTTAAAAGGTAAGTGTCCGAAGGGGACTGATAAACCACTATTTCATGGTTTATCTTGTGCTCAATTAAGTGGTTTTTATCAAGCCTTTGCACACTTATTCATACTATTTGCATGGTTTTACAATTCCCTCCCAGAATTTGTTCTATGATTGAAAACTTGCTTCTTTGGTCTTAATTTCGCTATGTTTAATCCTTTCTTATTACCATTCGATGCCGTGATATGTGTGTTAAGTGATTTCAGAGATTAGGGATGCCGCTTAAAAAGCAAAGGCCACCACAAAAGGCTCAAAAGTCGTTCAACTCAACTAAAGGAAAGTTCTGAATAAGAACACTACCTAGAAAGTTATTGAAACTGACTAAAAGCTTACCACACTGAATTATGAAGGACAAAAACGCCAAAAGCAAAATAAAAACAACTTAGAAGACACCAACTAGAAGCAACACAAACCAAAGGTAGAAGTCCGTAAAAGAACACTACCCCCAGGTCATCAAGGAGGACGTCATATAAAGAACCCTAAACCCCAAAATCCACAATGGGGTGCAACCCCAAGAAATCGGAAACAACATATAAAGAATGGGAACCCTTCCCAGAAACCAAGCCAACACAATACCAAGTGACAAAAAAATTAAAGCATTAAAAACTCAAAGGATTACCTAACAGGCAACCCAAGAGAAAAGGTGCTTTGATTAAAAATTAGAAGTTTCTAGAAAGAAACCATAAAAGTGTCAGAGAACTACCCAAAATATTACAAAACCAAAAGTTCAAAGGTCCCCAAGTCAGACCGCATCAATACATAATCAAAAGAGAGATAAAAAGAGAGAGCCACAAGGGGTCCAGCTTCGCTCCCGTCGCCGCATCCTGAGGAGCAGGAGAAATGACTGAGATCGGGACGGCTCCGACAACACCATCAGGGCCATTCACGATCTCCACGTCGTGATCGGCCTCAGATCGGGATGGCTCAACAGAGGAAGCCTGGGCAGGAGGTTTTAGGGTAGGAATTTCATCATCATTAGGGGCTGGCACGATCTTATCGTCTTCAACAACATTATCCATACTAAACAAGGTAAGGTCGGCATCTGGAGCAAAAGCCCAGACCTGAGCCTTCAAATTTTCATACAGAGCAGTCATACTACTCACTACATGGCCTTGAAGCTCCGCATAATCATCATAAGCAAACTAGAGTTTCTCCTTGACCTCCAAAAGCTCACCACAAGTCCAGGTGTAGCTCTCCTTAGCCTTCTTTGCCATATCCTCAGCCAAATTGGCAGCAGCCTCTGCAGTAGTAGCCCGAGCCTTCTCCTTCTCCGCGACAAGCTCTAGCCCGACATTCTTCGCCTACAGCTCAAGCCTCAACCCCTCTACTGTAACGACCCAATTTCTAATATGTCATGATCATACTAGAAACTGAGCACTACCAACTTTTCTTCCTAATTATTATCTATTATTTATTATATGAGCATGATTCGTTGTTAAAAACATATTTATTTTGCGAGGTAATTTTTTTGAAAACATTTGGGTTAATAAATTGAATTATTCACAATCATTCAGAATCATTTCTTAGAGCATACATGTCATTGGTAAGAATACCACTCTTTCATGACTACTGACAATCGGTGCAAAGCTCGACCCCATAATATATGCACAAGGGGAAACAGTGATCCTCAGTTCGTGGCCGTCCTAGAGATCAACACACAAACAAAATAGAGATCCTCAGTTCGTGGGTTTCCCCGAGATCAATACACAACAGCATAAAGATCCTCAGTTTGTGGGTTATATCTGAGATCAATACATAGCAAACATCGATCCTCAGTTCGTGGGTTATACCCGAGATCAACATACAACAGAATATCATGCCACAAGGCTTAACTCTTTATTTTTATACTCTTTTCTACTATTCTCTTTGTTATATTACTCTTTTCTCTTTGTCTCTTTACTCTGCTCTGATTACTCTGTTCTCTGTGTCTCTCTACTCTGCTCTGATTTCTCTGTTTAATGTATCTTTTTAAAGCTTGTGTAAATTTTGGTATGAATTGTTAGCATGTCCCAAGTATAGGTTCATTAAGTCTATATTGAAACAGTTTAACTTTTCATATAATACCTAACCCTAGGCGCAACTCAAGAACTAACTATGTTGCTCCTAGTTCGTTCACTAATCTCTGTTTGTTTCTGTCATTAAAACTTTACGGACTTTTTCTTCGATTCTTATCTTTTCTTTAAATTTTTATCTTTCCTTTGTCTTTGCCTCACTAATATGTTTTTTACCACTCCCTAAGTGTTTTATGAAGGTAATTATGAAATTCTGAGCTTAAAGTTGTCTTTCTAAAGCTTTTACGAAAAACTGTCTTTTCTGCATTATTTTATTACTTTTATTAAAATATTATTTTTAATTGAATATTATTATTTAATATTTTATTATTATATATTATTTTATTAGTAAATTTTCGAAAATTACCTTACCTTTACCTTTTAACCTTTAAAATTTACTTTTTACCACACGTAACTTTTAATATTTTTACTTTAACCACCCTAACTTTTTGAAATTACAAAACCCCCCCAACACACCAAAATAATTACAACAAAGCCCTTTTTAAGATCTAAAAGGTGTTCTTCAAAGTTCCTCATCACACTCAAATTGTTCTTCATGTTGTACGTAAATTTTTCAGATTCTTTCTTTGTTTTCACCCGTTTTTCAATCTTTTCAGTAACCGATTTTTACCATAATTCAAAATAAAATTACAGCCACTAAAGCCCCATATTTTTCCCTTGATTACAACACAAATTCAACCCCAATTTAAGGGTTAGGATTCGTTTTTTCCATCAGCCCTCAAGAACAAAATTCATAGCTTGAATATTATCAAATTTCATCAAATTTTCACCAAAATTTCAACAAGAATCACTCATATAAACAATCAATTTCAAGCATAACCAAACCATACTATAATCACACAACTCAAACACAATTAATCAAGATTAATTTTACCAAACCCTACCTTGATTTGCTACTAATAAACCACTATTTTAAGATAAATATTGTACTTAAAATGAATGATTTATCAACTCTTCACCTACTTATTCATATGAATTTGCATGATTTTATAATTCCTTCCTTAGAATATGAGATACGAGAAAATATGTTTCTTATGCTTTAAAATAATCAAATTTAATTCTCCTTTATTACCATTCGATGCCGTGATTTGTGTGTTGAGTACTTTCAGGTTTTATAGGGCAGGAATGATTTAAAGGATGGAAAGGAAACATACAAAAATGGAAGGAAAGCACAAATTAAAGTTTTGGAGAAACTGGCAGTGACGCGTCCGCATGGACGACGTGAACGCGTGGTTTGCACAAAAGAGAATAGATGCGAGCACATGGATGAGGCGAACGCGTGACTTGAGAAATACAACTTACGCAAGCGCATGACTGACGCGACCGCGTGGAAGAGCAACACTCCAGATGACGCGACCGCGTGACCCACACAGACGCGTGACGTGCGCGATCTGCAGAATTTGCAGATCTCGTTTCCAGTGATTTTTGGGCCCTTTTGGCCCAGATCCAAATGCAAGAGGAACAAATTAGAGGTTATGAAGTGGGGGAATGCATCCATACGGGGAGCCAGTTATTCACTCTTCATAGTTTTGATGTAGTTTTAGAGAGAGAGGTTCTCTCCTCTCTCTTAGGATTTAGGATTAGAATTTTTAGAACTTAGGAATATTTTCATCTTCTTCAAATCACAGGTTCAATGTTCTTTTTATTTGTCTTTCCAATTTGATTTATGAATTTGTCCATGTTAGAGTTGACATCTTTATTTAAATATAAATTGAAGTATTTCAGACTCATGATTGTTTTTCCTTATTTTTAATTTAGATTATTTACTATTGGCTTTGGTTAGTTAATTGGTAACACTTGAGTTGTCAAACTCAGTAGTGGATGAAATTGGCAGATTCTAATTGATCTAGATCGCTCTAAAGCAAGTCTTTCCACAGGGATTGACTAGGACTTGAGGATCAAGCTAATTAGTCCACTTGACATTCCCTTGTTAATAAAGGATAACTAAGTGGGATACAAACCCAATTCTCATCACACCTGATAAGGATAACTAGGATAGGAATTCCGATTCTAATACCTTACCAAGAGTTTATTTTATCATTACTATTTTATTTTCTTATCATTTAACATACTTGTTTCTTACTTTCAAAACCCCTAATTTACAAGACTCATAACCAATAATAAGAACATATCTCCCTGCAATTCCTTGAGAAGACGACCCGAGGTTTAAATACTTCGGTTATCAATTTTATCAGGGGTTTGTTACTTGTGACAACCAAAACGTTTGTAAGAAAGGACTTTTGTTTGTTTAGAAGCTATACTTGCAACAGGAATTTATTCTGAATTCTAGACCACGCAAAAGTTCTCTCTTCAAAATGGCGTCGTTGCCGGGAAGTTGCAAACGTGTGCCTTATTATTGGTTATTGTAAATATTTTTCTTTTACTTGTTTATTTGTTTCTGTTTTTCCTTCTTATTTCTAATAACTACTATGAATTCTCACCGCTCTTGCTTTGAGTTTGGTTCTACTTTTGTTGAAAGGAATAGAAGCTATAATAGGAATATACATCATGGTCTAATTAATCAAAGATAAATGGAGCCAAGAGGATCTGATCACCCCTTTAAGCAACAACATCCTCCTAGATATCATGGACAAAAACCATTCTATAATGCATACCAAGCTGATAGATATGGTGGACCGCCTTGTAGCTACCAACAAGCCCCACCCTATGCTCAAAGACCATCCTTTCAGCATAACTTCGAAACACCACACTCACAAGCTTCTTTTCGCCATTCGCCACCATATGATTCTTATCCGGCCCAACACCAATCTAACTACTCCCAAGAACCACCACTCTTCTATACACCATGTCCATATCCATCAAGCCAAGAATCACAGGTTCACTTCGAAGAATCAGTAAATCAATTTCATACAACCCTTCATCAACTGGAGCAAGCAATAAATCAATTATCTTCCAGACGTTCGGACACTCAAGGAACTCCTATGGCTTCATGTGGAGAATATAATGAAGAACGTAGTGTGAAGAAGACACTAGAAGCTCCAGTAGACAGTATAGAGCATAACTTTGTACTAGAACAAGAAGAGAAAGCTGTCATTATAAAAGAAGAAGAGTTGGTTGAAGATTTAGGAGATGCCGAACCTCCGTCAGAATCCAGAGTTGTGGAGAATTCCGTCGACGACATTACAATTGTTGCTAAGGAGGATAGTGCACAACCCCCAAAGCAGGTATCTTATGAAGAACTGGACGGAATAACCCAAGACGCATGTTTCCTCGATGATGATAATCACAAGTCGAGTTCTCTCAGCAATGAACTTGCATCCGCAAGTGAAGTCTTTGAGATAGAAGAATCTTCCCGAAGTGAATACGAAGATGATGTAGAGGTAGACTTTTCTCAACCTCCCAGTTATGACTCAAGTGATGAGGAAGATATCGAAGACTTTGATCAAGACATGGTTGAAATGGAAGAAATTTGCAAAGAAGTGGAGGAATTCATTGAAGACCACAAGGGAGTAAAGCTTGTAGAACCACTGGAAACACCTACCCCAAGGCCATTACCACCCAATACAAACTTCAAGTGGGTAAAATCCTTGACTTTTATCTTCAATTTTCCACTTGAATATGGTTTGCTTGAAACAGATGGCCAGCTTAGAGTTCTCTGCAGCTTTAAGAGTAAATGAGAAATGACTCGCACTCAGAGCTGGTATGCAAGATTCAATGAGGTTTTACACTTCAAATTGAGGTACAAGGATTGGTGTCGAGTTCAATCGAAAGGATCTCGGAAGCTGTTTGGTCACTACAGTGAGAATTCAGATTACTTATCACTCGGCTGAAAAAATGCAGATCAAGACAAAAACAGGTGTAAAAGTAGAGTTTGGGATCTTGGAATCTATTCTGACATTCAACACCCCGGGAGCCTGGAAACTTGTTTGAAACTGCTCAACGGTTTTAAGTACCTTGTTTGGGACCCCGGAGGATGCTGGCATTCCAAACACTGGTGGAGATTTTCGGACGAATTCAAGCACAAGCCACCATAGCAGGAAGCTCATCAAATGTCCAACTTAAGGACTTTAACTAAAAGTGCTAGGTGGGAGACAACCCACCATGGTATGATCGTTCCCTCTCTATTCTACTCTGTTTTTGAATTTTATTTGAACCTGAAATTTTTGCATAACATTCATTGCATTCTGCATTCTGTATATTGAATAAAAAAAGCAAGAAAGCACGCGACGAGACAGCGTCGATGACGCACCCGCGTCACAAGTGCATTAGGTGAAAAAGGAAAGTGAACAGAGAGTCATGCTGAAGCACGGCTGGAGGCGTGCCTTGGGCACAAATTGTTCCACGCGACCGCGTGCTCCACGCGATAACGTTAGTTGCGGAAAAAGCCTCCCATGCGTCCGCGTCACTCACGCGAATGCGTGATTTGGATATCGGTGTAAAGATCCAACACCAAGAAAGTTGGGCTGGAATCATACGGCTGGTGTGCGTTTAGCCCAAAACAACCCACGCGTGCGCGTCCCTGACACGACCGCATCACTTACACGACACCCATCCCACGCAAAAGCGTGAGCGACGCGATCGCGTCACGCGGATATTATGACCCCTTAAACCAAACAGAGAGTTGCACTAAAACGACGCTGGAATCATCCGTCTAGCACAAATACCAGTGACACGTTCGCGTGCTTCACGCGACTGCGTCACCTATCTTATACCCAGCCCACGTGATTGCGTCGACCACGCATCCGCGTCAACCCTATTTCACCCTACTCACGCGATCGCGTCCCCCACGCGTTTGCGTGGATTTGCAATTACTAACCCCAGGTCACGTGAACCCTACCCGTCGCGTCCCCAAACCCCAAACCCTCCTCTCCTCTGCCACTCTCTCTCTCAGCCTACCTCCCAGCCCAGACCACCGCCGCACCACCCTCGCCCACCCAGCCCCAACCACGACGCCACCCCCCTTCTTCCTTCCCTCTCTTTCTTCTCTCTCTCTTCTCTTCTTTCCTCCACCACCGCTACCCCCTCCGCGGCCAGTCCCCACCACGACCGGAACCCCCCCCGGCCGCGTAGCCCAATACCACCGCCGCGCCACCGTGCTTCCCCCGGTGCCACAACATCACCACTACCTTCCCTCTGCCCTATCCCTTATTCGTAACACGCACCAGGTTCCATACTGTGATTCCACCTTGTGACTCATTAGTTTGTTTTCCAATTTTTATTCTGAATAGGCTAGATAGAAATGCATGTTTGTAGTGGATTCTAGGTGGTTATGTAGCTAGGATGTGGTTAGTGGATTTAGGCCTGATAATTGCACCATTCTTGGTATCTGTTTATCTGTTCTGCAATTGTAATCTGGCTATGATGTTCATACTGTTCACAGGCTACTATTACACTGCTCTTTCTTATTCTTGCTATTTGTGCAGCCTTATTTCAATTCATATGAACTGTTCTCACTATTTGTTTTCTGTGAACATCAAATATTAGCCAGAATGCTGCCCAATTTTCTGCAAATTGTTCCTTCTTTACATTCAAGTATTGGTTTTGGCAATTCTCTATTTTTCACTACTCCACGAATACCAAACCAATTCTTAAATGCACGGGCCAGCATTTTTATTACTTTTGATTTCCTGGTTAATAAATTGGTTTATTGATGATCTGATTTTACTTTTTACTACTATATTTATATGAATCATCGCCAATACCCTGTTATCCCTACTTGAATATGAGTGAATTATTCTTTTACTTTGTGAATTTCTTGTTACCTAGGAAACCATTCTCATGCCACTAATTTTAACCATCTTTTCACTAACTCACTCTTTAACTTTCTAACTTCCTCTTTCCTTCCTAACCATTTTAATTTTCAAAACCTCTCCTTTCTATTTTCCTTTACTTACTTTAACCTTCTAATTCAAGGCATGATTATTGTTTTTCCTTATTAACATGAATTCCACGTAGCATGTATTTTAGATTGTCATTTTTTATTTTCAGACTTTTTCCTTCAACACACTCCCGAATACCCACATCTTTCACTCAATTCTCGCTTCTCTCGCTCTTTTGCTACTTTATGCCTATATTGCTATTATCCTTTTTGCCTACTTGTTTTCCTGCTTTTATTCTTCAATTATATCTTGAAAATTCTATTTTTCAGGATGTTTGACTCTCAAAGCAGAGGAAAGGGCAAAGTAACTATTGGAAAAAGAAAAAGAGGCAAATCCTCTGGTTCCATCCTTGGCATCTTACATGATGATTCCTGGCAGGAGAAGAACTTTACCCCGCAGGAAAAGGCTGATCAGTTGGTACTTGCAGTTGACCTAGTTAAGTTTGTAAACAAATACTGTGAGCTGAAGTACCCAGTTTTTGCTACATCCAGGAACCTATACCTGGAAAGGACACTCAAAATTCCAGAAGAACTCAAGCAATACACGTCAGATCAGATCAAACAGAGAGGCTGGTTATTCCTGGAAAGAAACTTAACTGAGGTCAACTCATCCTGGGTCAGAAAATTCTACTGCAATTATTTTCTATCATCCCTGGATGCAGTGCAACTCAAAGGCAAGCAAGTTCTGATTACTGAGGAAGCAATAGAAGATATCCTCCAACTTCCACCTAAATTTGATCAGCCAGATGGTTACCAAAAAGCTGAGGAAGATATGCAATTCATGAAGTTTGATTGGGATGCAAAAAAGAGGGACATCACTCTGGATCCTACTGTTCCTTGGGTCATGGGAACAAGCACATTGGTACCCAAGGGAATAAGGCTTATATATCTGAATGATGAGGCTCAGCTATGACAACAGATTCTGAGTAACTATGTGATGCTGAGCACTCATGAGACGGAGGTGCCAGCTGCTATGATTACCCTCATCTGGTGTGTGATGACGGGTAAGGACCTTTATCTGCCTCGCTTCATCCGGCATTACATGGCCAGGGTCCATGTTAGAGGCACCCTCTCCTTTTCTTACCTAATTACTCAGTTGGGTCGCCGAGCTGAGGTACCTTAGGAGGTTACTGATGAAAGGCCACCCGCCGTGGACTGCCGGAAGATCATTCCTCACAGTCGAAAGTTTCTGGCTTTCGGCTACTGCCCTCCATTTCTCACTGACACTACTGAGGCAGCCACTTCTTTAGCCGCTCCTTCTGCTTCCACTAGCCCAGCAACACCCACTGCACCCCCACCTGCTCCTGAGCCCGTCTACTGTCTGGTGCACCGACTCTTTGACCGCCTAGATCAGCTGGAGTGCCATCACTAACAGCAGTTTGAGAGGTCTGAACATCGCAACAGGCGACATTTTGAGAGGTTTGAGCGTCACCACAAGCGACGCTATGAGCACCTCAAGCTGATGATCCGCTCTAGTGGTGACATCCCCTCCGAGCCCGACACGCCCTCCAACATATCTGAGGAGAAGGTGAGCGATCATGAGGAGGAGGCACCTACCCAGGCTGACCAGGGAGGTCCCGAGCACACTGTTCCACACCATGGAGAGCCCCCCCAGCTACAGACCACAGATCCGGAGGTTCTTCTATGGACAGAGCCCCCGCTTCAGCAGACCGTTCCTCCTACCCTCACAGAGACTGTAGACCCTCAGCCTACCATCGAGACACCAGCAGCCCATCCTTCCCGAGATGACACTTCTTCACACCTAGCTTGAGTGAGCATCGAGGACGATGCTTTATTTTAAGTGTGGGGAGGTCACCATCTCTGGCATTTATTTATTTTGGTGAACCACTACAGACTCTTATCTTATTTTGTCTATTTTCTGTATTTTTGCACATTTCTCCCTTTTGCTTTTTCGTTGTACTTTTGCATTCTGCACTTTGAGCTGTATATATATCTTGGATATTCTAGCTTAATTTGCATCTTAGTTTACTAGTTATATATTAAGTGGATTAATTAGCATAGTTTACCCTTTTAGCATATGATAGTTGATTTGATTAAAAATAAAAAGGAAGTAAGCTAGAGACTTTAACAGAATCAAAACAATCCACACCGCTTGTATATATAGCATTACATGTTAGTTAGTTAACAACATTTTATCAAGGAGGAACACTAAAACTTTAAAGCCACTCAAATAAATTTTACATTGAGAATAATGGAAACTCTTAATTTCTACTTGCATGACATACTTAATTTATATATGATTTATGAGCTTGAGAACACACAACTTGTGAGTTTTGAGCTTAATTGTATGGTTACATTCAGACCATGATTTTTATTTCTGTGTGCTTCGCCCTTCTTTTTTATTATGGTGTTCTTTGCTTTGTTTAATCTATATGTCCGATTATAGAATATAGATACATACTAAGAAAGTGATTGAGGCCATCATTTGAATTCTTCCTCACTTATCCCAAATTAGTCTACCTTTTACATCACCCTTGTTAGCCCCCTCAAGCTTGTTAATCCCCTCTTTTTCTGTAAACCACATTACTAGCCTTAAGCAGAAAAACAAATTAAAAATCCCAAGTTAAATCCTTGGTTAGCTTAGGATAAAAATTGTGTATAGTTTAAGTGTGGGGAATTTTATGGGAACATGGATGATAGAAAAAAGTAGGAATTTAAATCGAATAAATTATTTAAAAAATTTCAGAAGCATGCTCATGTGGAATCAAAACAATTAAAAGTCACCATGTGCATATGAAAAAAAAATAATTTTGTTATTTTCAATAAGGGGATACAAAAAAATTTCCCAAACACAAAATAAGAAAAATCAATGCACATGGGGCAAAGTTAAATTTAATGCATGAGTTTGCAATACAAAGTGGGAAAATTTGGGCAAATAGGTTAAGAAACTTTGATTTGTATAAAGTATGTATATGTTAGGTGAGATCTTAGACTAATCAAGGATTCACTTATTAGCTCACTTAGCCTTATACATATATACTTACCTCTACCTTGGCCCCATTACAACCTTGGAAAAGACCTCATGATTTTTTGTATGTCTGTATTCTATAATTGTTGATTGGTTAGATGAAGAACAAAGTTATAGAAAGTAAGGATAAAAAGAAGAGTAGAGTGATTAACCCAATAAAAACTGAGTGACTAGAGAATAAACATAAAATCCAGTGAGGGTTCAATAGCTCATCACCATATATCTCTGCCTCAATTGTTAATTGTCTTGCAAATTTGAAAAATATTTTTACCCATCTCAATTGTAAAAGTGCTTTAACATTGTCTAAAGTTGGCTATGCATATATAATTCCTTGAGAATGTGAATTAATTCAGCTACATGTAAGTTTTATATACAAGTGAATATTAACTAGGTTTGCATGACTCATTTAGGTAGTTGCATCTAGGATAGATTGCATTGCATGAGATTCTACCACTTTAACTTACTCTTTATCTTGGATTTAGTATGAGGACATGCTATTGTTTAAGTGTGGGGAGGTTGATAAACCACTATTTTATGATAAATATTGTACTTAAATTGAATGATTTATCAACTCTTCACCTACTTATTCATATGAATTTGCATGATTTTACAATTCCTTCCTTAGGATATGAAATATGAGAAAATATGTTTCTTATGCTTTAAAATAATAAAATTTAATTATCCTTTATTACCATTCGATGCCGTGATTTGTGTGTTGAGTACTTTCAGATTTTATAGGGCAGGAATAATTTAAAGGATGGAAAGGAAACATACAAAAATGGAAGGAAAGCACAAATTGGAGTTTTGGAGAAACTGGCAGTGACGCGTCCGCATGGACGACGCGAATACGTAGTTCGCACAAAAGAGAATCGACGCGAGCGCATGGATGAGGCGAACGCGTGACTTGCGAAATACAACTGATGCAGCGCATGACTGACGCGACCGCGTGGAAGAGCAACACTCCAGATGACGCGACCGCGTGATGTGCGCGATCTACAGAATTTGCAGATCTCGTTTCTAGTGATTTTTGGTCCCTTTTGGCCCAGATCCAAATCCAAGAGGCACAGATTACAGGTTATGAAGTGGGGGAATGCATCCATACAGGGAGCCAATTATTTACTCTTCATAGTTTTGATGTAGTTTTAGAGAGAGAAATTCTCTCCTCTCTCTTAGGATTTAGGATTGGGATTTTTAGAACTTAGGAATATTTTCATCTTCTTCAAATCATAGGTTCAATGTTCTTTTTATTTGTCTTTCCAGTTTGATTTATGAATTTGTCCATGTTAGAGTTGACATCTTTATTTAAATATAAATTGAGGTATTTCAGACTCATGATTGTTTTTCCTTATTTTTAATTTAGATTATTTACTATTGGCTTTGGTTAGGTAATTGGTAACACTTGAGTTGTCAAACTCAACAGTGGTTGAAATTGGCAGATTCTAATTGATCTAGATCGCTCTAAAGCTAGTCTTTCACAGGGATTGACTAGGACTTGAAGATCAAGCTAATTAGTCCACTTGACCTTCCCTTGTTAATAAAGGATAACTAAGTGGGATACAAACCCAATTCTCATCACACCTGATAAGGATAACTAGGATAGGAATTCCGATTCTAATACCTTGCCAAGAGTTTATTTTATCATTACTATTTTATTTTTCTTATTATTTAACATACTTGTTCCTTACTTTCAAAACCCCCAATTTACAAGACTCATAACCAATAATAAGAACATACCTCCCTGCAATTCCTTGAGAAGACGGCCTGAGGTTTAAATACTTCGGTTATCAATTTTATTAGGGGTTTGTTACTTGTGACAACCAAAACGTTTGTAAGAAAGGACTTTTGTTGGTTTAGAAGCTATACTTGCAACGAAAATTTATTCTGAATTCTAGACCACACAAAAGTTCTCTCTTCAGCTACCTCAAATCCGGTTATGCTTTTAGGTGTTCTTTTTGCACTTTTTCCTCCTAAACCCCATCAAGAACAACTTTGAATCCATAAAACCTCAACTGACCAAACCTTAATCAACATGTTAGTAAAGGATTCCTCACCTTAAAAGTGCTGGTAATTGAAGATTCTTGTCTCACAAGTCAAGCTAAGCAAGAGATATAAGGAAGAACATCAAGAAAACACATGTTTAGCATGGTTTTCCTTGAAATCCAAATTGAATAGGGAGAAAGACAGCCATTCACCTTATTTCCAACCTTGATATGTTATATGGTCATGTAGAGGAAGAAGAAAGGATCATTTTGGTAAAATCAGAGTTTTAATTTTATGTTTTATTTCAGAAGAAATCAAGCTTTGAAGATTAAGTGTTCATGAAGTTTTCTCTCTTTTCTCTCCTTTCAATTTCGGCCAAAGGGAGTAATTGAACAGCCTTGGAGTGTCTTGGGGGTCTGGTGCACGATCACAATCACACTTTTTCAATTCCACACAACTAACCAGCAAGTGCACTGGGTCGTCCAAGTAATACCTTACGTGAGTAAGGGTCGATCCCACAGAGATTGTCGGCTTGAAGCAAGCTATGGTTATCTTGTAAGTCTTAGTCAGGATATCAATAATTATTCTTAGTTTTAATTGCAGAAAGTAAAAGAACATGAAATAAAGAGTACTTGTTATGCAGTAATGGAGATCAAATTGGGGTTTTAGATATGCTCTGTCTTCTGAATCTTTGCTTTTCTACTATCTTCTTCTTTACGCACGCAAGGCTCCTTCCATGGCAAGCTGTATGCTGGTGGATCACCATTGTCAATGGCTACCCGCCGTTCTCTCAGTGAAAATGGTCCATGTACATGGCTAATCATTTGTCGGTTCTCATTTGTGTTGGAATAGAATCCATTGATCCTTTTGCACACTGTCACTATGCCCAACATTTATGAGTTTGAAGCTCATCACAGTCATCCCTTCCCAGATTCTACTCAGAATACCACAGACAAGGTTTAGACTTTTTGGGTCTCAGGAATGCTGCCAATTGATTCTAGCTTATACCCCGAAGACTTTGATCTCACGGATTTGAATGCTCTGTTGTCAGGAGAAGCAATCAAACTCATGAACCAGGAGCCCAAGAGATACCCACTCAATCTAAGGTTGAACAGAAGTGGTTCTCAGACACGCATTCATAGGTTGAGAATGGTGAAGAGTGTCACAAATCATCACATTCATCATGTTGAAATGTGAATGAATATCTTAGAATAGAAACAAGCGTGATTGAATGAAAAGCAGTAGTAATTGCATTAATCCATTGAGACACAGCAGAGCTCCTCACCCCCAATCATGGAGTGTAGAGACTCATTCCGTATAAGATATAAAATTCAGATGTAAAATGTCATAAGGTACAAAATGAATCTCTAAAAGTAGTTTTTATACTAAACTAGTAACCTAGGTTTACAGAAAATGGGTAAACTAAGATAGATAGTGTAGAAATCCACATCTGGGGCCCACTTGGTGTGTGTTTGGCTGAGCATTGAAGCTTTCACGTGCATAGGCTATTCCTGGCATTAAAAGTCAGCTTTGGTTCCAGTTTGGGCATTTAACTCACTTTTATGCCAGTTCTGGCGTTTAACGCTAGAGAAAGGTAAAAAGCTGGTGTTTAAATGCCAGTTTGTGATATCAAATCTAGGGGAAAGTATGGACGATTATATATTCCTAGAAAGCCCAAGATGTCTACTTTCCAACGCAATTAGAAGCGCGTCAATTGGACTTCTGTGGCTCCAGAAAATCCATTCCGAGTGCAGAGAGGTCAGAATCCAACAGCATCTGCAGTCCTTTCTCAGCCTCTGAATCAGATTTTTGCTAAGGTCCCTCAATTTCATCCAGAAAATACCTGAAATCATAGAAAAATACACAAACTCATAGTAAAGTCCAGATATGTGATTGATGAGCGGATAATTTGTACGCTTTTTGGCATTATTTTTAGTATGTTTTTAGTATGATCTAGTTAGTTTTTAGTATATTTTTATTAGTTTTTACTTAAAATTCACTTTTCTGGACTTTACTATGAGTTTGTGTGTTTTTCTGTGATTTCAGGTATTTTCTGGCTGAAATTGAGGGACCTGAGCAGAAATTTGATTCAGAGACTAAAAAGGACTGCAGATGCTGTTGGATTCTGACCTCCCTGCACTCGAAGTGAAAAGGACTGCAGATGCTATTGGATTCTGACCTCCCTGCACTCGAAGTGGATTTTCTGGAGCTACAGAAGCCCAATTGGTGCGCTCTCAACGGCGTTGGAAAGTAGACATTCTGGGCTTTCCAGCAATCTATGATAGTCCATACTTTGCCCAAGATTTGATGGCCCAAACCGGCGTTCAAAGTCACCCTCAGAAATCCCAGCGTTTAACGCTGGAACTGGCACCAAAATGGGAGTTAAACGCCCAAACTGGCACTAAAGCTGGCCTTTAACTCCAGGAAGAGTCTCTACACGAAAATGCTTCATTGCTCAGCCCAAGCACACACCAAGTGGGCCCGGAAGTGGATTTTTATGTCATTTACTCATCTCTGTAGACCCTAGGCTACTAGTTTTCTATAAGTAGGACCTTTTACTATTGTATTTGAATCTTTGGATCATTTGAGATTTTTTGATCACTCTAGATCTCTAGATCATCTTTGCACACCTAGTTCTTAGATCATGGGAGGCTGGCCATTCGGCCATGCCTAGACCTTATACTTATGTATTTTCAACGGTGGAGCTTCTACACACCATAGATTAAGGTGTGGAGCTCTGCTGTACCTCGAGTATTAATGCAATTACTATTGTTCTTCTATTCAATTCCGCTTGTTCTTGTTCTAAGATATCACTTGTTCTTC
>NC_029778.3:43043558-43043845 GCF_000817695.3 Arachis duranensis
TACTGATTTCATAGTCCTAGAGACTGGAAAGTGCATGGATGAATCCATCATCCTTGGCAGACCCTTCCTAGCCACAGCAAAGGTTGTGATTGATGTATATAGAGGAGAGTTGATCATTCAAGTGAATGAAGAATCCTTGGTGTTTAAGGCTCAAGGATACCCCTCTGTCATCATGGAGAGGAAGCATGCAGAGCTTCTCTCAAAGTAGAGCCAAACAGAGCCCCCACAGCCAAACTCTAAGTTTGGTGTTGGGAGGCCACAACCAAACTCTAAGTTTGGTGTTGAAC
>NC_029778.3:43047204-43047484 GCF_000817695.3 Arachis duranensis
TATGTCATTTACTCATCTCTGTACACCCTAGGCTACTAGTTTTCTATAAGTAGGACCTTTTACTATTGTATTTGAATCTTTGGATCATTTGAGATTTTTTGATCACTCTAGATCTCTAGATCATCTTTGGACACCTAGTTCTTAGATCATGGGAGGCTGGCCATTCGGCCATGCCTAGACCTTATACTTATGTATTTTCAACGGTGGAGCTTCTACACACCATAGATTAAGGTGTAGAGCTCTGCTGTACCTCGAGTATTAATGCAATTACTATTGTTCT
>NC_029778.3:43047674-43067290 GCF_000817695.3 Arachis duranensis
CGCGTGCTGTGACAGAGCATATGCAATCGTTTTCACTGAGAGGATGGGAGGTAGCCATTGACAACGGTGAAACCCTACATAAGCTTGCTATGTAAAGGAGTAAGAAGGATTGGATGAAGACAGTAGGAAAGCAGAGAGACGGAAGGGAAGGCATCTTCATGCGCTTATCTGAAGTTCCTACCAATGAATTACATAAGTATCTCGATCTTTATCTTTATGTTTATTTCATTCATCACCATATCCATTTGAGTTTGCCTGACTAAAATTTACAAGATGACCATAGCTTGCTTCATACTAACAATCGCCGTGGGATCGACCCTTACTCGCGTAAGGTTTATTACTTGGACGACCCAGTGCACTTGCTGGTTAGTTGTGCGAAGTTGTGTAATGCCATGGTATTGAACACCAAGTTTTTGGGGTTCATGACCGGGGATTATGAGAGTTATGAAAAGTATTGTTCACAATTTCGCGCACCAGTGATTTTTGCTTAAAAACTAATAAAAATATACTAAAAAGTGACTAAAGCATACTAAAAACTACATGAAAATACCACCAAAAAGTGTATAAAATATCCGCTCATCACAACACCAAACTTAAACTATTGCTTGTCCCCAAGCAACTAGATAAAAAAAATAGGGTAGAAAGAAAATCAAGAGGCAATACATCTCAGAGTTTTAAGTGAAGCTCAGATTCTAATTAGATGAGCGGGGTTAGTAGCTTTTTGCTCCTGAACAGTTTTGGCATCTCAATTTATCCTTTGAAGTTCAAAATGATTGGCATCCATAGGAACTCATAATTCGGATAGTGTTATTGATTCTCCTAGTTTAATATGTTTATTCTTGAACACAGCTACTTTATGAGTCTTGGCTGTGACCCTAAGCATCTTATTTTCCAGTAGTACTACATGATACATAAATCCCACAGACACATAACTGGGTGAACCTTTCAGATTGTGACTCAACTTTGCTAGAGTACCTAGTTAGAGATGTCCAGAGTTCTTAGGCACACTCTTTTGCTTTGGATCACGACTTTAACCACTCAGTCTCAAGTGTTTCACTTGGACCTTCATGACACGAGCACATGGTTAGGGACAGCTTGATTTATCCACTTAGGCCAGGATTTTATTCCCTTAGGCCCTCCTATCCATTAATGCTCAAAGCCTTAGATCTTTTTTACCCTTGCCTTTTGGTTTAAAGGGCTATTGGCTTTTTTTTTTGCAAGCTTTGTATTTTTCACTGCTTTTTCTTGCTTCAAGAATCAATTTTATGATTTTTCAGATTATCAATAACATTTCTTTTTCTTTTCATCATTCTTTCAAGATCCAACAATTTTAACATTCATAAACTTCACTATAAAAAACATGCACTGTTCAAGCATTCATTCAAAAGACAAAAAGTGTTGCCACCACATAAAAATAATTAGAATTTCTCTTATTGAAAACTTGAAATAATTGCCTCGTTACTCTAAAGAAAATCTATTATTTTGTTCATGTTTAGTGATGATGAGAAGAATAAATTATAGCTTACTTGGAGATAATAAAAATAAAAATAAAAATAAAAATAAAGACCCTAATTACTAATACTCATGTAATTCTTAAGATAGGTTTCTAATAATAAAGTTATCACAGATTTAATATTAAAACTCAACAACCTTTATTTTGGAAGATGGATGCTCCTTCAATCTGTGGGGTGTCTGGTCCTTCAAGGGAGAGCTTCTGGCGCTTCAGCTCCTGTAGCTCACACCCTTGCTTTTCTTGTTCCTTAAGCAGCTTGCAGAGCATGCTATTTTGATTTTGCTATTCTTCCTTAAGTTGATCCATATCTTCTTGTAGCTTGGTGACAAATGCTTCTAGGCAGGCCCAGTAGTCAATTTGAGGGATTTTTGGGAGGACTCCTGTGCCCTCCTCTTGATGGAGTTGTCGTGTACTTGTTGTCCCTCCATTGACTTTTTAGTGATTGGATGCTCAACTGAGATGAACTCATCCACTCCCATCTTTACCCTAGCATCTTTACAAAGCAGAGAGATTAAGCTTAGGTAAGCCAATTTGGCTTCAGTGGAGTTCTTATTTGCAATTGTGTAAATCTCACAAGAAATCAGATGATGAATCTCCACTTCGTTTTCCAGCATAATACAATGAATCATCACTGCTCTTTTGACAGTGGCCTCAGAGCGGTTGCTAGTGGACAGTATAAAATGCCCAATGAAGTCCAACCAGCCCCTAGCGACTGGTTTGAGATCTCCTCTCTTGAGTTGGTTTGGGACACCATTTGGGTTGGTTATCCACTTAGTAACAGGGAGGCATATGTCCTCTGGAACTTGGTCCAAACACTTATCTACTCTCACCATTCTCCTATTAAAGGATTGTGAATCATCTTGTAGTTGAGGCAGCTTGAAGACCTCTCTTATTTTTTCAAGGTGAAAGTAAATAGTCTTTCTTCTGACCATAGTTTGAAAGGTATGGAAGGCAGTTCCTGTCATTCTCTGTTTATCTGTTAGCCACAGATTTGAGTAGAATTCTTGGACCATGTTTCTTCCCACCTTTGTCTCAGGATTAGCTAAGATTTTCCAACCTCTGTTTTGAATATGTTCTTGGATCTCCGGATATTCGTCTTCTTTCAGATCGAACTTAACTTCCAGGATTACTGACCTCAAACCCATTATTTTGTGGTAATGGTCTGCATGCTCTTTGGTTAAGAACCTCTCATGATTCCAAAGTGGTTTTGGACTATTCTCTTTCTTGCCTCTTAAAGTGGTTTGTTTTCCTTTAGGGGCCACGATCTTGGTGAGGTTTTGCTCAGTGATCACGGAAAAATACACCAAACTTAGAGGTTTGCTTGTCCTCAAGCAAAAAAAAAAGGAAAGAAGAGGAATAGAGGGGGAGACAGATTCGAATGGTAGAGGTATGAGGATGGCCGAATGTGTATTTAAAAGGGAGGGGTGGGTTTCAAAAATTTTGAAAATGATATGATAGAAAGATATGATTTGTAAAAGATGAATCATGTTATGAAAAAGATGAGATTTTAAAATTCAAAAGATATAAAAAAGATATTGAAAAGTTAAATCTAAATTTTTGTTGATGCATCTAAGAATTAAAAGATGATATGATGAGTTGGAAAAGATTTGGAAAGAAATTGAAAAGATAAATGAGTTTTTGAAAAATATTTGAAAGGGATTTTGAAAGAAAATTAAAAAAGAATTTAGAAGATTATTAAATTTTTTAAAATTGAATTTAAGAGATGAAAATTTGTAATATGTTTATGCAGAAAATTATGAATTAAAACATGAAAATTTGAAAAAAATTGAAGTGAAAATAGAATCACCTCCCCCTGTCAATTCTAGCGTTAAATGCCCAGAATGGTATCCATTTTGGCATTTAACGCCCATTTGTTGGCCAATTTGGGCGTTTAACGCCCAGCCAGGGCGTTAAATGCCAGGAATCCTTTGTCGCTGGGCATTTTTCTGAACGTCCAAGATGCTGCAACTCTGGCGTTAAACGCCCAGAATGGTATCTTTACTGGTGTTAAACGTCCAGAATGGTACCCATTCTGGCGTTTAACGCCCAAAATGCCTCTTACTGGCGTTTTCGAGCTAGTGAGCTCCTTTTCTCTACTTTGTGCTCTGAATCCTTCTGTAACTCTGTAAACTTCTGCATTTGACAATTAACCTTAAAGATAATTTATATCAAACTCCTATAATTATTATTTAAATAACAAGAACCCTTGCTAATGACTAGGTTGCCTCCCAGCAAGCGCTTCTTTATTGTCTTTAGCTAGACTTTTACTGAGCTTTAGTCTAGTCTCGGATTTGAGCATTCTTGCTCAACATTGCTTTCAAGATAATGTTTGACTCTCTGTCCATTAACAATGAACTTTTTGTCAGAGTCAATATCCTGAAGCTCTACATATCCATATGGTGACACACTTGTGATCACATATAGTCCCCTCCATCGGGATTTAAATTTCCCAGGGAACAATCTGAGCCTAGATTTAAACAGCAGAACCTTCTGTCCTGGCTCAAAGACTCTAGATGATAGTTTCTTGTCATGCCACCTTTTTGCTTTCTCTTTGTAAATCTTTGGATTTTCGAAAGCATTGAGTCTGAATTCCTCTAGCTCATTCAAATGGAGCAATCTTTTCTCTCCAACTAACTTGGCATCAAGGTTTAGGAATCTGGTTGCCTAATAGGCCTTGTGTTCCAGTTTCACTGGCAGGTGACAAGCTTTTCCATACACAAGCTGGTATAGAGAGGTCCCTATAGGAGTTTTGAATGCAGTTCTGTATGCCCATAGAGCATCATCCAGACTCCTTGCCCAATCCTTTCTACGGGTACTTACAGTCCATTCTAGGATTTGTTTTAGTTATCTATTTGAGACTTCAGCCTATCCATTTGTCTGTGGATGATATGGAGTTGCCACTTTGTGGTTAATTCCATATCAGATCAGAGCGGAGTCAAGCTATTTATTGTAGAAATGAGTTCCTCCATCACTGATTAGTATTCTGGGGACACCAAATCTGCTGAAGATATGCTTCTTGAGGAACTTTAGCACTGTCTTAGTATCATTAGTGGGTGTGACAATTGCCTCTACCCATTTAGATATATAATCTACTGCCACCAAAATGTAAGTGTTTGAGTATGATGGAGGGAAATGCCCCATAAAATCAATACCCCATACATCAAACTCAATTTCTAAGATCCCTTGCTGAGGCATGGCATAACTGTGAGGCAAATTACCAGTTTTTTGGCAACTGTCATAGTTACGTACAAACTCTCGGGAGTCTCTATAGAGGGTAGGCCAGTAGAAGCCACATTGGAAAACTTTTGTGGCTGTTCGCTCACCTCCAAATGTCCTCCATATTGTGATCCATGGAAATGCCATAGGATCTTCTGTGCTTCTTCTCTAGGCATGCATCTGTAGATCATTATGTCTGCACATCTTTTAAAGAGATATGGTTCATCCCACAAGTAATACTTTGCATCAGAAATTAATTTTTTTGTTTGCTGTCTACTATACTCTTTGGGTATGAATCTTACAGCCTTATAGTTTGCAATGTCTGCAAATCATGATATTTCCTGAATGGCAAAGAGTTGCTCATCCGGAAAGGTTTCAGAGATCTCAGTTAAGGGAAAAGACGCTCCTGCTACTGGTTCTATCCGGGACAGGTGATCAGCTACTTGGTTCTCTGTCCCTTTTCTGTCTCTTATTTCTATATCAAACTCTTGCAGAAGCAACACCCATCTTATGAGCCTAGGTTTTGAATCCTGCTTTGTGAGTAGATATTTGAGAGCAGCATGGTCAGTGTACACAATCACTTTTGATCCTACTAAATAGGATCTAAACTTGTCAATGGTATAAACCACTGCAAGCAGCTCTTTTTTTGTGGTTGTGTAATTCTTCTATGCGTCATTTAGAACACGGTTGGCATAGTAAATGACGTGCAGAAGCTTGTTATGCATTTGTCCTAATACTGCAACAATAGCATGGTCACTGGCATCACACATTAATTCGAATGGTAATGTCCAGTCTGGTGCAGAAATGACAGGTGTTGTGACCAACTTAGCCTTTAGAGTCTCAAAGGCCTGCAAACACTCTGTGTCAAAGACAAATGGTGTATCGGTAGCTAGCAGATTACTCAGAGGTTTTGCGACTTTTGAAAAATCCTTAATAAACCTCCTGTAGAATCCTGCATGTCCCAGAAAGCTTCTGATTGCCTTAACATTGGTGGGTGGTGGTAATTTTTCAATTACCTCTACCTTAGCTTGATCCACCTCTATTTCTTTGTTCGAAACTTTATGCACAAGGACAATTCCTTCAGTCACCATAAAGTGACATTTTTCCCGGTTTAAAACCAGGTTAGTCTCTTGGCACCTTTTCAGAACAAGTGCTAGATAATCAAGACAGGAGCTGAATAAATCTCCAAATACTGAGAAGTCATCCATAAAGACTTCTAGAAATTTTTCTACCATATCAGAGAAAATAGAAAGCATGCATCCCTGAAAGGTTACATGTGCATTACACAGATCAAATGGCATCCTTCTGTAGGCAAATACTCCAGATGGACATGTGAATGCTGTTTTCTCTTGATCCTGAGGATCTACTGCAATTTGGTTATAGCCTGAATAGCCATCCAAAAAGCAGTAATAGTCATGACCTGCTAGTCTTTCTAGCATCTGGTCTATGAATGGTAAAGGAAAATGATCCTTTCTGGTGGCTGTATTGAGCCTTCTGTAGTCAATACACATACGCCACCCTGTAACTGTTCTTGTAGGAACCAGTTCATTTTTTTCATTATGAATCACTGTCATACCTCCCTTCTTTGGGACGACTTGGACAGGGCTCACCCAGGGGCTATCAGAAATAGGATAAATAATCCTAGCCTCTAGTAATTTAGTGACCTCTTTCTGCACCACTTCCTTCATGGCCGGATTTAGCCGCCTCAGTGGTTGAACCACTGGCTTAGCATCATCCTCCAATAGGATCTTGTGCATGCATCTGGCTGGGTTAATGCCCTTAAGATCACTTATGGACCACCCAAAAGCTGTCTTGTGTGTCTTTAGCACCTGAAGTAGTGCTTTCTCTTCCTGTGGTTCTAAGGCAGAGCTTATGATCACAGGAAAAGTTGTATCCTCTCCCAGAAACGTATATTTCAGGGATGGTGGTAGTGGTTTGAGCTCAGGTTTAGGAGGATTATCCTCTTCCTGAGGAGTTTTCAAGGGTTTTTTTGTTTTCTCTGGTTCTTCCAAATCAGGCTGAACATCTTTAAAGATGTCCTCTAGCTCTGATTCGAGACTCTCAGTCATATTGACTTCTTCCACCAGGGAATCAATAATATCAACTCTCATGCAGTCTTTTGATGTGTCTGGATGCTGCATAGCTTTGACAGCATTCAACTAAACTCATCCTCATTGACTCTCAGGGTCACCTCCCCATTTTGGACATCAATGAGGGTTCGTCCAGTTGCTAGGAAAGGTCTTCCTAGAATGAGAGTTGCACTCTTGTGCTCCTCTATTTCCAACACTACAAAGTCAGTGGGAAAGGCAAATGGCCCAACCTTGACAATCATGTCCTCAATTACGCCTGATGAATATTTAATGGAGCCATCAGCAAGTTGGAGGCATATTCGGGTTGGTTTGACTTCTTTAGTCAAGCCAAGCTTTCTGATAGTGGATGCAGGTATTAGGTTAATACTTGCCCCAAGATCACATAGAGCTGTCTTGGTACAAGTACCCTCTAATGTGCATGGTATCATAAAGCTTCCGAGATCTTTAAGCTTCTCTGGTAAGCTTTTCAGAATGACTGCACTGCATTCTTCAGTGAAGAAAACTTTTTCAGTTTCTCTCCAATCCTTCTTATGACTTAAGATATCTTTCATGAACTTAGCATAAGAGGGTATTTGCTCAAGTGCCTCTACAAACGGAATCTTTATTTCAAGAGTCTTGAGATAGTATGCAAAGCGGGCAAATTATTTATCCTGTTCCTCTTGGTGGAGTTTCTGAGGATAAGGCATCTTGGCTTTATATTCCTCAACCTTAGTTGCTGCAGGTTTATTTCCTACAGAGGTGGTTGGAGAAGCCTTCTTAGGAGGGTTATTATCAGCACTTGCAGGTGTCTGATCCCGCATTGGCGTTTGAACACAAAAACTGCACATGGACTGGGCGTTTAACGCAAGTTTTTCACCCTTTTCTGGCGTTTGAACGCCAAAAGTGGGCATCCACTGGGCGTTTAACGCCAATTTTCACCCTATTATGGCGTTTGAATGCCAGAATTATTCCTCTCTGGGCTTTTACTATCCTCAGAGGGATTTTGGGCAGTGGTTTGCTCATCCTCTGTTAGTTGTCCCTTCCTTGACTTTCTGTTACCTTGAGTTGAGACATTTAATGTCTTCCCACTCCTTAATTGAACAGTTTGGCATTCTTCTGTTATTTGTCTGGATAACTGCTATTTTGTTTGATTCAATTGTTTTTCCATACTTTGGTTAGCATCCTTGGTTTCTTGTAGCATTTCCTTAAATTCTGCTAGCTGCTCTGTTAGATAACATAATTGCTGATTGAATTCAGCAACTTGTTCTGGAGGACTAAGTTCAGTGGATACTGCCTTAGCCTCTTCTTTCATGGAGGACTCACTACTTAAGTACAGATGATGATTTCTAGTAACTGTATCTATGAGCTCTTGAGCTTCTTCAATTGTTTTTTTCATGTGTATAGATCCACCAACTGAGTGGTCTAGAGATATCTGGGCTTTTTCTGTAAGCCCATAGTAAAAGATGTCTAACTGCACCCACTCTGAAAACATTTCAGAGGGGCATTTCCTTAGCATCTCTTTGTACCTCTCCCAGGCATCATAAAGAGATTCATGATCCTCTTGTTTAAAGCCTTGGATGTCCAACCTTAGTTGTGTCATCCTTTTTGGAGGGAAGTAGTGATTCAAGAATTTGTCTGATAACTATTTCCATGTTCTTATGCTTGCTATGGGTTGGTTATTTAGCCACCTCTTAGCTTGATCTTTTACAGCAAATGGAAACAGTAATAATTTGTAGACATCCTGATCTACTTCCTTATCACGTACTGTGTCAGCAATTTTTAAGAATTGTGCCAGAAACTCAATAGGTTCTTCTTGTGGAAGACCGAAATACTGACAATTTTGCTGCACCATGATAATGAGCTGGGGTTTAGCTCAAAATTGCTAGCTTTGATGGGGGGTATACAGATACTACACCCATATGAAGCAGCAGTGGGGTTAGCATATGACCCCAGAGTCTTTCTAGACTGTTTATTCCCACTTAGGTCCATGATGGAGAAAGGGAGATGATGTGAGACAAAATTAAAATAAAATAAAATAGAAAAAAATCAAACAAAAATTTCAAAAATTAGAAAAGTAAATAAAAGAAATTTTGAAAAGTAAAATAATTAATTAATTAAAAAAATATTTTAAACGATTTTTGAAAAAAATTAAAAATAAAAATAAATAAAAAAAGAATTTTATTTTGAAAAAGATTTGAGAAGATAGAATTTTTAAAATTAAAATTTTTACTAAATCAATCCTAATGTATTCGAAAATTGTGACCAATTAAAGGAAAGGATATTTTTTTGAATTTAATGAGGAAAGAGAAAAACAATAAAGTGACACCAAACTTAGAATTTTTTTAGATTAAAACAAGGAAAGCAAACAAAAAAAATTTTGAATGTCAAGATGAACACCAAGAACACTTTTTGAAAATTTTTAAGAAAAATAAATAAGATTTAAAAATTTTTATACCTTGGACACTAATAATTCTAAAATATATAAGATAAAAACACAAAAGACACCAAACTTAAAACATGAAAGTAAACTCAAAATTTTAAAAATAAAAAAATTAGTAAAGAAAAATAAGATTTTTGAAAAATTTTTGAAAAGAAAATAGAAGACTAAAATTTAGTGACTATAAACCAAAAAGAAAAAAATTTCCAAATCTAAGCAACAAGATGAACCTTCAGTTGTCCAAACTCGAACAATCTCCGGCAACGGCGCCGAAAACTTGGTGCACGAAATCACAATCACACTTTTGCAATTCCACACAACTAACCAGCAAGTGCACCGGGTCGTCCAAGTAATACCTTACGTGAGTAAGGGTCGATCCCATAGAGATTGTCGGCTTGAAGCAAGCTATGGTTAACTTGTAAGTCTTAGTCAGGATATCAATAATGATTCTTAGTTTTAATTGCAAAAAGTAAAAGAACTTGAAATAAAGAGTACTTGTTATGCAGTAATAGAGATCAGATTGGGATTTTAGAGATGCTCTGTCTTCTGAATCTCTGCTTTCCTACTATCTTCTTCTTCACGCACGCAAGGCTCCTTCCATGGCAAGCTGTATGCTGGTGGATCACCGTTGTCAATGGCTACCCGCCGTCCTCTCAGTGAAAATGGTCCATGTACATGGCTAATCATCTGTCGATTCTCATTTGTGTTGGAATAGAATCCGTTGATCCTTTTGCACACTCTCAGTATGCCCAACATTTTTATGAGTTTGAAACTCATCACAGTCATCCCTTCCCAGATCCTACTTAGAATACCACAAACAAGGTTTAGACTTTCTGGATCTCAGAAATGCTACCAATTGATTCTAGCTTATACTACGAAGACTTTAATCTCACGGATTTGGATGCTCTGTTCTTAGGAGAGGCAATCAAACTCATGAACCAAGAGCCCAAGAAATACCCACTCAATCTAAGGTAGAATGGAAGTGGTTGTCAGGTACGCGTTCATAGGTTGAGAATGGTGATGAGTGTGACGGATCATCACATTCATCATGTTGAAATGCGAATGAATATCTTAGAATAGAAACAAGCGTGATTAAATGAAAAACAGTAGTAATTGCATTAATCCATTGAGACACAGCAGAGCTCCTCACCCCTAATCATGGAGCTTAGAGACTCATACCGTAGAAGATACAAAATTCAGATGTAAAATGTCATAAGGTACAAAATAAATCTCTAAAAGTAGTTTTTATACTAAACTAGTAACCTAGGTTTACAAAAAATGGGTAAACTAAGATAAATAATGCAGAAATCCACTTCTGGGGCCCACTTAGTGTGTGTTTGGGCTGAGCATTCAAGCTTTCACGTGCATAGGCTATTCCTAGCGTTAAACACCAGCTTTGGTGCCAGTTTGGGCGTTTAACTCCAACTTTTATACCAGTTCTGGCATTTAACGCCAGAAAAGGGTAAAAAGCTGGCGTTTAAATGCCAGTTTGCGCTATCAAATCTCAAGCAAGGTATGAACTATTATATATTGCTGGAAAGCCCAAGATGTCTACTTTCCAATGCAATTGGGAACGTGTTAATTGAGCTTCTTTAGCTCCAGAAAATCCATCCCGAGTACAGGGAGGTCAAAATCCAATAGCATCTGCAGTCCTTTCTCAGCCTCTGAATCAGATTTTTGCTCAGGTCCCTCAATTTCAGCCAGAAAATACCTAAAATCACAGAAAAACACACAAACTCATAGTAAAATCCGGAAATGTAATTTTTGCATAAAAACTAATAAAAATATACTAAAAAGTGACTAAAGCATACTAAAAACTACATGAAAATACCACCAAAAAGCGTATAAAATATCCGCTCATCAGGGTGTAAGGTGAGTTGTGATTGGCTGGCTTGGAGGTGGATTAAAATAATATTAAAATATCTCAAGTGTATAACTACTAAAACTAGATGTATCAGAACACTCGTAAAAATATCTCTAAAAATCTTTTCTGAGCTACTAGCATAAATGACACTAGTAACATATTTATTATGAGAATAGAACATGTATGATGAGGCCTTAGCAACGCTAAAGTCATCAGAGAGTGATGGTGCTAAGCTACACCAATAAACTGTGAACCCGGTTAAACCGATTTCTTATTTTTAACTAAAACAGACCATGTAACCTTATAATATCATTCAAACATCTTCTAATACTAATATAATGATAATATTATACTATTATCTCTCTTCTCTCATGAATTGATTCAGGTTCGTCAAACTGAGACTATTTACAAAAACTAGAATAAAAACTCCTTACCGATACGGTTCAAAAACTAGGTTCTTCATGATTGCGTTATCGAGCTTGCCTCAGAAGAGGTCCTGGCTTAAAGATGACATAATGACAATGAGGATTGAGATGCTTGATGATAGAGCAGAGATGTTCCCTTTACTAATCTTCTGGAGAAATCCATGCCTGCAGAAAATATCTCGCGTACTCGAAAACCGGGGTTGTTACATCTACCCTATCATAATCAGCCTTGGCCTTCTCAAGAAAAGCACTAGTAGCATGGATACTATTGCTGGATATAAAGTCAAGGTGGTGGATAATGGGCACATCATCGGTCGGAACGAAGCCATGAGAGGTGATATACTCCACAACAAAGGCCAGGCCATCGAAGTCCTTATCATTAACATCATAAGTCCCGGCAGTCTTCAGCCTCTTAGGAGTCGGGATAATCTTCCAGTCCTTGAGGACCTAAGTCCGACTTCTTCGGCGGGATTTGGGAAGAACCCTCCCCCGATGTCTTTTTATGCAAATTCTAGGCAGCCACCGCCTTTTTGGCCTTGTGAAAAACCTTCATCGAATCAAAGCTTGACACCAACTCTGAAAAAAGAAACTAGGAAAACAGTTACATAATGGATAATGACAAGACCACAACAAACAAAGAAAAATTTATAAAAAGAAGTCGGGCACTACCTAGCTCAAAACGGAAAAGAGCAGGATCCCCTAAAAACCTCTTAGTATCCAGATGAGAAGGCTCCCCCAGTGTTCTTCAAAAACACCCACAAAGGCCCTCTCCACCTCATCAAGACTCTCTAAGGGATACTTAAGAACTACAGGGTCCTTTTGCCACCAAAGAGGGAAGGTGGGTTCATTGTTCTCATCTAGAAAGAGGGGGGTGAACATCCTCAACAACCTGGACTTTGAAATAAAAGTTTTTGAAGTCATGAAAGGAATCATCAAAAATAGAAAACACTTTCTTTCTCTGAGTAGCCCGGAAAGAGATCCAAGAGGCATTCTTCTTGGCCGCCCCCGGTTTCGTCATCCCAAACAGATAAAGAAAAAGAGAGATGGTAGGTCAGACACCTAACTCCTGACACCACAGCCGAAAAATTTTCATGAAAGCCCGAGAATTTGGATGAAGCTGAGAAGGGGCCATATTAAAGTTCCACAGAATATCAGTCTAAAAGGCAGTAAAGGGAAAGGTAATACCTAATTTGGTAAAGAAGCAGTCATAAGCGTAAAAGAAGGGACACTCTGCCCGACTTAAGGGAGGGAAACTTACCCTCTCCTCAGGGTCGCACAACAACAGCTCGTAAATCTTCTCATCCTCCCTATTCTCCCAAATCCTATGGAATCTCCTAAACTTCTCACAATACTCCGGGTCTACTATAGTAACACACATTAACACTATGGAATCTAACCAGTCAGCCATACCAGGAGGGACCTTTGTAGAAATCTCAACAATATTTCTACGAGAAGACATAGAAACTACACCTACAATAAGAAAATGAAAGAGGCATCACCACCAAGCAACTCGGGAAGAAGCAAAGAACGAACAAGCAAACAGCAACACAATAACAAAAAGGCGCCCCAAGGTTCACAAGAAACAAGAAGATCACCATCAAAACCCAGGAGCACCCTTTGGAGGCAATGCAAAAAGGGAGAAACACAAGGAATCAAAACCTTAACCCTTTCACCCTTTCAGCAAAAAGAAAAATGCAAAAAGCCAGCATTTTTTCAAAGGTACAACAAGATAAAAAATAAAAACTTTTCAAGAAATAAAAACATGCAACAGCACCAGAAGCTAGCACAAAGAAGGATCGCAACTATCAACAAACAAAAAGAATGTGAAATGCACAAAACAAGTACTAACCTGTGACAAGAAGAAATAACGATGACAAGCGCACAGCAGAGTCACGAACGATTCACACCAACAAGCACTTTGAAGCTCCAGAGGAGAAGAAAAGCTTAGGGCAAATCAAAGAAGAAAGAGAAACTTCCTCCAGAAAATGAAGAAAGCAAATAGAAACAAAGAAACTGAAAGAAAGACCCCTTTGATTTCAAACAAAATGCAAAGAGGGAAAAGAAATGGCAAAAGGAATAAAAGTCCAATCAATAGGCTTTAAAAGCGCTTGTATACTCCCAAAGAGCTAACGCCCTTGAAAATGACGCAGCAATTAAAGAGGGAAAGTAAAAAATGCTTCGCGTTTCAAAATATCATTAAAGACACGAAACTCGCATGACGAGGAGCAGACCAGGCGCAACCGAACAGGTGCTTGAACACGACTTCTCCAAAGAGGTCGAAGCTCAGAAGCACAACCTCATGGAAAGGTCGAAGCTCAAGTAAGGGCACTGTTCATACCTCGGACCGAGCTATAAGGTCTAGGTTCGACGAAGACAAGGGAAAGGTTGGCCCATCAAAACGAACTCTTCACAAAAGAGCTCGGAAGATCTCCACTAAAGGCCCAAAGAAGCCCAAAACAAAAAACCACCGCCTACTAAGACGCGGTTGTTCAAAGATATGATCTTACCCACAAAAGATAAGATAAGATAACAAACGTATCTCAAAGGAAGATTGGCAAATGCCATTATAAATACACTAGATCACCCAGGTATAATTCATACTCCAATTCTACAAAAATCTGCCTAAAGTCCGTACTAATTTAAGCATCGGAGTCTCTTGCAGGTACCATCACCCACCGGTGATCAAGGACCAAGCAGCACCTCTTGCTCCAACAAGTCAGACACAATTGCCTTGACCAGACCAGAAGATCTCGTCTGAGATCGACCTTTCTGTTTCAGGTAAACCTTAGAACAGTAGTAAAGCCACACTATCTTGAACTTTCTTAAACTCTAATTGCTCTTGCTTTTCATAACTAGCTTTAATAGCACCATCAACAAACTTATTCCAGAATCATTAAAATCAACCATCAACAGCTATTCCAGTTTCATAAAGATTATAGAAAAAAAAACTTAACAACAGAAGCTGCAACAATGTTATTCTACACGAGTTCAGAATAAAAAAAAATCAGCACCATAACACCATCAATAACTCAAAATTAAAAAAATCAGCAACCAACAACTCAGAAATCACAATTAATAAAATTAACAAAACTTAACAATGCAGTGAAATACCATAGCACCGTAAACAACTCAAAATTAGAAAAATCAGTAACCAGCAAACAAGGGAGAGACGAGGCTCAGTGATATTTTTCAGCAACACAAAACTTTACCTCCAATATGATTTACAACAACAACAAAATTTAGCTCAATGATAATTTCAGCAACAAATTCAACTTTCATAAAAAAATTAAAGGCATAGTGATGATTTACAGCAATTAAATTGAAGAAAAAGGAATATGGCCGAAGAAAGCTCAACAAGGGACCAATTAACGGTGAAGGAAGCTGACCAACTGATGACCGGGGACAATAACGACCACCAGAAGAGGGACTAGATGCTGGTTCTGTCTGCTTCTTCTGCCAGTGAAGACGAGCGGGGAGGAAGTTGGCAGCGAGGAGAAGCTGAAGGTGAGACTCGAAGTAAGAAGTGAACAACGAGACAGAACAAACATGCAAACGAGCAGAGCAGAGACAGCGAGGCAGGCGCGAACGACAAAGGGCAAAATGGCGAGACAGATGGCAGGTAGAGGCGCGGTGACAGGGATGTTAGGGGTGAGCGGCTACTAGGGTTTCCCCTTCCCCCTTTCTTCTTTCCCTTACTTCCCCGCTTCTCTATCATCTATCACTCTTGTCCTCTTTTCTTTTTCTTCTTTTCAGTGTGTGTGGGTAAGTTAGAAAAATAGATAAAATTAGTATAAAAATTTAAATATTCGAAATATTTAATTATTTTAAAAATTATAGAAGAATTTTAATTAATTTATATTTAAATTATCAAAATTTGATTTAGTTGTCTTAGTAAAATAATTTTTGAAATATAAAATTTTAGTCAAATAAAATAAGAATAATTTTAAAATTTTAGTAAAAATTAAAACACTTAAATTTAAATTTAATTCTATCCTCCAATTACTTAAATTTTAAATTATATACAATACTTTATTATTAAAAGAATTACTTATAAACCGTTATTAATTAAATTCAATTTGACATAAATAAAATTTTAATTTTTTATTGCGGTTAATTTTAGAAAATAATAATCTTTAGATTTATAAAATTAATTTTTCATAATTAAATTCTTAAAAAGTCAGAGATTTATAATGCATGTAATAAGGCATAGTATAGTATTTTTTAATTTTTAACTTTTCAATATTTTATTATTGAATATTTTTTATTTTAGAAATTAATTTCTAATGAAAATTGAGAGTTGATTCTTAATAGATATTAGATATATTAATTTTTTAAAAAATTAATTAGTAATAATAATCAGATATATTAATTTTTCAAAAGATTTAAAAAATAATTTTTGTAAACAAGGTTGTTTAGAAAGCAACCATATTCTTTAAAACGAGGTTATCAGATGTATTAATTTTTTGAAAACAAGCTCTTTTTACAATTTACCACCCTATCTCTACTTGTTTTTAAAGCAATCAATATCTCTACTACATCTTTCGTGTCAGACAACCATTCAATCATTTTTTATTTTTTCTCTTCCTTATTTTTCTTTTTTTTTTTGTTATTCTTTTAATATCTTATTTTTAATATTCCAACTTATCTTCTCACTTTTCTCTCACATTTTCCTAAGTATTTTATGGAGAGAATCATAAGATTTTAAAATTAAGTTGGTATCTCTAAAGCTTTTAAAGAGTACTTCTACTTTATTCTTCTATGTCTTATTATTATATTAACAATAATGTCTTTATTAAATAAAATAATATTATTAATAAAATATAATAATTAATTTAATATAAGTAAAATAGTATGAGTAAATAAAGAGTATTAATAATTTATATTTAAATTATTAAAAATTTAGCTTATTAGAGTTTTATTTTTAGACTCTTAGAAATTATATCTTAACTCTAAACTTTTAAATACCTTTACTTTTAATTCGACATTTTTATAAAATCACTAATTTAACTTCATATTTTTAAAAATAACTCTAAACTTTTATAAAATATCCATTTTATCTCTAAACTTTTACTTTTTACTCAAAATATCCCCAAAATTCATATAATTACTATTTTTACCCTGATCTTTTATCAAATTACATTTTTATATTCAAAAATAATATTTGCGTTGGTGAAAACACTCCTCAAAATAAAAATATTCTCTTGTGATCTTCGAAAATATATATACTTGATTTTAAATCCGTTTTCGAGCTTTTTGATTATCGATTTTTATCCGATTTTTCTCAAACCAAAGTGCAACATTTTAGCCATCATAAACACATAAAAATACATCAATTAAACTTGAATTCAAGCCTTGAAAGCTCACGGTTCAACAGCAACAACAGTGACTTCCAAGTCACTTGAATTCCAATCTTAATTTTATCAAATAAACATAATCAAATCGACATATAAACACTCAGTTTCAATCACCAAACAATCAATCATCAATCAAACTTAAAGAACAAAATTAATTTTAATTAATTTACCAAACCTTATCTCTATACGAGAACTTAGGGGTGCACATGAGTCGAGTGAAGCCGGGTTTGAGGTGACCCAGACCCGACCCGAAATATAGACCGGGTCTATTTATTAGACCCGGACCCGGCCCTAAACCCGATGAAACCAACAATCTTTCAGGCCACAATTAAACCGGGTGAAAATCGGGTGAAAACCGGGCCATAACCAACCCTTCTTCAAAATTAAAACATAATCACAATCAATACCAAAGCATCATCACAATCAATAGTCCAATACTAATATTGTCTAATAACACTAAATATTTAAGTCAATACAAATAACACAATAATATTTAAGTCAATACAAATAAAATGTTAAGGTTTACAATACATAAGAATAATCATCCTCTATCAATAGCCATTAATGTTGTCAACTTGTTCCTTGTAATGTGGATGTATTAGTGAAACCTACAAAACATATAAAATTACTCATTTTTCATATAAAAGATTATTACTTGAAATAAATAAGTCACAAATAATAAAGATATCATAAATGTACCTTCAACAATCTTCTGACTGTTATCAAATTGATCAAACTCTTGATCTCCAACGTTTTGTTTAGAAGGGCACAACCAACTTTGAGTGCATATCAAAGCTTCAGCCATTAATGGTGACAAAGAGCTACGAAAGACATCAAGCACACGTCCACCGGTGCTGAAGCATGATTCAGAAGCAACAGTTGAAACCGGAATACCCAAGATGTCGCGGGCTATGAGAGAAAGAATCCTGTATTTTGAAGCATTCACTTTCCACCAAGTCAATATATTAAAATTCTCATCTTCCACAGTATCCTCGGCCAAATATCTCTCCACATCCGACTTGCTATCTGCATTAGCCTTCTCTCTTTTTTGTTTTTTTCACATATTCACTCGATTTTCAGAAACGCCCTTGGCACCAGCTGAGATTTTAATATTGTCATCCAATACAATACTAGATGAATCTCCACCATCATCCCTTCCTTTATCATCGATAACCTCTTTTTCATAAAACTTATGCAATGTATCTAATGTGAGTTTAACAACACCAGTCATGCTAGTAGATACTTCCTTGTCATAGACATCCTCCAAACACCAACAGAGATAATCTAGTTTGTACCGAGGATCCAATACAACAGCAACAAGTAACAATGGATTAAATTTGTCAACTGGTCCCCAATATTTATCATATTTATGTTTCATAGCGCATGCCATACTTCCTAACAAATCAGATTGATTGTGGCTCCAAGATGTTAATTGAGAAGCAACAGATGCAATTTCATGAAAACATATGTTAGATGTAACATGCAAGGAAGATGAGAAAGTCAAAGTTATCTCATAGAAAACTCTCAAAAAATCCATGAATAACCTAGCATGTTGCCAATCAAGGGGTGTAGGTGGACCAATTTTCTTTTTTCCCCCACTATCCTCTCCAAACCACCTAAGAAAATCAGGTTCTTAATCATAAAATCTATCAAAAGCTTTTTCAAATTTCTCGGCATGTTCCAACATTAGATAGGTAGAATTCCACCTAGTTGGAACGTCCAAGCACACAAGACTTTTAGATTCAATTAATTCAGCCTCAATGCAATCTTTAAATTTTTTAGTCCTTTGAGGAGAGGACCTAACATACCTTACAGCATTTCTAATGCTTTCAATTGAAGTGTGTTGCTCTTTAATTCCTTCATTCACTACCAAATTAAGAACATGAGCACAGCATCTCACATGCATATACTTTCCTCCACACACCAACCCACCTCTTGCACCTAATTTCCTTTGAAGATAAGTAATAGCTCCATCATTCGAAGTTGTATTATCCACTGTGATTGTGAAGACTTTTTCAATTCCCCACTCTCTCAAGCATTTCTCGATTTCTCTTCCAACAGTGTCACCCTTGTGGTTCTCAATTTGACAGAAATTTATAATTCTCTTTTGTAACATCCATTCTTCATCAATAAAATGTGCAGTCAAGCTCATATAAGTATAGTTTTGATTTGATGTCCAGCAATCTGTTGTCAAACAAATCCGAGCACATGACTTTGCCAACCATTCTTTTAACCTTTACTTCTCATCTAAATAAAGTTGAAAGCAATCTCTTGAGATTGTCATCCTAGATGGTACAGTAAATCTTGGCTCAAATCGATTTAACATCCTGCGAAACCCAATCCCCTCGACAACTTTAAATGACATTTCATCAAGTACAACAAACTCAGCTACAGACTTCTTACAATCTTCTAAGTTATAACCCTTAAAAGCATTGCATAGATCCTCTTCTTCAATTTTGGGCATGTACCCATGAAGTGTACCCTTCTTCCCCGCTTTAGTAAATATCCACTTATGAGCACTCTTTAAATGCTTATTTAGAGAATTTGTGCCATGTTTAGTAGGATGACAACCGTATTTTTTCTGGCAATGATTACATTTAGCTTGGTGCAGTCCCTTTGTCTCAGTTAATGGAAGTTGAGTAAAATACTGCCAAACATATGATTTCTTTCCCCTTGTTCGAGAAGCTTCTGGATTCTCCATTTTTTCATCAGAATTTTCTTCATTAGCTTCTGGTTCA
>NC_029778.3:43067321-43070073 GCF_000817695.3 Arachis duranensis
AGTAACTAATTATCATAACAGATTCTTGTAAGGAATCGATGAGCATTTCTTGTGTTAGCACAAATGGGTGTCACCAATCTCACTAACAGATTCTTTCCTTTTTATATTATTCACTACGTTCCTGCTTTTTATCTACTATCACTTTTCATTACATCTTTAATCTAATCATTGTATCTGGATAGAAGGGATTGAGATTGTAACATTTAGTCATTTAATGTAACACAAGAAGATCAAATAGCCACCAATTATTAAAATGCAACTAATAAATCGTGATTACTTTGTAATAATCTCCCTAGCATGGGAGTTAAAGGTATGGTTAAATCTCCTGAATTAGAGGGCAAAGATCAAGTTCAACATATAAAATGGCTTACATACAAGTAATGATCAAGCAATCAACCAAACAAACAAAAATGATCATACAATAAAGAAAAAAAAGATGCTTACATACAATTAATCATCAACCAAACAAACACTAAAAGGCAGAATAAGGATTATACAATATCCAATCTTTCTCTATGTTATGGTCCAATGCACCTGTACAATATGAGTAGTGACAACTATATGTGACCACTTGTGCTTTTTCCTGCCACCTTTGGTTTTGTTCTCTGGAGACTGAAATCTGAAGTCTAAGATATCATGGCCCGCAATGTTATGTGCAATAAGAGAAAAGGGAATCTGTTTGAATATAGTGTTGGCGTGAAAACTAGGAAATTGCTTATTCTTATTCATATTTTCCTTATTCCTTTTTCTATGCTGCTTGCTATATGGTATTGAAGGGAAAATTTTAATTGATACAAGAAAATTAGAAAAAAGAAGGGAAAAAAATATTTAGTCAATTATGGTTCTTCTGTTCATTTTTGTCCCTTTGGTCATGTCTTTTTGTTTTTTGACATCTTGGATGCACTCTTTCTCTGTCATAGCACGAGGTTTGATTGCGTTATTATCTTACTTACATAGTTACATAAATCAAGATAAATTCTTAATACATCATTTCGAGTATATATTTAAATAGATTTTTGAATAATGTTATGGTCCAATGCACCTGTACAATATAGTTCAGCTCAACTTGTCATATAAGAACAACTGAACAAGATAATCAGTAACTAATCAGCTAAACAAATCATTTAACACACATCAACACCCACACCTAATCAGTAAAGAATCAGTAAATCTACACCTACTCAGTAAAGAATTAGTAAACCCAGAAAACAGTAGTAAACAGTGAATCAGAACAAAAAAATAAGCTAAACACACATCAACAGCCACACCTAATCAGAGTTCTAATAATGAAAATCAACACCTACAATCAAAATTCACAAATTCTGTTTATCAAAAACCCTAATCCTTAATCAGAATATTAATGACATAATAAAATTAATTACTTACCTAAGTAGAAGACCTGAAAAGAAGACCGGAGAAGAGAGCAGAGCAGAGGGAGCAGGATTAACAGAGCAGAGCAGAGCAACATCACTGAGAAGCAGGGCAGCACCGTACGTCATCACTGTCGTCCGTCGAACGAAGAGCTTCGGCGGTGACTGGGGTGAAACACGGAGGGTTGTGAAGAGATGAGAAAGGGAGGAGTCAGCGACTGCGTGGTGCTTGCCGCGAGACTCGGAGTGGGCTGTGGGGAGAGAAGATGAGGTCAGGGTCACCGGATCGGCCTACGCCGTGGGGAGTGGCGACTGCCAGAGCCGGAGTGGGGCGTGGGGAGTGCCGGAGTGGGGACTTGGGGTGTGGGGGTGGGCCTCAATGGCTGAAGGCTGAGGCGCTGAGCTACTGAAGGAGGCACGAGGCAGTGAATGCGATGCGTGTTCTGTGTTGCCCTAGCCCCTTGCCCCTTAATTAGAAACCTCAAAGGCTCAAAGTCTCAAACCTGTAACGCGTGTAATGTGTATATGGCCGGGCCACCGGGCCGGGTCCGGGTGACCCGAGCCATGGCCCGGTCCCGGCTTCACTTCCCTTTCTGATTTTATTTTTTTTCCCAGGTCCACCCCGGGTCACTTCGGGTCCGGGTCTTCGCGGCCCAAATTCCTTCGGGGTCGGGCCGGGTCTTCGGGCCGGTCCGGGTCTGTGCACCCTGACGAGAACTACAACAACCGAAGCTCTAGAAAAGGTTTCTGACCGAACAATTGAAGAAGAAAACGTAAAAAATCAGCTACTCCACCTTCTTCTCACTTCGGCCGAACCATACAAGATTGCAAAAAATTTCACCATCAATTTCTCCCCGAATAAAAATGATGTCAACATAAAGAGGAGGAAAATACGAATATTTAATTGGATTATATTTTTTATTGGAATTATAGAGTTCAAGAAATTGGGTTTGAAAGTTCTTGAAAGGATCACGGTTCTCTTTTTTCTCTCTTGGCTTCCCTTTCTTTTTTCTCTTCAAAAATGAATTTAGCCATGCAATTTGACGATGATTAATGGTGTTAATGATGATTAGGTGGCATGGGTAGAGGTTGTTGGGTGTCAAGCATTATAGCTATTGAGTTAGCAATTCAAGTTATAAATATCTTAAACGGATAATTAACAAGGTAATTAAAACATAAGTAAATATACATACATGGATATATATATAAAAATTACTAATATAAATGACATTAATAAGATAATGATTATAGTAAATAAAAATATATGATGAAGAATTAATAACTCTAAGTTCATCAAAAAATACCGATATTTACTCATATTGACGGATGTCGAATCCGATAATAATATTGTTAAACAAATTCTTATTTTAATTAAAGCAGGT
>NC_029778.3:43070161-43071762 GCF_000817695.3 Arachis duranensis
CAAATGATAATAATAATCATAAAAATTAATTTAATTTTATTTATTAAAATAATTTCTAATAAATAATTTAAACTAATAGAATAAATTATAATTAATTTAAATTTCAATAATCATAAATTTAATGTAATTACTTTTAATGAAATAGTCGTCTAAAGTTAATAAGTTCATATTAACAAAATAAATTATAAATAATCTATAATAGAAGTTTTAAAAATACAGGTTTTACATCGACCCAAAAAAAAAACTCCATAGAAATGGTGGTCTCAATAATAAACTTAGTTGGTAGCATCTCAAGTAGAAAGAAGACGAGGAGTCTTGCAATAACTATGGTTGATTTGGAGAGTTAAGAACATACAGGTCTTTGAAGGAATGCGAAAATTTTCTATCTTTATTGTAAAATAGGAGCTCTCAAGCTGGTCAAAGAAGCTCAAAGAAATTAGATGGAAGAAATGAAATTCTCTCTCTCCAATTGTTTCTTTGTTTTATTGGTGGAACATTTTCATTTATATCTTTGATGTAGTGTAGTTCTAAATTATAATGAAGCATATGCATTTTAGTAATTTTTAGTTATTATTTCTTTAAATAAAAGTAGTAATTTATTATTTGTATTAGGATTTTTATACTTTTAATGAATGTTCATTGAATTTCTTTTCATGAATCAAGTTGGAGTTTTTTTTTGTTTTAATTGAGATTTTTTGATATTTTGATCAATACTTTTAGAGTTACTCTCTCATTTTAAGTGTAAAAAATAAATGAAAAATGATAAGCAAAAACAAATGAGGAGATGAACAATTAAAGAGGCTTTTGAAAATGCAAGAAAGATGGTAAAAATTAGAAACAAGTCTAAGAAAAGTTTAAAGAGAATTTGTAACCCTAACTTCTTCATACTCCAATAAGAATAACTTGAATTACAAAGTTTCAAATAAGGTGATTCTAATGTCATTAAAAAGTAAACATTCAGAACTTTCCAACGATATGTAATAGTTTATAGTTGAACACTAAATCTAAAAGTGCAAATCATCATTCTAAGCCAAATACTAAAAAGAACAAAAGGCCGGAATGTCATGCTACGCATGAATTCCAGTTCTCGTGTGACGTGGTAAAAGTGGTATTCAACGTAAAGTGCCTGACAGTCTGACCTCTTTATTTTTAAAGGAGTATAATTTAAACTATAGAAATTCAAATGACTTATTTTTAACGACGTTAGAAAGCTCATTTTAAAAAATTTCCAACGATATATAATACTTTATTTTTTACATAAGTCTCATGCAACTAAAGCACATCATAAACAATCATTTGTGTAACTAATGAAATAACATCATGCGTACACATGACCTACGATTCGCGTCCCACATCAGTTTTGTGATGTTCCATGCTAAAACAAAGCAAAGCATAATTTGGGCTCAAAATTGAACCATAATTAGCAGTCAATCATTCATTTCACTACATCAGTTGAAATAAAAATAACTATTTTTACCAAAAAAAAAAAACTAAAGGTTTTCTTTTAGAGGGAACATTTAAATTAATTTTAAAAAAAACTTCGATAAATTTTTATTTATTTAAAAATTTTTAAAATCTTTTTATTGAATAAATTAATTTTT
>NC_029778.3:43071821-43075933 GCF_000817695.3 Arachis duranensis
TATTAAAAATATTTAAAAATAAATAATTTTATTAGTTTTAGTTAAAAATTTTAATTAATATTTTATTTTTATATTATTAAAAATTTAAAATTTAATACAAACATATTTTTTTTAGTTAAATTAATTATCTACTATTATTCTTTTAATCTATATAATAACTACAATTTGTTTTTTCATTTTGTTTTATTCGCGCAGAGGATATAGATATAGACTCGTAACTAAAGAAAGAATATATAGTAAACGTGGCAGAAGTTGAAAGCATAAGTGGCACATGTCTATATACGTGTAAGTTATTAGACCCGGTATAATTCCACGTGGTTTATCTTGGTATATTTGGTTGCAGTGCCACCAACATGCAACTTTGTCACCGTTTTACTCACTTCATCAAACACACTGCATTATATATAGTAGTATCACACAATTACATACAGCAAGTTGGGGCGAAAAAAAAGGTTGAAGAACAGAGAGTGATTGGTAGTTACTAGTGGAAAATTGAAGAGAGGAATTGAAGGGAGGGAAGGTAGGATGTCAGGGGCACAAGGGGCACAGCCGAAAGAAGCAAGGACAGCAACGGTGTACGAGTCAGTAGAAGGAGGAGAGAATAGAACGAGGACTGACTTGCGTTCAAAGGAGGATCAAGGCAAAATTCAGATCGATAAGATGCAGGAGAAGGTCTCTGACCCTGCTGGCAAAGGTGGTCCTGTCTTTGGTGCTGGCAAAGATGACAACAAGCAAGACCTTGGAGTCACTGGCACTGGCTAATCATGTTAAGAAAATTAATAGTTATTTTCGTAAGAAAAGTTTTATGTAAAGATGGTATACTAGACAGTTAATTGGTTTAGTCAACTGGATATATTCAGTTAAAAACCTTAAATTATGTAAGGGTTGAAAATACCATCTTTCACATGAAACGTTTTTAGGAAAATGGATATCTTAAGAAAATTAGAGAGACAGGGATGATCATATTAGGTCGATTTTATATTTTAATTTTATTTATAGTTGGTACTTGGTAGGCGAGTCCGCACTCGGATACTATTTTATCTGAAAATAGTACTGAGAAATAAGTATCGGGGAAAAAAAAAACCATTGTTTATAGGTCCGTGTGTTTTTGTTCTAGAATATTGTGAATCTGATTGTGCATATGCACAATGAATTGTGAAAATTATGTGTTTTTGTACCTATTTGTATTTAAGTAATCCGACGAATACTACCTTAAGGTTCCCATTGTTGTCTAATAATATTTCAGTATTAATCCGTTCTCACAGGTTTACTCCAATAATTAAAACATGTTTACTCCAATAATTAAAGGAGACTATTCTAATAAGGGCACTATTAAAAGATGTTTATATTTGTTATATTTAAAGATGTTTATATGTGTTGTGTTAGTATTGAATATTTTTATTAAATTCATTAATAATTTAATTTTTAATAAATTAGAATAATATTGGTTCATTATACCAACAATTTTAATTGTCTGTATTATAATTATTAAATTTGATTTGATTAAATTTGATTTGATGTATTATAATTATTAAATTTGATTTTAATTATTAAATTTGATTTGATAAACTTAATTGTTTGTATTATAATTATTAAATTTGATTTTAATTATTTGTATTATAATTATTAGATTTAATTTCATTCAATTGAATTTCACCATTTAAATTAAATATCTTAAAATTTATAAAAAGACACATATTTTTGACTTATTGTTGTTTTGCAAAAAATTTTTAAAAATTTAAAAATATAATTAGATTCTTAAAAAAATTTGGGTTTATTGTTATTGATTATTATAAAAAATTAATTTTATTTTATTTTTTAAAAAATTAAAAAATAATCAATTTATTAATACGTTTAATAATAATATATGTAAGTATTTTTATAAAAAAACGTGTTTTTTATTGTTATAAAAAAATTAGTTTTATTTTAATTTGTTAAAAAATTAAAAAATAATTACGTTTAATAATAATATGATGATATGTAAGTATTTTTTATAAAAAAACGTGTTTTTTATTTTTATAAAAAAATTAGTTTTATTTTAATTTGTTAAAAAATTAAAAAATAATTAATTTATTAATATGTTCAATAATAATACAATAAGTAAAGACGTTTTACACGTTTTTATGTTTTACACGTTTTTATGTAAGCATCTCGATAATTAAATTATAACAAGTTTAATCATGGCACGTGATGGCACGTGATAAGATTGAAATTATAATTTTAAATTATTTTGTTAAAATTAATTTAAATTATAATAATTTGATTAATAAAAATATAACATGTTATGTATTATTTGTTTTTTCTTAAGCTAGTTAAAATTTTAGTAATCTAATTTTTTCAATAAATCAAACATATATATTCAATGTGACCATAAATAATTTAATAATATTTAGACCCACCAACAAAGTTTTATATGTTATTTTACTGTCAAGTAAGAACATATCAAAATTATCTCAAAATAAATAAGAAATTATTAGAGAATTCTAATGCATAAAATTCTCTAATAAACAATAAATAATCTAAATCTACTAAAAAATAACTCAACACTTTTCTTTGATGCCTGCAAAACATATACGTGAAATAATATTATATCAATGTTAGTATACAATTTTACAATTATCGACCGTATTTACTATACATGACTCATTCTTAAAAGTTATTCTATACACGTGTGCAGTCGGAAGATAAATTACTGGACTTTATTTTACTTTTCTAAATTATTATAATTATGCATTATTCATTAAATGCTAATTGTAATATTGTAATATAATTATAATAAATATATTTTTCTAAAATAAATTTAGAAGAGAGAATAGTACTTTTATTTTGGAGGAAAAATGAATTCATGAGGAATTGACACTTCACTTTTATTAGTTGATAATGTATCAAATATTGATTTTATATAATTATAATAAAAATATTTCTCTAAATTAGTATAATCATGCATTATTCGTTAAATGTTAATTGTAATATAATTATAATAAATATATTTTTCTAAAATAAATTTAGAAAAGAAAATAGTGATTTTATTTTAGAGAAAAAATAAATTCATGAGGAATTAACACTTCACTTTTATTAATTGGAGAAAAAATCTAGGTTTAGTATATTTTGTCATTATTATACATTTTCTTTAATCATATATCCACTGTTTTCTTTTTTTGTTTTAGCATTTTGAACTTGGGTTAAACTTCTATTATATGATAGAATTAATATGAGTATATTTTATTATTAAATAAACAAAGTTAATATAAAATAAAATTATACATAAAAAAAAGCAAAGAAAATAAAATTAAAATAGCAAAAGTGATAAAAAGATTATTTTTATAATTTTGTTTTGTCATTTTTATGTATAGAAGATTAGAAAATAATAAACTTTTGACTAAATTAATTTTGTATTTGTTGTATTCAAATTAAACAAGTAATAAGTTATATTATTTCAATTTATTCCTTAAATTTATATATCATAAAAATCAAATCAATTTACATAATTTTAAATTGAGTGATACTTAAATATCTAATCAAATAAGTTAGTTGATATAATTAATGCATCATAATGAATTGTATTTAATGAGTTAAACAAAATAAATTAAGAAATACTCTCAGAAACATACTACGATTGACTCTATCATTAAATGTAAAAAATCAATTTTTATATAATAGAATCGATAATATAATAGACGGCGAGAAAGAGAAAGATAAACATTTTAGATCCTAGGTTGTTTCATTTAGATGTTGTAATGTGGGTATCATATTATTTTATTTATTCTACCATATGGACCTTTTTGCAACTTTATTTCAGTATCAATAGAATTTCACTACCTTTTAGTAATAAATTAAAATCCAAAATAAAATTAAAAAAAAGGTAAAGAATATAAAATTATTGATTGAAATTTTTTTTATTATAACAGGTATTTTTATTTAATATACCAACATCATATAAAATTAATCGTAAAAAAATATAAAATATAAATAAATATACAGAATTAAAAGATAAAATTATATTTGTTATCTCATTTTTACTTTTAGCAGCACAATAGAATATCATGTATTCAACATAATTTAAGATGCAAATTATAATTAATTATACTTTTTATTTTAAAATATTTTGAATT
>NC_029778.3:43078036-43079305 GCF_000817695.3 Arachis duranensis
AGTAAACGAATGATATTTTCTTCTAGCATACATGGTCTTTTATAGTGGTAAAATAAAAATGGAAGGAATCAAATTTTATATTTTTATATTAGGAATAGAATTTGATATTTGTCCTAATAAAATTATTATTATTATCAATATAAATGGGTTAACAACTTGCCACTAATAAAATCATTGGATAATGAATAAGAATTAGAAGGATATCAATATAATTAAAATGAATGTAATTAAAATATTTAAAAATATTTTCGATTGATAATTAGTTTAATAATGCATTAAATATTGATTTTATATAATTATAATAAAGATATTTTCCTAAATTAGTATAATTATGTACTATTCATTAAATGCATTCATTTTGGAGAAAAATAGATTTATGAAAAATTAACATCTCACTCTTATTAGTTGGGAAAAAACTCAGTTTTAATATATTAAGTAGAAGTAAATTATGTGAATCCGTATATATGATAATTAATTTTTACACAATATTTTTTATGTCCCTATTAATTCCTATAAATGACTCAATTTAAAAAACATAAAAACTACTAATATACTAACAAATTATTCCATAACGAAACAAGATCTAAACTTTAATATTATATATTGCGTCCAATTAAAATTCAATTTAGTCAATAAAAAGTTGCTAGCTCTATATCTTAAATTAAATTTTGATGATAAGTATATTTTACAAATAAAAAAAAATTGTCATTTTAGTATTTCTCAAAAAAAAGAGTAAAATTTTCTCAGTTTTAAATTATTGATGAACTTTTGAATTTTATTTGGATAGTTTATTCATTTATTTATATATATAATCCAAAATTTTTGTAATATTCATTTTTTTAATCAAATTAAACAGTTAAACACCTATGCGCTAGGCCATACGAGCCCAATCTCCGAAAAATCCGTCAATTTGGCGCCAAACGTGGTTTCAGTCTGTCACACTCAGTCACTCATACCTTCTCCCTCACTCTAACTCTCCTCCTTCTTTCTTTGTTCAGATAATCCCCAATTCCCAAATCAACCTTAGGGTTTTGAATATCTCTGTTTTGAGTCATCATCATCAAAAGTTCAGAACTCATTACCCAGCCCCTACCATCGCCGAAGGCAGCAGCCCCCACCATCGCCGAACTCCTCTCCTCGGACGGGGGTACCGTCGCCGCCGGCATCGTGACAAATAGAGGGTGTCGTCTCGCCGTCGAACGTCTCTGCCACTCACCCGCTTCTCCTCGCCGTGAAACCTTTGCTCGGAGATCTTCTCTTGTTGTCGGG
>NC_029778.3:43080828-43083581 GCF_000817695.3 Arachis duranensis
TGATATAATTATAATGAAGGTATGTTCCTAAATTAGTATAATTATGTATTATTCATTAAATATTAATTATAATATAATTATAATAAATATATTTTTTATAAAATAATTTAGAATAGATAATAGGAAAGTTTATTTTGGAGAAAAAACGGAATTATGAGAGATCGACATGTCACCTTCATTAATTGAGGAAAAACCCAGTTTTAGTATATTAAGTAGATTTTAAATATTGTTTTATATATTTGTTTCTGTCTCGCTTGGTTTTTTGTTATAACTATTTCTTTTCGGAATTTAAATTATAATTTTAAATAAATATCGTTTGATATAAATATATATATTGAAATAATATTTGATGTTTGGTTTATGGAGGGTCAATTTTTTTAGTGGGTTGCAACCTGCATCTAAAAAACAATAACAATATATGGTATAAGAAACGGAGGTTCTCAATATGGTAACAGTTCTCCATATATAAGATGTAAGGTTCCGGGACGCCAAAAGCAATCCTAGAACCTCACACCGATACAGATATCCAAGTTTAAAACAAGAGAAATAACGTAAACCATAAACAATAAACAGGGTTATCTAAAATTAGGAAATTTCTAACTAGTACTAATCACACCGCTGTATCCCACAGCCTTCGCCAACCTAGCCTCTGTGCGATCCCATCGCCACAGCCTACCAAATCTCCTCAATCCAAGCAAAAAACACAAGTAATGCAGACAAGTAAAGCACAAGTAAGGTACATGTACAGCAAATAGAACAATTAGCAAGTAACATGTGATTCATTTAGGCATAATAGAAATTAAGCAAAGCAAACAAATAGGTAGAAGATGCATATGATGAATGCCTTTCCTATTGGCTCGTTATACCACTTGTTGGTCTATAAATACCAACCCGACACATCCTTTCAGATGTAGCTTTTCTGCCATTCCCACGGATATAGTGTCGAGCACACTCTATTGACCCACAGATATAGTGTCGGGCACACATGCATGCGTAACCCAATGATATAGTAAATGACACACTCTTACAGTAGAAAAGGTTATTAATCATTATTCAATCTCAGGGATATAGTGCCTGGCACACTCTCAACATTCCACAAGATCATCATTTCTTTCTAAGTCCTCAACTCATCATAACCATCATCAATTTCCATTTTCTCAAAATTTATCATCAACTATAATCACTTCTCAAGTCCTCTTGGTCATCCCCAATATAGTATTTTCCCGCTCACCCACAACTTTAGAAATCTAAGTCTTTGTCTTCTAAACTCATAACCAAAAATACCCCTTTTTAATTCCCTTGATGTGTCCTCCATTGATTCAAAGTCTAAAAACTAACAAAAAGGCTTTTAAACAAGTTTTACGGAAGTGTGCAAGCTTGCTGAGAAGGTAAAACAGTTGAAACACAAGGTTTTCTTAAAAACAGAGCAGTGTGTATACGCATAGGGTTGTGTATACGCACTCCCAAAAAAATTTTCGAGAAGTGTGCCTACGCATAGAGGTGTGCGTACGCACAGAAGGTAAAAGTTCTCATTTTAAACGCACGCACAGGTACGTGCAAACACCCTCAACAGAATCCACTTTCCAGCGTGTGCGTGTGTACGATGTTGTGCATACGCACAACTTGCAAATTTCACCAGGTATGGGTGCGCACCAAGGTGTGCGAGCGCTCTCATCAATAGGCATAACCCTGTGTGTGCGTGTGCACAAGAATGTGCATACGCACATTTTCACAGATTCACAGGGTGTGCGTGCGCACAGAGGTGTGCATACGTACAAGTCAAAACATAGCCTCTGTTCTGAGCACGCACACAGTAGTGGGCATGCGCACGCAAACCAGAAATCACAAATTCTGCAACATCACATAATTTAGATTTTTGACACCAGCTTCCAACGATCATATCTTTTTATACAAAACTCTTATTTCTAGGAAATCTATACCATTTTAAACCTCTTTGAATTGTCTTTAATTTTATATAAAATTTAATCAGTTTCAAAAATTGTAGCTCAAGATATGATCCACCAAAGTTAGCCTAAAATCTATTTTTACCAAAAACCTTAAAAACTCAAATTCACCAAATCTCTCAATTCAAAACCAATTGCTCTACATCCAAACCAGCCTTAATGTGTCTAAATTATATCCATATATCTTCCAATTCATTCCACAACCTAAAATTCACAATTTTACCATTTTCACACCTAATCATCATTCATAATCAAACGTAAACAATCACCATCATAATTCATCAAAATCATCACAAACATCAATAATCATCAAACATCATCAACATCCATAATCCCCAATGGCATTGGTGCACGAAATTGTGATCAATACTTTTCACAACTCAAATAATCTCCGGTGATGAATCCAAAAACTTGGTGTTCAATACCATGGCATAAACACAACTTCGCACAACTAACCAGCAAGTGTACTGGGTCGTCCAAGTAATAAACCTTACGCGAGTAAGGGTCGATCCCACAGAGATTATTGGTATGAAGCAAGCTATGGTCACCTTGTAAATCTTAGTCAGGCAAACTCAAATGGTTATGGATGATGAATAAAACATAAAGATAGAGATAGAGATACTTATGCAATTCATTAGTGGGAATTTCAGATAAGCGTATGGAGATGCTTGGTCCCTTCCGTCTCTCTGCTTTCCTACTGTCTTCATCCAATCCTTCTTACTCCTTTCCATGGCAAGCTGTATGCAAGGGTTTCACCGTTGTCAGTGGCTACCTCCCATCCTCTCAGTG
>NC_029778.3:43084047-43084615 GCF_000817695.3 Arachis duranensis
TCTATGGTGTGCAGAAACTCCACCGTTGAAAATACATAAGTGAAAGGTTCAGGCATGGCCAAATGGCCAGCCCCCATGAAGGTGATCAAAAGACCGAATGGTCAAAAGATGACTAATACACTAGTAAAAAGTCTTATTTATACTAAACTAGCTACTAGGGTTTACATGAGTAAGTAATTGATGCATAAATCCACTTCCGGGGCCCACTTGGTGTGTGCTTGGGCTGAGCTTGATTAATCCACGAGCTGAGGCATTTCCTGGAGTTGAACTCCGAGTTATGACGTGTTTTGGGCGTTCAACTCCGGCTCATGACGTTTTTCTGGCGTTTAACTCCAGACAGCAGCATGTACTTGGCGTTCAACGCCAAGTTACGTCGTCAATTTCCGAATAAAGTATGGATTATTATATATTGCTGGAAATCTCTGGATGTCTACTTTCCAACGCCGTTGAGAGCGCGCCATTTGGAGTTCTGTAGCTCCAGAAAATTCATTTCGAGTGCAGAGAGGTCAGATTCCAACAGCATCAGCAGTCCTTTTGTCAGCCTTTTTCAGAGTTTTGCTCAAGTCCC
>NC_029778.3:43084712-43086639 GCF_000817695.3 Arachis duranensis
AAGGTTTGCTCGTCCTCGAGCAAAAGAAGAAAGAAGAGAGTAGAAGAAGAAGAAATAGAGGAGATGGAGATGGCCTTCTGGTTCGGCCAAAGGGGGGAGAAGTAGTGTTTAGGTTGTGTGAAAATGAAAGAGTGAAGAAGGGTTTATATAGGAGTGGGGGGAGGGTTATGGTTCGGTCATGTATGGGTGGGTTTGGGAGGGAAAGTGGTTTGAATTTGAATGGTAGGGTAGGTGGGGTTTTATGAAGGATGGATGTGAGTGGTGAAGAGAAAGATGGGATTTGATAGGTGAAGGGCTTTTGGGGAAGAGGTGTTGAGGTGATTGGTGAATGGGTGAAGAAGAGAGAGAGAGTGGTGGGGTAGGTGGGGATCCTGTGGGGTCCACAGATCCTGAGGTGTCAAGGAAAATTCATCCCTGCACCAAGTGGCGAGCAAAATTGCTCTTTGTGCCAATTCTGGCGTTAAATGCCGGGCTGGTGCCCCTTTCTGGCATTTAACGCCAACTTCTTGCCCTTTTCTGGCGTTTAACACCAGTGTGGTGCCCCTTTCTGGCGTTAAACGCCCAGAATGGTGCCAGACTGTGCGTTAAACGCCCATCTGCTAGCCTTACTGGCGTTTAAACGCCAGCAGGATCTTCCTCCAGGGTGTGCTATTTTTCTTTCTGTTTTTCATTCTGTTTTTGCTTTTTCAATTGATTTTGTGACTTCTCATGATCATCAACCTACGGAAAACATAAAATAACAAAGGAAAAATAGATAAATATAACATTGAGTTGCCTCGCAACAAGTGCTTCTTTAATGTCAGTAGCTTGACAATTGGCTCTCACTGAGCCTCACAGATGCTCAAAGCAATGTTGGAACCTCCCAACACCAAACTTAAAGTTTGAATGTGGGGGTTCAACACCAAACTAAGAAGTTGGTTGTGGCCTCCCAACACCAAACTTAGAGTTTGACTGCGGGGGCTCTGTTTGGCTCTGTTTTGAGAGAAGCTCTTCATGCTTCCTCTCCATGATGACAGATGGATATCCTTGAGCCTTAAACACCAAGGATTCTTCATTCACTTGAATGATCAATTCTCCTCTATCAACATCAATCACAGCCTTTGCTGTGGCTAGGAAGGGTCTGCCAAGGATGATGGATTCATCCATGCACTTCCCAGTCTCTAGGACCATGAAATCAGCAGGGATGAAATGGTCTTCAACCTTTACCAGAACATCCTTTACAAGTCCATAGGCTTGTTTTCTTGAATTGTCTGCCATCTCTAGTGAGATTTTTGCAGCTTGCACCTCAAAGATCCCTAGCTTCTCAGTTACAGAGAGAGGCATGAGTTTTACACTTGACCCTAAGTCACACAAGGCCTTCTTGAAGGTCATGGTGCCTATGGTACAAGGTATTGAAAACTTCCCAGGACCCTGCCTCTTTTGAGGCAGTTTCTGCCTAGACAAGTCATCCAGTTCTTTCGTGAGCAAAGGGGGTTCATCCTCCCAAGCCTCATTACCAAATAACTTGTCATTTAGCTTCATGATTGCTCCAAGGTATTTAGCAACTTGCTCTTCAGTGACATACTCATCCTCTTCAGAGGAAGAATACTCATCAGAGCTCATGAATGGCAGAAGTAAGTCCAATGGAATCTCTATGGTCTCATTTTGAGTCTCAGATTCCCATGGTTCCTCATTGGGGAACTCATTGGAGGTCAGTGAACGTCCATGGAGGTCTTCCTCAGTGGCGTTTACTGCCTCCCCCTCCTCTCCAAATTCAGCCATGTTGATGGCCTTGCACTCTCCTTTTGGATTTTCTTCTGTATTGCTTGGAAGAGTACTAGGAGGGAGTTCAGTAACTTTCTTATTTAGCTGACCCACTTGTGCCTCCAAGTTTCTAATGGAGGACCTTGTTTCAGTTATGAAACTTTGAGTGGTTTTGATTAGATCA
>NC_029778.3:43086736-43086913 GCF_000817695.3 Arachis duranensis
GAAGATGATGGAAAAGGCTTGCCATTGCTAAACCTGTTTCTTCTACCATTATTGTTGTTGAAACCTTGTTGAGGTCTCTGTTGATCCTTCCATGATAAATTTGGATGATTTCTCCATGAAGGATTATAGGTGTTTCCATAGGGTTCTCCCATGTAATTCACCTCTTCCATTGAAGGG
>NC_029778.3:43087187-43087410 GCF_000817695.3 Arachis duranensis
TTCTTGAGCTTCTGCAGGCGTCTTCTTTAGATGAAGAGATCCTCCAGCAGAGCTATCCAAAGACATCTTGGATAGTTCAGAGAGACCATCATAGAAAATACCTATGATGCTCCATTCAGAAAGCATGTCAGAGGGACACTTCCTGATTAATTGTTTGTATCTTTCCCAAGCTTCATAGAGGAATTCTCCTTCCTTCTGTCTGAAGGTTTGGACTTCCACTCTA
>NC_029778.3:43087425-43089358 GCF_000817695.3 Arachis duranensis
GATCTTCCAATGGAAGTCCATGGAACTTGCAATTCTGTTGCATTAGAGAAACTAATTGAGGCTTAAGCTCAAAGTTGTTTGCTCCAATGGCAGGGATAGAGATGCTTCTCCCATAGAAGTTGGGAGTAGGTGCAATAAAGTCACCCAGCACTTTCCTTGCATTGTTGGCATTGTTGTTGTTTTCGGCAGCCATGGGTTCTTCTTCTTTGAAGATTTCTGTTAGGTCCTCTACAGAGAATTGTGCCTTAGCTTGTCTTAGCTTTCGCTTTAAGGTCCTTTCAGGTTCAGGGTCAGCCTCAACAAGAATGCTTTTGTCTTAGCTTCTGCTCATATGAAAGAGAAGAAAATAAGAAAATGTGGAATCCTCTATGTCACAGTATAGAGATTCCTTGAGGTGTCAGAGGAAAAGAAAAATAGAAGGCAGAAGTAGAAAATTCGAACTTATCAAGAAAGATGGAGTTCGAATTGTGCATTAAGGACTAATGTTAGTCCATAAATAGAAGGATGTGAGAAGACGTGAAGAAATTTTCGAAAACATTAAAAAGATTTTAAAAAAAACTTTAATTGATTTTCGAAAACCAAGAATAGAAAAGAAATCAAGTGATTTTTGAAAAAGATTTTGAACTTAGAAATCAAAAATATTTGATTTTGAAAATTAATGACTTGGCTATCAAGAAAAGATATGATTCAAACATTAAACCTTTCTCAACAGAAAAGGCAACATACTTGAAATGTTGAATCAAATCATTAATTGATAGCAAGTATCCTTGAAAATAGAAAAAAAATGATTTTGAAAAAGATTTGATTGAAAATTTTGATTTGAAAAAGATTTGATTTTGAAAAGCTTTTGAAAACTAAAAAAATTTTATTTGAAAATAAAATCTTCCCTCTTGTGCCATCCTGGCGTTAAACGCCCAGAATGGTGCACATTCTGGCGTTCAACGCCCAAAACTCTACCCTTTTGAGCATTAAACGCCCAGCCAGGCACCCTGGCTAGCGTTTAAACGCCAGTTTGCCTTCCTCACTGGGCGTTTTGAACGCCCAACTTTTTCTGTGCAATTCCTCTGCTGAATGTTCTGAATCTTCAATCCTCTATATTATTGACTTGAAAAGACACAAATTAAAAATATTTTTGGATTTTTAATAATAAGGAATAATCAAAATGCAACTAAAATCAAATAACAATGCATGCAAGACACCAAACTTAGCAGTTTGTATACTGCTGACACTGACAAAATGAGAATACATATGAGACACATAAACACTCAAGTCAAGAGAATTTAAAAATCAGAGCAATGTAACCATCAAGAACAACTTGAAGATTAATGAAGACACATGCATGAATGCAAAAAGAACAGAAACATGCAATTGACACCAAACTTAACATGAAATACTAGACTTAAACAAGAAACGTAGAATATTTTTGGTTTTTTTATGATTTTGTAAATTTTTTTTGTGCTTTTTCGAAAATTAAGTGCAAAAGAAAATAAAGATATCAAAATTTTTAATGAGAATTCCAGGAATCATTGCATTGCTAGTCTAAGACTCCGGTCCAAGAATTAGACATGGCTTCATAGCCAGCCAAGCTTTCAAAGAAAGCTCCGGTCCAAAACACTAGACATGGCCAATGGCCAGCCAAGCGTTAGCAGATCATTGCTCCAACAGCAAGATTGATAGAAATCAACAAGCTCTTGTGATGATAAGTTAAAAGCTCGGTCCAATAAAATTAGACATGGCTTCACAGCCAGCCAGACTTCAACAGATCATCATGAAACACTAGAATTCATTCTTAAGAACTCTGAAGAAAAATACCTAATCTAAGCAACAAGATGAGCCGTCAGTTGTCCAAACTCAACAATCCCCGGCAACGGCGCCAAAAACTTGGTGCACGAAATTGTGATCAATACTTTTCACAACTCAAATAATCCCCGGT
>NC_029778.3:43089816-43090050 GCF_000817695.3 Arachis duranensis
TACTCGAGGTACAGCAGAGCTCCACACCTTAATCTATGGTGTGTAGAAACTCCACCGTTGAAAATACATAAGAACAAGGTCTAGGCATGGCCGAATGGCCAGCCCCCAAACGTGATCAAAAGATCTAAAAATGATCCAAAGATCCAAAGATCCAAAAATACAATAGTAAAAGGTCCTATATATAGAGAACTAGTAGCCTAGGGTTTACAGAGATGAGTAAATGACATAAAAATC
>NC_029778.3:43090126-43090457 GCF_000817695.3 Arachis duranensis
GCATTGAAGCATTTTCGTGTAGAGACTCTTCTTGGAGTTAAACGCCAGCTTTGGTGCCAGTTTGGGCGTTTAACTCTCATCCTTGTGCCAGTTCCGGCATTTAACGATGGGAATTCTGATGGTGACTTTGAATGCCGATTTGGGCCATCAAATCTTGGGAAAAGTATGGACTATCATATATTGCTGGAAAGCCCAGGATGTCTACTTTCCAACGCCGTTGAGAGAGCGCCAATTGGGCTTCGATAGCTCCAGAAAATCCACTTCGAGTGCAGGGAGGGCAGAATCCAACAGCATCTGCAGTCCTTTTTAGTCTCTGAATCAGATTTTTGCT
>NC_029778.3:43090537-43101848 GCF_000817695.3 Arachis duranensis
ACACACAAACTCATAGTAAAGTCCAGAAAAGTGAATTTTAACTAAAAACTAATAAAAATATACTAAAAACTAACTAGATCATACTAAAAACATACTAAAAACAATGCCAAAAAGCGTACAAATTATCCGCTCATCACAACATCACCCACAATAATCAATAACCACCAACAATTAACATCAATCCATCATCCTATCAGAGTCTACCACAATCCTACTTCAACATATACAATTTTTTCAATCTCTATCAACATGCATATACCACAATATTAATTCAAGCAACCATATATCCAATTCAATCCTATCCTATGGTCCACTAGCCTATGTTTTTAGAAACATTACATATTACATAAAGAAAACTGAAACTATACTTTGGCTGATTCCCAAAATGCACCAAACACCATAATGAAACCAAAAACTCGATCCAAAGCCTCAAACTAACTCCAACAAACACCAAAACTCAATCTAACATCATAAAACATACCAACATCAAACCTAAGGTTCACAAAATAACTAAATACAAGGGTTTAGTGAAACCTTACCTTACCCATCGGTATTATGGGCAAAATCCAATAATATTCCAATGCTAGATCATCCCTAAACAAACAAAATCACAGAAATCTACTCAAAAACAAAAATCAAAATTGCAAAAATGCTAGGGCTGGTGTCAATGCCCAATTGCTTAGGTTCAGATTTCCGAAGTAAAATTAGAGATTGTTCGTTGCAAGTATAGTACAAACCCAACAATTGAACATCAATCAAATATTAAATTCAATACAAAATAACCAGGAGTTTTAAGTCTCGGGTCGTCTTCCCTAGGAGTTACAATTAAAGTGTCAATTATTGGCTATGAGGAAATGGGGGTTGGATGATAGCAATTGATAAGAAATTAAAAGGCAAGAAGGTAACTTAACATACAAGAAATTAAATGAAGGCAAGTAAAGATAATGAAAATGGAATTTAAATACTAAAAGAGCTCTTGGTGAGGATTGGGTAATTAGAGCTTGCTATCCTAGTAGTGGACCACAAACATGGTAATTATGTGTGAATTAATCCCAATTAGTCAACCCTATATCAAGGATAAGTCAAAAGGGCATAATTAACCTCAATCCACAAATCTTAACCAACTCACTAATTAACTTAGTGAAAGACTAGCATTAGTGGAAACCAAGTTAATTAACAACCCTCACACAATGTGGAATTGACATCTACCACTCAAGTTCACCCAAACCACTCAATTTCTCAACCAAGAGTGAGAAAAACTATATAAAAACCCAACCAAGTATTTTATCAAACACTTGGTGGGTATGAAAAGAAAGCATGGTAAATGACAAGGAATAATAAATGCTACAACTACCAAGTAAGAAAAATAAAGATGGCAACTCAATAAAGCAATAAAAGAGGCATGAAACATAAAATTGCATTAAACGTAAATTAAAGTAACAAGAGTGCAAATACATAAAAGTGGAAAAATGGAGAAAATGTCAAGATAAAGTAATGAAATTAAGACAATAGAACAAGGAAAGATAGAAGAAACTAGATTAAAACATGAATTAAAACAAGAAATTCCAAAGCAATTAAACTAAAAATCCTAGGTTCTAGAGAGAATGGGGAGCTTCTCTCTCTAGAAGACTAACAAAAATATGTAAAAACCTAAACCTAAGTGCTCTCCCCCCTTTTATTCCTCTTCAATTTGGCTTGAAATAGCTTCAGAAATGAGTTAGATTGGGTTTTAGGGCCCAAAATTCACCCCCAGCGATTTGCCATTAATGAGGTCACGTGCAGGGACCTGTGCGGATGCACAGATGTATGCATCCGCACACATGCTAAATCTTGACTTGTGTGTACGCACAAGTACCTGTGCATACGCACACTTAAACTTATGTCCACTATAGCAAATTGCATATCATTTTGAAGCCCCAGACATTAGCTTTCCAATGCCGCTAGAGCCCCTCATTTGAACCTCTATAGCTCAAGTTATGACCATTTTAGTACCGAGAGGTCAGGATGGACAGCTTTCCAAATCATTCCTTTCTTGAATTCTTCCACTTTGTATGCTTTCCTTCAACTTTCTCAAGCCATTCTTGCCTTCAAAACCTTGAATCTCTCAAACAAACATATCAAGGCATCGAATGGGAGAAAAGTGAATTAAAATTGGTAATTTAAGCATGAAAACCATGTTTTTCAAAATTAAACACAATTAAGAAAGAATTCACAAAAGCATGCTATTTCAACGTATAAGTACAAGAAAAGTCAATGAAATCCACCCAAATAGAGCAAATAAATATCACAAAATGTGGATTCATCAGCTAGAAATTGGAGTGCGATTTTATAGATCTTACCAACAAAGCCTAGCTAGAAATGACGGACTCGGCGAGAGCTTTGCGTGGCCGCAAATGGCTCATCAATCAAAGCTCCGTAGCTCAAGTTACAAGCAAATGAAGGTGAGGGTGAATAGTGCTCTTTCTTCTCCCTCTCCTCTCAATGCATGTGCGTCCGATTTTCAACTTTAAATTATTTTTGTCTTTTCAAAACAATAAATTTAGTTTTCAAAATCTTATTTTCCTTAAAATGTGGTACCAGACAAACTAGAGCCGGTATTGCCGGCTTAAGCTCCGATACATATTTTTACAAAAATTTTCTATAAAAGATACATTTTTCTCTCAGAAAAATCCATTGAATTCAAATTTTACCTTTATATTTTCAATAAATTATAAATTTTGAATCTACTTTGGGCACTTAAAAATTATTATTTTATTAAAATAGTTTTACGTGAAAAACTTTGGTTCTAACAAGGATTATATTTTCTAAGCTAGGAAACGTGGAATACATCATGAAGATTGGATAGATAAGGGGAAAGAGCTATTTGGTAGGCTACTGATCCTACTCTTTTTTAGAATCTGAAAAGGACCTATGAACCTAGGGCTTAGTTTCTTGGTCTTGATACTACGTCCCACTCGAGTGGTTGGTGTTACTTTAAGAAAAACATGATCACACTCACTAAACTCTAAAGGTTTCCTTCTCCTATCGGCATAGCTCTTCTGTCGGCTCTGAGCCATCATAATTCTCTTGCAAATTCTCTTGATTTGCTTAATTATCTCCTGAACTAACTCTGGTCCCAGCATACTAGATTCTTTCCCTTCATACCAGCATAGTACTAATTGGCATTTGTGACCGTAGAGTGCTTCGTATGGTGCAATCCCGATACTTGCATGAAAACTGTTATTGTAGGCAAATTCTACAAGCAGCAGGTAACTTTTCCAACTTCCTTTCTGGTCTAGTGCAAATGCTCGTAACATATCTTCCAGCATCTGAATAGTCCTTTCCGACTGGCCATCCGTCTAAGGATGATAAGTTGTACTCATGTGCAGACGCGTTTCAAATGCATTCTGAAAAGCTCCCCAAAATTGTGAAGTAAATCTCAGGTCCCTATCTGATACAATACTGGATGGTACCCCATGCAACCTAACTATTATCCGAATATAAAGTTGTGCGAGCCTTTCCGTTGAATAATCCATTTGGATTGGTGAAAGTGAGTAGAATTGGTCAATCTATCCAGAATTACCCAGATGGCATCATTTCCAGATGTGGTTCGTGGCAGTCCTGAAACAAAGTCCATGGTAATCGCCTTCCATTTCTACTATGGCACTTCTAGAGGCTGAAGAGTTCTTGACGGCTTCTTTCTCAATCTTAACCTTCTGACACGTGAGACACTTCGAAACAAAGATAGCTATGTCTCTTTTCATTTCGGGCCACCAGAACATCTGGCTCAAATCCTGGTACATCTTAGTGATACCTGGGTGGATAAAAATCTTCCATGATGTGCCTCCCTTAATATCTTCTATCACAGATTATCGAATTTCGGCACACATTTTACTCTTGAATCACCAGAGTCCTTTTGCATCCCGCCTTACTTCTCTCTGTTGGTCCTTGTCGACACATGACAAAAGCCTGGTCATCTCTGACTCTTGAGCTTGCACTCGTCGGATTATCGTCATAAAGTCATAAGTTAACTGCATCTGTGCCAAACACGTTCCCTGTGAAGTCTCTTTTAGTCCCAGCTTGAGTCCCTCAAAGGCCATCCTTAATTCTTCTTCCTTAATTTTCATTTGGGAGAGACTTTCATTCTTTATGCTAAGGGTGTCCGCGACCACATTTTCCTTCCCGGGATGATAGTTTAGTTTAAAGTCGTAGTCCTTGAAGAATTTCATCCATCTCCTTTGCCTCATGTTGAGTTATTTTTGGTCAAAAATGTACTTCAAGCTCTTGTGGTCAAAGAAAACCTCGAACTTGACTCTATACAAGTGGTGCCTCCAGATCTTGAGAGCAAATATTATAGCTGCCAGTTATAGGTTGTGAGTTGGATAGTTTCACTTGTGAGGTCTGAGCTGTCTTGACGCATAGGCTACCACGTTCCTAATTTGCATCAGTACACACCCTAAACCATTAAGCGAAGCATCATAGAAAACCTCAAATGGTCCTTCGAGATCTGGCAGAATTAACACCGGTGCTGTCGTCAACCTTTCCTTGAGGGTCTTGAAGCTTTCTTCACACTCATTCGTCCAAACAAAAGGTCCCTCCTTCCTAGTCAGTTGAGTTCGTGGTAAAGCCAATTGCGAAAATTCTTTAATGAACCTTCGGTAATATCCAACTAGTCCGAGGAAACTTTGAATCTCAGTGACTGTCTTAGGTTGCTCTCACTCTAAAATTGCTTCTATCTTAGCAGGATCTACTCCTATGCCTCCATTATGTCCCAGAAACTTAACTTCTTTCGCCCAAAACTCACACTTAGAGATTTTGGCATATAGTCTCTTTTCCTTCAGAATTTGTAATACCATTCTTAAGCGCTCCTCGTGCTCTTCCTCTGTCCTTGAATAAATCAGAATATCATTGATGAACACTACTACAAACTTGTCCAGGTACGGGTAGAAGATTCTGTTCATGTAGTCCATAAATACGAAAGGAGCATCCGTCAGACTGAAAGACATAACGGTATACTCATAGTGACCATATTGGTTCTAAAAGCAGTCTTTGGTATAACTGATTCTCTAACTCGGATCCGATGGTATCCTGACCTTAAATAAATCTTGTAAAAAACCGAAGCTCCTCGAAACTGGTCCATCAAATCATCGATTCTTGGAAGAGGGTACTTATTCTTGATAGTGATCTTATTCAGCTGTCGATAGTCAATGCACAACCTCATACTACCATCCTTCTTCTTTAGTCTTTACTAGTAGTATTGGTGCTCCCTATGGCAATGCACTAGGTCGCATAAATTTCTTCTCCATCAATTCTTCTAGTTGTGACTTCAATTCTTTGAGTTCTAGAGGTGACATTCTGTAAGGTGCAATCAAAATTGGTCCTGCTCCTGGTACCAGTTCAATGGTAAACTCTATCTCGCACTGTGGAGGAAACTCAGAAATATTGTCTGAAAAAACTTCAGGAAACTCCTTTACTATCGGAATTTTGATGAGCGGATAATTTATACACTTTTTGGCATTGTTTTTAGGTAGTTTTTAGTAGGATCTAGCTACTTTTAGGGATGTTTTCATTAGTTTTTATGCTAAATTCACATTTTTGGATTTTACTATGAGTTTGTGTGTTTTTCTGTGATTTCAGGTAATTTTTGGCTGAAATTGAGGGACCTGAGCAAAACTCTGATAAAAGGCTGACAAAGGACTGCTGATGCTGTTTTATTCTGACCTCCCATCACTCGAAATAGATTTTCTGGAGCTAAAAAACTCCAAATGGCACGCTCTTAACGGCGTTGGAAAGTAGACATCCATAGCTTTCCATCAATATATAATAGTCCATACTTTATTCGAGATTAGATGACGTAAACTGGTGCTCAACGCCAGTTCCATGCTGCATTCTGGAGTCAAATGCCAGAAACACGTCACGAACCAGAGTTGAACGCCAAAAACACGTTATAACTTGGCGTTTAACTCTAAAAGAAGCCTCTGCACATTTAAAGCTCAAGCTCAGCCCAAGCACACACCAAGTGGGCCCCGGAGGTGGATTCTGCATCAATTACTTACTTCTGTAAACCCTAGAAGCTAGTCTAGTATAAATAGGATTTTTACTATTGTATTCAGTGTCTTTGATTGTATTTTTTGATCTTTTGATCACGTTTGGGGGCTGGCCATTCGGCCATTCCTGGACCTTTATCACTTATGTATTTTTGACGGTAGAGTTTCTACACACCATAGATTAAGGGTGTGGAGCTCTCCTGTACCTCAAGTTTCAATGCAATTACTACTATTTTCTATTCAATTCCGCTTGTTCTTATTCTAAGATATTCGTTGCACTTCAACATGATGAATGTGATGATCCGTGACACTCATCATCATTCTCACCTATGAACGCGTGACTGACAACCACTTCCGTTCTACCTTAGACCGGGCGCATATCTCTTGGATTCCTTAATCAGAATCTTCGTGGTATAAGCTAGATTGATGGCGGCATTCATGAGAATCCGGAAAGTCTAAACCTTGTCTGTGGTATTCCGAGTAGGATTCAGGGATTGAATGATTGTGACGAGCTTCAAACTCGCGATTGTTGGGCGTGATGACAAACGCAAAAGAATCAAGGGATTCTATTCCAACATGATCGAGAATCGATAGATGATTAGCCGTGCCGTGACAGAGCATTTGGACCTTTTTCACTGAGAGGATGGGATGTAGCCATTGATAACAGTGATGCCCTACATACAGCTTGCCATGGAAAGGAATAAGAAGGATTGAAGGAAGACAGTAGGAAAGCAGAGATCCAACAGGGACAAGCACCTCCACACACACTTATCTGAAATTCCCACCATTGAAGTACATGAGTAACTCTATCTTTATTTTCTGTTTTATTTATTATTCGAAAACTCCATAACATTTACTATCCGCCTAACTGAGATTTACAAGATGACCATAGCTTGCGTCATACCAACAATCTCCGTGGGATCGACCCTTACTCACGTAAGGTATTACTTGGATGACCCAGTGCACTTGCTGGTTAGTTGTGCGGAGTTGTGACTAAGTGTGATTCATGTTTGAGAGCGCTACCAAGTTTTTAGCGCCATTGTTGATGATCACAATTTCGTGCACCAAATTTACTCCATATTCTATTCATTTTCAGTCGAGCAAGACGCTAAGAGAACAAAACCTCCACACTCTCTCCCACTAAGGTTTACTATTATTGAGTTTAGATAGTAACTATGGGAAGTAACAGGCATATTAACAGATGGAATTAAAGAGGTTTTCTTAAAGCAATCAAGAAGAACATGATGCACAGACAATCAATCTAGTCCTAAGATGATATCCATACCACGCAAAGACAATCAAATCAAGCTATGTGTAAATAATTTCTCTTTAATGATGAAGACACACATCTACAAACTAAGTTGGTCGCAACATTTTGTGCCGTGGGTGTGTGGACAATTAGATCATATTCAAGTTGAGAGGTTCCTAGTCCTATCATGCGTGCACATTCTATGGATATAAAAAAATTAGATGCGCCTGAATCGTACAGTACGGTTAGGGTCTTATCGTTAATAGAGCACTCACCTGAGATGAGGGAACCTGACGCAAAAGCATCTTCAGTGCTCATTGCAAAAATCCTTCCCTGTTGTTGAGGTCGAGGGGAGACCGGTCCATTTCGCTTAACACAAGAATCTTTCGCTATGTGCCTTGGCCTGCCACAATTATAACAAACACCCGCTCCAAGCTGGCATGGCCTGCTTCCATGGTCCTTCCCACACTTAGCACAAGTGGGACCTGCCTGAGCTTACCGTGGCTGCCTCCCCAAGTTCTATCTCTGATTATGGTTTTCCGGGTAGAATCGAGAGTTAGAGTTTCCGCTGGGTGGATCTCGGCATTGTGGCTGACCATTTCTTTTAAAGTTCTTTCCCTGTGGTGCCAGTTTTCTGTTGAAATTCCTAAAGAAAAAATCCCGATGATTAGCTTGGCCCGCTGCCAACTTCTTGGCATATTCCTCAACAAACTGACTCTTATTTACCAGCTCTGCAAATTTTCAAATCTCCATCGGTCTCACGGAAGCCATCAGTTCCTCCCTAAGACCTGCTTTCATACTTGATACACATCCACTCTTCATACTCCACAAGATTTCTCTGACACACCTTTGAAAATCGACACAAGTCTTCAAACATCCGGGTGTACTCAGCCACCGTCATGCTTTCCTGCTTTAACTGTAGCAATTCCAACTCCTTGGCGGTACGGGCAGATAGAGGGAATACTTCTTATAGAAATCAGTACGAAAGTCATCCCAAGTAATCTCAGTGCCTCCTTACCTCAACAACTGGCTCACTCCCTGCTACCAATAATGTGCATTCTCTTTCAGCATATAAATGGCAAACTCCACTTGTTGTCCTTCAGGGACATGTTGCACCTGCAGAGCCGGCTCCATAGCGCGTAACCAATCATCTGTCTTGGTCGGATTGGTAATTCCAGAGAAATTGGGTGGATTAACTTTAAAGAAAAATGCCAAAGTCATTGGCCTTTCTCCCTTGGGTACATTATTTTCTTATCCGTTTCCACTGTCGTGGCCATTCCCATTACCATTCCCCTCCTGTCGTTCCATTCTTTCAACCGCTCTGCTAGTTGCAACGACAAAATCATGCACAGCTATAGCCATTGCGTTCATAGATTCTAGCAAGGTGGCCAGGTCAAATACCGGCTCAAAACTCAAACTCGATTGACGGGGACTACGCCAGTTTGCAGACATTGAGGTCCTATTAACACCAAATGATCAACATTAAGGTGATCAGTCTTAACATATCCAATTTAAGTGCTAACATTTCAAAAATATATGTCATAGACAATCATGTGATTATATCATCAGAGATATCCTAGTGACATGATAAAAAAACAAAGTATGTAGTGAAGCATAGTCAGTCCATTTTCCAGGCTCTACTAAGGATGAACTGCTCTGAAACTAAATTGTAACGACATAACTTCTAGCCCGTCATGACCAAGGCTAGTAGCCAGGCGCTACTATTTAGCTGACTATGGTTACTTTAGACCATATATTAACTGTATACATATGAGCCTGTAGCGCTAGTCAAGAATCGTGTATCTAGTTGCACATATTAGAATAATTATAAATTAAGCAGTTAAAACAAGAAACGGAAAAAAGCATAGCATAGCCTACTCATATCATACATGAAATGCCTAGAGGCTTAATTCATCACAAAACCCAAGTTTGTACGTACTTAATTACTTACTATAATATGTGCATACTTGATGAGCGGATAATTTATACGCTTTTTGGCATTGTTTTTAGTATGTTTTTAGTATGATCTAGTTAGTTTTTAGTATATTTTTATTAGTTTTTAGTTAAAATTCACTTTTCTGGACTTTACTATGAGTTTGTGTGTTTTTCTGTGATTTCAGGTATTTTCTGGCTGAAATTGAGGGTCCTGAGCAGAAATCTGATTCAGAGACTGAAAAGGACTGCAGATGCTGTTGGATTCTGACCTCCCTGCACTCGAAGTGGATTTTCTGGAGCTACAGAAGCCCAATTGGCGCGCACACAATGGCGTTGGAAAGTAGACATCCTGGGCTTTCCAGCAATATATGATAGTCCATACTTTGCCCAAGATTTGATGGCCCAAACCGGCGTGGCAAATCAGCTTCAGAAATTCCAGCGTTTAACGCTGGAACTGGCATAAAACTTGGAGTTAAACACCCAAACTGGCATAAAAGCTGGCGTTTAACTCCAGAAAAGGTCTCTACACGAAAATGCTTCATTGCTCAGTCCAAGCACACACTAAGTGGACCCAGAAGTGGATTTTTACGTCATTTACTCATTTCTGTATACCCTAGGTTACTAGTTTACTATTAATAGGATCTTTTGACATTGTATCTGTACCGGATGACACTTTACACGTTTCTTTGTGTACATTCCACGGCATGAGTCTCTAAACCCCATGCGAGTAGGATTCAATGATTGAATGACTGTGACGAGCTTCAAACACCTGAAGGCGGGGCGTTAGTGACAGACGCAAAAGAATCACTGGATTCTATTTCGGCCTGATTGAGAACCGTCAGATGGATAGCCGTGCCGTGACAGGGTGCGTTGAACATTTCCACTGAGAGGATGGGAGGTAGCCACTGACAACGGTGAAACCCTTGCATACAGCTTGCCATGGAAGGAGCCTTGCGTGTTTGAAGAAGAAGACAGTAGGAAAGCAGAGATTCAGAAGATGGAGCATCTCCAAAACCTCAACCTATTCTCCATTACTGCAAAACAAGTAATCATTTCATGTTCATCTTTTGCTTTTCACAATCAATCCTGATAATTTCTGAAATCATGACTAAGATTTACAAGATAACTATAGCTTGCTTCAAGCCGACAATCTCCGTGGGATCGACCCTTACTCACGTAAGGTATTACTTGGACGACCCAGTGCACTTGCTGGTTAGTTGTGCGGGGTTGCAAAAGTGTGATTACAATTTCGTGCACCAAGTTTTTGGCGCCGTTGCCGGGGATTGTTGAGTTTGGACAACTGACGGTTCATCTTGTTGCTTAGATTAGGACTATTTTGTTTTTGTTGGTTTAGAGTCTTTTAGTTGAGTCTAGTTTCATATTTTAAGTTTGGTGTCAATTGCATGCTTTTGTTTTTCTTTTAATTTTCGAATTTGCATGTCTTTAGCCCCTTTTGATCCGTAAAAATTCTAAGAAATTTTCGAAAAAAATTAGTGTTTGATTTTCTAAAAATTTTAAGTTTGGTGTCTTTTTGTATTTTTCTCTTTCCTCTTTTCAAAAATCAAATCTTTTTCATAAAAATTTTTCAATCATATCTTTTTAATTGCTATTTTCAAAATCTTTTTAATTAACTAATTGATTCAGTTCTCAATTTGCTTTGATCTTATTTTCTTTCTTTGATTTTCGAATTTTTATCTTAATTTCCTTTTATTTCATTTTAATTTTTTTCGGTTAATTCAAAAAAAAAACAAAATTTATCTATTTGCAATCCATAACATTTCCCTTTATCCATTATGGACATAAGTGGGATTGATCAGTCCAAAAGGACTCTGGGGTCATATGCTAACCCCATTATAGCTGCATATGGGAGTAGCATCTGTACACCTCCCATCAAATCAAGCAGCTTTGAGCTAAATCCTCAACTCATTATCATAGTGCAGCAAAATTGCCAGTATTTCGGTCTTCCACAGGAAGAGCCTACTGAGTTTCTGGCACAATTCTTACAAATTGCTGACACAGTACATGATAAAGAGGTGGATCAGGATGTCTACAGACTATTACTGTTTCCATTTGCTGTAAAAGATCAAGCTAAAAGGTGGTT
>NC_029778.3:43102113-43102692 GCF_000817695.3 Arachis duranensis
AATGCCTGGGAGAGGTATAGAGGTATGCTAAGAAAATGCCCCTCTGAAATGTTTTCAGAGTGGGTACAGTTAGACATCTTCTACTATGGGCTCACAGAAAAAGCTGAGATGTCTTTAGACCACTCAGCTGGTGGATCTATCCACATGAGGAAGACAATTGAAGAAGCTCAAGAGCTTATAGACACTGTTGCTAGAAATCAATATTTGTACTCTAGCAATGAGTTCTCTCCAAAAGAGGAAGTCATGACAATAGTCACTGACACTAATCCTCAAGAACACATGATTGAGCTTAATCAACAATTGCTCCTGATGACAGAACAGTTAGCAGAATTTAAAGAGATGCTCCATGAAACTAAAGTCGCTAACAAGAACATAGAACTGCAGTTGAATCATGCAAAACAGCAAATATCTAAACAGATAACAGAGGAATGTCAAGCAGTTCAACTGAAGAGTGGGAAGACACTGAATAACACTGCTCAAAGTAGCAAAAAGCCAAATAATGAACAATTGACAGGGGATAACCAAACCACTGTTCAAAATCCCTCTGAGGACAGTAAGAGCCCAGAGAGGAATGTTATT
>NC_029778.3:43105105-43105562 GCF_000817695.3 Arachis duranensis
CTGAAAGCTAAGCTGGTCACAGCACCAGTCATCTCTGCACCAGATTGGACATTGCGATTTGAACTAATGTGTGATGCCAGTGACCATGCCATTGGTGCAGTGTTGGGACAGAGGCATAACAAGCTTCTGCACGTTATTTATTATGCCAGCCGTGTCCTAAATGATGCACAGAAGAATTACACAACCACAGAAAAAGAGTTACTTGCAGTGGTCTATGCCATTGACAAGTTTAGATCCTATCTAGTGGGGTCCAAAGTGGTTGTGTACACTGACCATGCTGCTCTTAAATACTTACTCACAAAGCAGGATTCAAAACCCAGGCTTATAAGATGGGTGTTACTTCTGCAAGAGTTTGATATAGAGATAAGAGACAGAAAAGGGACAGAGAACCAAGTAGCTGATCACCTGTCCCGAATAGAACCAGTAGAAGGGGCGTCCCTCCCTCTCACTGAAATCT
>NC_029778.3:43105654-43106152 GCF_000817695.3 Arachis duranensis
TATAAAGCTGTGAGGTTCATACCCCAGGAGTACAGCAGACTGCAAAGAAAGAAATTAATTTCAGATGCCAAGTACTACCTATGGGATGAGCCATATCTCTTTAAGAGATGTACAGACGGAATGATCCGCAGATGTGTACCCAGAGAAGAAGCACAAAGGATCCTATGGCACTGCCATGGATCACAGTATGGAGGACATTTTGGAAGTGAGAGAACAGCCACTAAAGTCCTCCAATGTGGCTTCTACTGGCCTACTCTCTATAAAGATTCCCGAGAGTTTGTGCGTAACTGTGACAGTTGCCAAAGAGCTGGTAACTTGCCTCACGGTTATGCCATGCCTCAACAAGGGATATTAGAGATAGAATTGTTTGATGTATGGGGAATTGACTTTATGGGGCCATTCCCACCATCATACTCAAACACTTACATCCTGGTGGCAGTGGACTATGTATCTAAATAGGTAGAAGCAATTGCTACACCCACTAATGATACCAAGACC
>NC_029778.3:43106354-43106701 GCF_000817695.3 Arachis duranensis
GGCAACTCCATATCATCCACAGACAAATGGGCAAGCTGAAGTCTCTAACAGATAGCTAAAAAGAATCTTGGAACGGACTGTGATAGCCCGGAGAAAGGATTGGGCAAAGAGCTTGGATGATGCTCTGTGGGCATACAGAACAGCATTCAAGACTCCTATAGGAACCTCTCCATACCAACTGGTGTATGGGAAGGCCTGTCAACTGCCCGTGGAACTGGAACATAAAGCCTACTGGGCAACCAGATTCTTGAACATGGATGCTCAGTTAGCTGGTGAAAAAAGATTACTCCAGCTAAATGAGCTAGAGGAGTTCAGACTCAATGCCTTTGAAAATGCAAAAATTTATA
>NC_029778.3:43107000-43107828 GCF_000817695.3 Arachis duranensis
AGGCGTTAAACGCCAGAATGGGTACCATTCTGGGCGTTTAACGCCAGGAATGGTGCCATTTGGGCGTTAAACGCCAGAATGGGCACCATTCTGGGCGTTTAATGCCAGTTGTGCAGCATCCTGGGCGTTTAGAAAAACGCCCAGTGATAAAGGAATTCTGGCGTTTAACGCCAGCCAGGGCACCTGGCTGGGCGTTAAACGCCCAAAAGGGGCAACAAATGGGCGTTAAACGCCAGAATGGGTGCCATTCTGGGCGTTTAACGCCAGAAAGGTGGGGGGACCACAATTTTGTTTTCAACTCAGATTTTTTCAAACTTTCCTTTTCTTTCCCATATTTTCCTACAAAAACACATTTCAATCTCTCATCATTCACTTTCAAATTTTCAAAAATCTAAAATCATTCTTCAAATCTCTCAAATCATTCCCTTCTCTCAATTTCTTTCCATATCTTCTCAAATCTCCTTTCAATTTTTTCTTCTTTTTTCGAAATCTCCTCTCCCCCACCTTATAAATACACGTTTGGCCCCCCCTCATTCCACTACACCATTCGAATTTACTCTTCCTCTCTCTCTCTTCTTTCCTTTCTTTTGCTTGAGGACAAGCAAACTTCTAAGTTTGGTGTGCTTTTCTGTGATCACTAAGCCAAGATTCATCAAAATCATGGCTCCTAAGGGAAAACAAACCAATTTAAGAGAAAAGAAAGAGAATAATCCAAAGAATCTTTGGAATCAAGAGAAATCTTCAAATTGCCTCAACTGCAAGATGATCCTGAATCCTTTAATAGGAGAATGGTGAGAGCAGATAAAGGGTTGGATCAAGTTCTAGAGG
>NC_029778.3:43108808-43109563 GCF_000817695.3 Arachis duranensis
GAATGAATGCTTGAACAGTGCATATGTCTCTTGAATTTGTTGTTTTGAAGAATGCTAGAAATTGTTGGCTCTTAAAAGAATGAGGAAAAAGAGAACTGTTATTGAGGATCTGAAAAATCATCTAATTGATTCTTGAAGCAAGAAAAAGCAGTGGATACAAAAAAAAATTTTTCGAAAAAAAAAAGAGAAAGAAAAGAGAAAAAGAAAGAAATAAAGTTATGATCCAAGGCAAAAAGAGTGTGCTTAAGAACCCTGGACACCTCTAATTGGGGACTCTAGCAAAACTGGGTCACAATCTGAAAAGGTTCACCCAATTATGTGTCTGTGGCATGTATGTATCCGGTGATAATACTGGAAAACAGAGTGCTTTGGGCCACAGCCAATACTCATACACTAGCTATGTTCAAGAATCATTATATTTAACTAGGAGAATCAATAACACTATCTGAGTTCTGAGTTCTTATAGATGCCAATCATTCTGAACTTCAAAGGATAGAGTGAGATGCCAAAACTGTTCGGAAGCAAAAAGCTACTAGTCCCGCTCATCTAATTGGAGCTAAGTTTCCTTGATATTTTGGAGTCTATAGTATATTCTCTTTTTTTTATCTTATTTTGATTTTCAGTTGCTTGGGGACAAGCAACAATTTAAGTTTGGTGTTGTGATGAGCGGATAATTTATACGCTTTTTGGCATTGTTTTTAGTATGTTTTTGGTATGATCTAGTTAGTTTTTAGTATATTTTTATTAGTTTTTAG
>NC_029778.3:43110327-43113623 GCF_000817695.3 Arachis duranensis
TTGAACATTTCCACTGAGAGGATGGGAGGTAGCCATTGACAACGGTGAAACCCTTGCATACAGCTTGCCATGGAAGGAGCCTTGCGTGCTTGAAGAGGAAGACAGTAGGAAAGCAGAGATTCAGAAGATGGAGCATCTCCAAAACCTTAACCTATTCTCCATTACTGCAAAACTAGTATTTACTTCATGATCTTTTGCTTTTCACAATCAATCCTGATAATTTCTGAAATCCTGACTAAGATTTACAAGATAACTATAGCTTGCTTCAAGCCGACAATCTCCGTGGGATCGACCCTTACTCACGTAAGGTATTACTTGGACGACCCAGTGCACTTGCTGGTTAGTTGTGCGGGGTTGCAAAAGTGTGATTGCAATTTCGTGCACCAATACTCCATCTTTAATTCTTACAGACCCCGGCTGACAAGAGCCACCCTAGACTAGGACCCAATCTATATTATTAAATAAATAAAAAGAGCTAGCCCTCTAAAAAGACTATTCAAGAGCAAGGGCAAGGACCACTATTATTAATACTACTACCATTACTACTACTACTGCTGGTGCTGATACTGGATCTCCAGAAACTGCTGTCACAATATGCTGAAGCGAGAAAATCACTTTCACGCACTGGTGATGCTGCTGCTGCTTGCATCCTCTGCTTGAAAGGAGTGACAAAGATTGGATAAAAGCAGTAGGAAAGCAGAGATTCAAAAGGAACACAGCACCTCCATACACCTATCTGAAATTCCCACCATTGGATTACATGAGTAACTTTATCTTTATTTTCTATTTAATTTATTATTATTATTCGAAAAACTAATAATCTCTTAAATTATTTAAATCCGCTTGACTGGGATTTACAAGATGACCATAGCTTGCTTCATACCAACAATCTCTGTGGGATCGACCCTTACTCACGTAAGGTATTACTTGGACGACCTAGTACACTTGCTAGTTAGTTGTGCGGAGTTGTGACAAAGTGTGATTCATGTTTAAGAGCACCAAGTCTTTAGAGCCATTGTTGATGATCACAATTTCGTCCACCAAGTTTTTGGCGCCGTTGCCGGGGATTGTTTGAATTACAATTACGTGCAACCACAGCGCCAAGTTTTTCTGATCCAGCAACAACACTAAGTTTTTAGCGCCGTTGTCGGGGATTGTTCGAGTTTAGACACCTAACGGTTTATCTTGTTGCTCAGATTAGGTAATTTTCTTTTCAAAAAGTTTTCAAAAATCTTTCAAAAAAATTTTTTTTCTTTATTTTCGTTTTTCTAAAGAATATTTTCGAAAAATTTATTAAGAAAATACAAAAAATCCTAAAATCATAAAAATAAAAAATATTTTTTGTTTCTTGTTTGAGTCTTGAGTCAATTTTTAAGTTTGGTGTCAATTGCATGTTTTAAAAATTATTATGCATTTTTCGAAAAATTCATGCATTCATAGTGTTCTTCATGATCTTCAAGTTGTTCTTGGTAAGCCTTCTTGTTTGATTTTGATGTTTTCTTGTTTTGTATCTTTTATTGTTTTTCATATGCATTTTTGCATTCATAATGTCCATGCATTAAAGATTTCTAAGTTTGGTGTCTTGCATGTTTTCTTTGCATAAAAAATTCTTCAAACATATGTTCTTGATGTTCATCATGATCTTCAAAGTGTTCTTGGTGTTCATCTTGACATTCATAGTATTCTTGCATGCATCAGGAGTTTTGATTCATAATTTTCATGTTGTGAGTCATTTTTGTTGTTTTTCTCTCTCATCATTAAAAATTCGAAAATCAAAAAAATATCTTTTCCTTATTTCTCTCCTAATTTTCGAAAATTTGAGTTGACTTAGTCTAAAATTTTTAAAATTAGTTGTTTCTTACAAGTCAAGTCAAATTTTCAATTTTAAAAATCCTATCTTTTCAAAACTTTTTCAAAAATCAAATCTTTTTCATTTTTATCTTATGATTTTCGAAAATTTAAAAATATTTTTTTCAAAAATATTTTTCTTAATTCTATCTTTATTTTCGAAAATTATGCTAACAATTAATGTGATTGATTCAAAAATTTGAAGTTTGTTACTTTCTTGTTAAGAAAGGTTCAACCTTTAAATTCTAGAATCATATCTTTTAGTTTCTTGTTAGTCAAGTAATTAATTTTAATTTTTAAAATTAAATCTATCTTATCTTATCTTTTATATCATATCTTTTTCAAAATTTTATCTTTTTTCAAAAATTTGATTTTAAAATATTTTATCTAACCTCTTATCTTCTTATCTTTTTAAATTTGATTTTAATATCTTTTTCAACTAACTAATTAACTTTTTGTTTGTTTCTTATCTTTTTCAAAACCACCTAACAACTTTTCTCTCTCTAATTTTCGAAAATATCTCATCTCTTTTTCAAAAATTCTTTTAAAATTAATTAATTGTTTTAAATTTTAATTTTAATTTTAATTCTTTCTTTAATTTTCGAAAATCACTAACTCCTTTTCAAAATAAATTTTCGAATTCTCTCTCTCTCATCTTCCTCTATTTATTTATTAATTCACTAACACTTCTCTTCATCTCAAATCACTGCCCCTATCCTCACCTTTGTGTTTGGATTCTCCCTTCTTTATTCCCTTTCTTCTTTTACTAACAATAAGGAACCTCTTTACTGTGACATAGAGGATTCCTCTTCTCTTCTTTTCTTGTTCTCTTCTCTTTCATGTGAGCAGGAACAAAGAAAAAGGCATTCTTGTTGAAGCTGATCCAGAACCTGAAAGGACTCTGAAGAGAAAACTAAGAGAAGCTAAATTACAACAATCCAGAGACAACCTTGCTAAAATTTTCAAAGAAAAGGAGATGGCAGCCGAACCCAACAACAATAATGCAAGAAGGATGCTTGGTGATTATACTGCACCTACTTCCAAGTTTGATGGAAGAAGAACCTCAATTCCTGCCATTGGAGTAAACAATTTTGAGCTGAAACCTCAACTAGTTGCTCTAATGCAACAGAACTGCAAGTTTCATGGACTTTCATCAGAAGATCCCTACCATTTTTTAACTGAGTTCTTGCAGATCTGTGAGACTGTTAAGACTAATGGAGTAGATCCTGAAGTCTACAGGCTCATACTTTTCCCTTTTGCTGTAGAGACAGAGCTAGAACATGGTTGGACTATCAACCTAAAGATAGCCTGGACTCCTGGGATAAGCTGGTCACGACCTTCTTGGCTAAGTTCTTTCCTCCTCAAAAGCTGAGCAAGCTTAGAGTGGATGTTCAGACCTTCAAACAAAAAGATGGTGAATCCCTCTATGAAGCTTGGGAAAGATACAA
>NC_029778.3:43113675-43114901 GCF_000817695.3 Arachis duranensis
GATATATTCTATTATGGTCTATCTGAGTTTTCTAAGATGTCATTGGACCATTCTGTAGGTGGATCCATTCACCTAAAGAAAATGCCTGCAGATGCTCAAGAACTTATTGACATGGTAACAAATAACCAGTTCATGTACACTTCTGAGAGGAATTCCGTGAATAATGGGACGCCTCAAGGGAAGGGAGTTCTTGAAATTGATGCTCTGAATGCCATTTTGGCTCAGAACAAAATGTTGACTCAGCAAGTCAACATGATTTCTCAAAGTCTGAATGGATGGCAAAATGCATCCAACAGTACTAAAGAGGCATCTTCTGAAGAAGAGGCTTATGATCCTGAGAACCCTGCAATAGCAGAGGTAAATTATATGGGTGAACCTTATGAAACACCTATAATTCATCATGGAGAAATCATCCAAATTTCTCATGGAAGGATCAACAAAAGCCTCAACAAGGCTTTAATAATGGTGGAAGAAACAGGCTCAGCAATAACAAGCATTTTCCATCATCTTCTCAGCAACAGACAGAGAATTCTGAGCAGAGCCCTTCTAATTTAGCAAACTTAGTCTCTGATCTGTCAAAGGCCACTTTAAGTTTCATGAGTGAGACAAGATCCTCCATTAGAAATTTGGAGGCACAAATGGGCCAGCTGAGTAAGAAAATCACTGAAACCCCTCCTAGTACTCTCCCAAGCAATACTGAAGAAAATCCAAAAAGAGAGTGCAAGACCATTGATATAATTAATATGGCCGAATGCAAGGAGGAGGGAGAGGACACGAATCCCAATGAGGAAGATCTCATGGGACGTCTCTCAAGCAAGAAGGAGTTCCCTATTGAGGATCCAAAGGAATCTAAGGCTCATATAGAGACCATCGAGATTTCATTAAATCTCCTTCTGCCATTCATGAGCTCTGAAGATTGTTCTTCCTCTGAAGAGGATGAAGATGTAACTGGAGAGAAAGTTGCTCAATATCTAGGAGCCATCATGAAGCTGAATGCCAAGTTATTTGGTAATGAGACTTGGAAAGGTGAACCTCCCCTTGCTCATTAGTGAACTTGATACATGGGTTCAGCAAACTTTACCTCAAAAGAGACAAGATCCTGGCAAATTCGTAATACCCTGTACCATAGGCACCATGACCTTTGAGAAAGCTCTGTGTGACCTAGGGTCAAGCATAAATCTTATGCCACTCTCTGTAATGGAGAAGCTGGGGATCATTGAGGTACA
>NC_029778.3:43115119-43129785 GCF_000817695.3 Arachis duranensis
AAGCTGTGATAGATGTTAACAGAGGAGAATTAGTCCTTCAATTGAATGGGGACTACCTTGTGTTTAAGGCACATGGCTATCCTTCTATAACAAGGGAGAGTAAGCATGCAGAGCTTCTCTCAGTACAGAGTCAAACAGAGCCCCCACAATCAAACTCTAAGTTTGGTGTTGGGAGGCCACAACTAAACTCTAAGTTTGGTGTTGAACCCCCATATCCAAACTCTAAGTTTGGTATTGGGAGTCCATAATATTGACCTGATCACCTTTGTGGCTCCAAGAGAGCCCACTGTCAAGCTAGTGACATTAAAAGAGCGCTTGTTGGGAGGCAACTGGGCGTTCAACGCCCATGTGTAGCATGTTTCTGGCGTTGAACGCCAGTTCCATGCTTGTTTCTGGCGTTCAGCGCCAGCTCTCCTTAGGGTGCATTCCTGGCGTTTGAACGCCGGGATGTTGCTTGTTTCTGGCGTTCAGTGCCAGATCCATACTCTGTTCTGGCGTTGAACGCTAGCCAGATGCTCCTTACTGGCGTTTAAACGCCAGTAAGGAGCATCTGGCTAGCGTTCAACGCCAGAACAGAGTATGGATCTGGCACTGAACGCCAGAAACAAGCAACATCCCGGCGTTCAAACGCCAGGAATGCACCCTAAGGAGAGCTGGCGCTGAACGCCAGAAACAAGCATGGAACTGGCGTTCAACGCCAGAAACATGCTACACATGGGCGTTGAACGCCCAGAACATGCATCACTTTGGCGTTTAAATGCCAGAATTGCATGGAAAGGCATTTTACATGCCTAATTGGTGCAGGGATGTAAATCCTTGATACCTCAAGATCTATGGACCCCACAGGATCATCTCAGGATCTGTGGATCCCACAGGATCCCCACCTAACATATTCTCCCCTCTTCTCAACATTCATCCTCTCTTTCCAATAAACACTCTTCCCCAAAACCATTTACCAATCATCTCAATCTCTCTTTCCAGTTACCCCCTTCACCACTCACATCCATCTACTCTTCCCCATAAACCCCACCTACCTTCAAAATTCAAAATTTCTTTCCCACCCAAACCCACCCTAAATGGCCGAACCTACTCCCTCTCCCCTCACTATATAAACCCCTCCATTCTCCTTAATTTTCACACAACACAACCCCCTCTTCTACATCTTGGCCGAATACACCTCCCTTACTCTCCTCCATCTTTTCTCTTCTTCTTCTTCTTTTCTTTCTTCTCTTGCTCGAGGGCGAGCAATATTTTAAGTTTGGTGTGGTAAAAGCATAAGCTTTTTGTTTTTCGAGCAATATTCTAAGTTTGGTGTGGTAAAATCATAGATTTTTTTGTTTTTTCATAACCATTGATGGTACCTAAGGCCAGATAAACCTCTAGAAAAGGGAAAGGGGAGACAAAAGCTTCCACCTCCGAGTCATGAGAGATGGAAAGATTCATCTCCAAAGCCCATGAAGACCACTTCTATCATGTTGTGGCCAAGAAAAAGGTGATCCCCGAGGTCCCTTTTAAGCTCAAGAAAAATGAGTATCTGGAGATCCGACATGAGATCTAAAGAAGAGGATGGGAAGTTCTAACCAACCCCATCCAACAAGTCAGAATCTTGATGGTTCAAGAGTTCTATGCCAATGCATGGATCACTAGGAACCATGTTCAAAGTATGAACCTGAATCCAAAGAACTATCTTACAATGGTTTGGGGGAAATACTAAGATTTTAGTCTGGAAAATGTGAGGTTGGCATTCAACTTGCCCATGATGCAAGGAGATGCACGCCCCTACACAAGAAGGGTCAACTTTGATCAAAGGTTGGACCAAGTCCTTAGGGACATATGTGTTGAAGGAGCCCAATGGAAAAGAGACTCCAAAGGCAAGCCGGTTCAATTAAGAAGACTGGACCTCAAGCCTGTGGCTAGAGGATGGTTGGAGTTCATCCAACGCTCTATCATCCCCACTAGCAACCGATCTGAAGTTACTGTGGATCGGGCCATCATGATTCATAGCATCATGAATGGAGAGGAAGTAGAAGTTCATGAAGTCATCTCCCATGAATTCTACAAAATAGCCGATAAGTCCTATACTTTGGCAAGGCTAACTTTTCCTCATCTTATTTACCATCTATGTTACTCAGCTAGGGTTATCATAGAAGGAGACATCCTCATTGAGGAGGACAAGCCCGTCACTAAGAAAAGGATGGAGCAAACAAGAGAGCCCACTCATGGAACCCAAGAGACGCATGAGGAAGCTCATCACCAAGAAATCCCGGAGATGCCTCAAGGGATGCACTTTCCTCCCAACAACTATTGGGAACAACTCAACACTTCCTTAGAAGATTTGAGTTACAATGTGGATCAATTAAGGGTGGAACATCAAGAGCACCCCATCATTCTCCATGAAATTAGAGAAGATCAAAGAGCAATGAGGGAGGAGCAACAAAGGCAAGGAAGGGACATAGAAGAGCTTAAGGACATCATTGGTCCTTCAAGAAGAAGACGCCACTAAGGTGGATTCATTCCTTGTTCTTATTTTTTCTATTTTTCATTTTTATCTATGTTTTGTGTCTCTACTTCATGATCATTAGTATGTAGCAACTATGTCTTAAGGCTATGAATAATTCCATAAATCCTTCACCTCTCTTAAATGAAAAATGTTTCTAATTCAAAAGAACAAGAAGTACATGAATTTTGAATTTATCATTGAATTTAGTTTAATTATATTGATGTGGTGACAATACTTTCTGTTTTCTGAATGAATGCTTGAACAGTGCATAATTTTTTATCTTGTTGTTTATGAATGTTAAAATTGTTGGCTCTTGAAAGAATGATGAACAAAGAAAAATGCTATTGATAATCTAAAAAATCATGAAATTGATTCTTGAAGCAAGAAAAAGCAGTGAAAAAGCAAAAGCTTGCGAAAAAAAGAAAAAATGGAAAAAAAATTTAGAAAAAAAAAAGAAAAAGCAAGCAGAAAAAGCCAATAGCCCTTAAAACTAAAAGGCAAGGGTAAAAATGATCCAAGGCTTTAAGCATCAATGGATATGAGGGCCCAAGGAAATAAAATCCAGGCCTAAGCGGCTAAATCAAGTTGTCCCTAACCATGTGCTTGTGGCATGCAGGTCCAAGTGAAAAGCTTGAGACTGAGTGGTTAAAGTCGTGATCCAAAGCAAAAAGAGTGTGCTTAAGAGCTCTGGACACCTCTAACTGGGGACTCTAGCAAAGCTGAGTCACAATCTGAAAAGGTTCACCCAGTCATGTGTCTGTGGCATTTATGTATCTGGTGGTAATACTAGAAAACAAAATGCTTAGGGCCACAGCCAAGACTCATAAATGTAGCTGTGTTCAAGAATCAACAAACTTAACTAGGAGAATCAATAATACTATCTGAAATTCTAAGTTCCTATAGAAGCCAATCATTCTAAACTTCAAAGGAAAAAGTGAGATGCCAAAACTGTTCAGAAGCAAAAAGCTACAAGTCCCGCTCATCTAATTAGAATTAATATTCATTGATATTTTGGGATTTATAGTATATTCTCTTCTTTTTATCCTAATTGTTCTTCAGTTGCTTGGGGACAAGCAACAATTTAAGTTTGGTGTTGTGATGAGCGGATAATTTATACGCTTTTTGGCATTGTTTTTAGGTAGTTTTTAGTATGATCTAGTTACTTTTAGGGATGTTTTCATTAGTTTTTATGCTAAAATTCACATTTCTAGACTTTACTATGATTTTGTGTGTTTTTCTATGATTTCAGGTATTTTTTGGCTGAAATTGAGGGACCTGAGCAAAACTCTGATAGGAGGCTGACAAAGGACTGCTGATGTTGTTAGAATCTGACCTTCCTGCACTCAAAATGGATTTTCTGAAGCTACAAAACTCCAAATGGCGCACTCTCAATGGCGTTGGAAAGTAGACATTCAGAGCTTTCCAGAAAATATAATAGTCCATACTTTATTCATAATTAGATGACGTAAACTGGTGCTCAACGCCAGTTCCATGCTGCATTCTGGAGTCAAACGCCAGAAACACGTCACGAACCAGAGTTGAACGCCCAAAACACATTACAACTTGGCGTTCAATTCCAAGAGAAGCCTCAGCTCGTGGATAGATCAAGCTCAGCCCAAGCACACACCAAGTGGGCCCTGGAAGTGGATTTCTGCATCAATTACTTACTTCTGTAAACCCTAGTAGTTAGTCTAGTATAAATAGTACTTTTTACTATTAAATTAGAATCCTGGATCCTGGATTGTATTTTTGATCCTGTGATCACGTTTTGGGGGCTGGCCATTCGCCCATGCTTGGACCTTCATCACTTATGTATTTTCAACGGTGGAGTTTCTACGCACCATAGATTAAGGGTGTGGAGCTCTGTTGTACCTTAAGTTTCAATGCAATTACTACTATTTTCTATTCAATTCCGTTTGTTCTTATTCTAAGATATTCGTTGCACTTCAACATGATGAATGTGATGATCTGTGACACTCATCATCATTCTCACCTATGAACGCGTGACTGACAACCACTTCCGTTCTACCTTAGACCGGGCGCATATCTCTTGGATTCCTTAATCAGAATCTTCATGGTATAAGATAGAATTGATGGCGGCATTCATAGGAATCCGGAAAGTCTAACCTTGTTTGTGGTATTCCGAGTAGGATTCCGGGATTGAATGACTGTGACGAGCTTCAAACTCGCGATTGCTGGGCGTGATGAAAAACGCAAAAGAATCAAGGGATTCTATTCCAACATGATCGAGAACCGACAGATGATTAGCTGTGCTGTGACAGAGCATTTGGACCATTTTCACTGAAAGGATGAGATGTAGCCATTGACAACGGTGATGCCCTACATACAGCTTGCCATAGAAAGGAGTGACAAAGATTGGATAAAAGTAGTAGGAAAGTAGAGATTCAGAAGGAACACAGCACCTCCATACACCTATCTGAAATTCCCACCATTGGATTACATGAGTAACTTTATCTTTATTTTCTATTTAATTTATTATTATTATTCGAAAAACCAATAATCTCTTAAATTAGTTAAATCCGCCTGACTGGGATTTACAAGATGACCATAGCTTGCTTCATACTAACAATCTCTGTAGGATCGACCCTTACTCACGTAAGGTATTACTTGGACGACCCAGTACACTTGCTGGTAGTTGTGCGGAGTTGTGACAAAGTGTGATTCATGTTTAAGAGCACCAAGTCTTTGGAGCCATTGTTGATGATCACAATTTCGTCCACCAATTTGTAACTAAATTTCGGTGTAAAAACTAAGAAATTTATGTGTTATTGTTAAAAAATTTTAGTGTATTTTTATTTTGATTAAGTTCTGCATAATTAAAAACTTTTCTTCCTCCTCCTCTTCACCTTTTGCTGCTGCTTCTTCTTTTTATCATCATCTTTTTTTTCTTATTCATCTTTTTCTTCTTGTTTTACTTTCTGAAGTTTTTCTTTGTTTTACTTTCTTAACAAGAATAAAAATAAAAAAATTAAATAAAGAAGAAGAAGAAGAAGAAACATATAATGCTGCAAAATTACTTAAAAGAGGATGAATTTACACTCATTCAACTAAAAGAAAGAAATAAATAAGGGAAAAAGAAAAAAAAGCAGCATTAAAGAAAATATTTTTTTTAGTTATAGCGAAATTTCGGTGTAAGAACTAAGAAATTTATGTGTTATTGTTAACAAATTTCGGTGTATTTTTATTCTAATTTTAGAGTTAATTGAGGTGCACTCCAAAAACAAGCTCAGACCAAAAGTGCACGTTATTTAGATTCAAAATATACCAAAATTAAATGTAGAATAAACCAAAATTACTTAATGATAATTTTCAATGCACCGAAATCACTTAATGATAATCCTCTTAAAATCTTGTGTTACAATTAAAAAATTTTGGTGTCAAAATTAAAAATCTTCTGTGTTCATTATTATGATCTTTTTCTTTTCTTATTCATCATCTTCTTCTTATTTTCCTCTCTTAACAAAAATAAAAAAAGAAAAAATCAAACAAAAGAGAAACAGATAATGCTGCAAAATTACTAGAAAGAGTATGACCATCCATTCATTCAACTAAAAGAAAAAAATTAAAAAAAAAAGAAAAAAATACAGCATTAAAGAAAATATGTTTCTGTATTTGTAGCAAAATTTTGGTGTAAAAACTAAGACATTTATGTGTTACTGTTAAAAAACTTCGATGCATTTATATTCTGATAAGTTTTATATAATTCAAAACTCTTCCTCTTCCTTCTCCTCATCTTTTCCTGCTTCTTCTTCTTCTTCTTGTTCATCATCATCATCTTTTTTTCTTATTCAACTTTTTTTCTTATTTTACCTTCTCAAGTTTCTTCTTATTTTACTCTCTTAACAAGAATAAAAAAAATCAAATAAAAAAGAAGAAGAAATACATAATACTACAAAATTATTTGAAAAAGAATAAACCTATATTTATTCAACTAAAAGAAAGAAAGAAATAAGAAAAAAGAGAAGAAGAAATTTTATGTATATTTTATTGAGTTGTATGTCTTTTTGAACTCATATTGTATAATGTAATAAAAAATAATAGCAGTGTATTTTGTTTGTTTTCAGTGTATTTTGTTTGTCTTTCGATATATTTAGTGTGAATTGAGGTGTACTTAGTGTTGTTGTCCTCTTTATGTTGTAATTAGACAACAAAATATTGTTATTATGCTTCTGATATTATTTTGTACATATTTAAGTGATTTGCAATTGCTTTTTGTCCATTTATCAAGAATTTTGTTCATTGATTTATTGTAACAAACTATAGAATTTTGTTCTAGTGCTTCTGGTATCATTTTATGCATATTTTATTGAGTTGCATATCTTTTTGAACTCACATTGTATGAAGCAATCAAAAATTAATAGCGGTGTATTTTAATTTGTGTTCTAGTGTATTTTGTTTATCTTTCGGAGTATTTCGTGTGAATTGAGATGTACATATTGCTGTTGTCCTCTTTATGTTGTAACTAGACAACAAAATATTGTTATTATGCTTTTGATGTTATTTTGTACATATTTGAGTCATTTGCAACTATTTTTATCCATTTATCAGAAATTTTGTTCATTGATTTCTTGTAACAAACCATAAAATTTTGTTCTAGTGCTTTTGCTATCATTTTATGCATGTCCTTTTGAACTCACATTATTTTACTCTCTTAACAAGAAGAAAAACAAAAAAAAACATCAAATAAAGAAGAAGAACAAACACATAATGCTGCAAAATAACTTGGAAGAGGATGAACCTACATTCATTTAACTGAAAGAAAGAAAGAAATAAGAAAAAAAAGAAAAAAATGTATTAAAAATATTTTTGTGCATTTGTAGCAAAATTTCAGTGTAAAAACTAAGAAATTTATGTGTTATTATTAAGAAATTTTGGTGTATTTTTATTCTTATAAGTTATCCATAATTCAAAATTCTCCCTCTTCCTCTTCCTTCTCATATTTTGCTACTTCATATTCTTATTTTATTTTTTCATAATTCTTTTTGGGAGAAAAAAATCAAACAAAGAAAAAAATACATAATATTGCAAAATAAATTGAAAGATGAGGAGAAAAAAATGCAGCAACAACAGTAGCAAGAAAAAGAACGACGAAGAGGATGAAACACGCAAATAAGAAGAAAAAGAAGGAGAAGAAGGAGGAGGAGGAGGAGGAGGAGGAGGAACGCAAAGAAAAAGGAGAAGAAACGCAAACAAGAAGGAGCAAAAAATGGAGAAGGAGGAATAACGCAGGATACAAATGTTGGAGGAGTAATGTGAAGAAGAAGAAGAACAAGAAGAAGAAAAGAGAAAAAGGAGAAGAATGAGAAGAAGGAGAAGGAGAAGGAGAAGGAGAAGGAGCAGAAACAGGAGAATGAGAAGGAGAAGGAGAAGGAGAAGGAGAATGAGAAGGAGGAGGAGGAGTAGGAGGAGGTGAAGGATAAGGAGGAGAAGGAGAAGGAGGAGGAAGAGGATAAGGAGAAGGAGAAGAAGAAACGCGAAGAAAACAGAGAAGAAACGCAAAGAAGATGGAGAAGAAGATGGAGAAGGAGGAGGAACGCATGATACAAATGTTGGAAAGAAGAAGAAGAAGAAGAAGAAGAAGAAGGAGAAGAAGAGGGAGGAGGAGGAGGAGGAGAAGGAGAAGGAGAAGGAGAAGGAGAATGAGCAGGAGCAGATGGAGAAGGAGGAGGAGGAGGAAGAATGCAGGATACAAATGTTGGAGGAGTAATGTGAAGAAGAAGAAGAAGAAGAATGAGAAGGAGAAGCAGAAGGATAAGGAGAAGGAGCAGGAGCAGGAGCAGGAGAAGGAGAAAGATAAGGAGAAGAAGAAGAAGGAGAAGGAGAAGGAGAAGAAGAAGAAGGAGAAGGAGAAGAAGAAGAAACGCGAAGAAGAAGGAGAAGGAGAATAAGAAACGCGAAGAAGAAGAAGAAGAAGAAGAAGAAGAAGAAGGAGAAGGAATGCAAAGAAGATGGAAGAGAAGATGGTAAACGAGGAGGAGGAGGAGGAATGCAGGATACAAATGTTGGAGGAGTAATGCGAAGAAGAAGAAAAAGAGAAAGAAACACAAAGAAGAACAGTGTGATTTCACGCACGTATTATGTAAGTAGGTTTTGTTGGGTTAGGGTTAAGTTGTTTGGACTTATTTACCAAAAAAGGTTGTATGTATAGTAGGACTGTTTTTCTTATTGTTACTTTGATTTTTTATATTCTTAAATAATTATTATTATTTTCATTTCTCTATTATATTAATAAATAATATTTAAAATTTAAAAAATTAAAAAAATATTACTATTTCGATCCCCAAACATTTAAAATACTAGCAAATTTATAAAAAAAATTAATTTTGTATTAAAAAAATATGAGTTTCGATTGACAAAATTATTTAATTTTTAAAAAATTATAAAAAATTATTAAAACGATGTCTACTTCTCTTTGCCTGAAGCAAGTCCAAATCCAAACCAAGATGGCCCAGGTGAAGAGGAATCAATTGAAGATGTTGAAGGCATTGAAGAGGATAGTCCAACAAAAAATTTGCAGAAAGAAAAAGAAGAGAATAATAGGCCAGAGATGTTGGGTCCTAAAATCAAGAAAAGCCCAGCTTAGCGCCAAGATTATGTGATGTAACAAATTGCTTCTAGAATGCCTACGTGACAAAGTTAGTTACAATTGTCTATGAGAATGAATGATATAGGTTAATGGTAGCATCAGTAAGGAGGTAGAGAATTACCACTTTGGCTATTAGAGAGTTGGGCTCTTGGAATATCACCCTCACTCGAAGCAGAAAAATGTTCTGTGCTTGCATTCCTTTTCATTCATCCTATTCAATAGTACCAAAATACTAATTCAGTATACTTCCTTCTCCCATTATAAAAATTCCTAAAAAAATCCTATTACACATTCTCTAATCTATCATTGGTGCTTTCATTGAGAGATTGTGGATACTGATGAACTCTGAAGATTCCAAGTAGAAATTGCAGCCTTACAGCGGAGTCAAATTGAAATTAATAGCAAGGTTTCTGATACTAATGACCGCTTGTACTCCATGGAAGAATCCCTGAACGAAATAAAAGGAATAATGTTAGCAGATTTTAAGAAGAAAAAGAAGATTATTAGAGAAAAGTACTCTAATTCTGACTTTGAGAACAACAACAAGCAGCATCATCATCATTCTAATTACTTCCACTTGGAAAATAGAGGTATGTGTGTTGAACTACCTATTTTTGATGGTGAAAGGGTTGAGGAGTGAGTTTTCAAGGTGCAAGAATATTTTGAATGGTTTAGTGTGCCTGAGGAGATGAGAATCAAGATGCTTTCATTCCATTTAACGGGTCCTATCTATTCCTGGTATCGCTGGTTAGTGAAAAATGATATTCGACATACTTATGACTCATTCTTGGATGCATTATTAATACGCGACCAAAATTATTTCTATGACCCAAAAGCAGTTCTTAAGGATCTGAAACAAACTAATTCTATGGCAAAATATCGCACCCAGTTGAGGAATTATCAACTCAATTGACTGGTTTGAATGAGGAATGGTTGGTATCTTTGTTTATTGCTGGCTTGCAGGAGTATCTCAAATACAAGTTGATGATAGCTAAACCTCAAGATTATGATACCGTAGTAGCCTTAGCCAAATTCCATGAACAAAAGCATGCTGCAACCCCTACACACTCAACTAAAAGCCTGAAACCATACACGACCACTAACAATCGAAGTACCAACACATACTTCAGCACCCCAACTCCACCAACTAACCGAATTCAAACAACAAAACACACACCCAATCCTACAGCTACCCTTACAGCAACAAACCCAACTACAACCCAAACACAACCTAAACACGATCCAAACACCCCTTACAAACACTTATCAGCAGAGGAGGTTAAGCTAAACCAATCTAAATGATTATGCTATTATTGTGAGGATAAATGGTCACCCTCCCATCACTGCAAAACCACACTGCATCTGTTAAATGGAGAGGATGCAATGTAGGAGCTGTTGAGGGAATCACCAGCAAAGGAGGTAATTACTGAAGGACCAAAACAACCCATAATTATTGAACCGGTGCAACCGAAGATTAGCTTCAATGCTTTAGTGGGACAGTACCAACCCACTACCTTCAGGTTGAAAAAAACATATAATGGCCATCCTCTAATGGTGTTGATTAATGAGGGCAGTACCTATAATTTTGTTAAAACTAGTGTGGCTCAGAGACTTACATTTTCCATGTGTGATGTGACTCATTTACAAGTACTAGTGAAAAATAGAGATAGTATTGGCTGACAAGCACAATGTGAGGAAATTGCCTTCATTCTCCAAGGCTACAAGTTTAATATCAGCATGTATATGTTAGACTTGCAAGATGCAGATTTGGTTCTAGGTGTCCAATCGCTTATGGGTCTTGGTTATGTCACTATTCATTGTGGGTTGTTGACTATGGAGTTCGTAGTGCATGATTTGAAGGTGAAGTTACAAGGAGAATGGTTATTGCAACCAAAAGGGCTTAGTAATAGAATGCTACAAAAATTAGTAATGAATGAGGTCAAAACTACATTCTATCACTTGAGAATGATTGAGGGAGAGACCAATAGCACCTGCAGATATTCAGAAGCTTTTAGAAGAATTCCAACAGATTTTTGAGGAACCTACACAATTCCCGCCCACTAAGGAGATTGACCATAAAATTGAGCTCATACTGAGGTGTCCATCCAGTTAAGGTGTGACCCTACAAATATCCTCAAATTTAGAAAGAGGAAATGAAGCGGTTGGTCGCAGAGATGCTTGAAACAGGTGTGATTAGAGAAAGTCATAATGCATTCTCTAGCCTGGTGATTTTGGCTAAAAAGAAGGATGGTAGTTAGCACCTTTGTGTTGATTATAGGGCTCTCAACATAATTACGGTTAAGGACAATTTTTCTATACCAACTATAGAAGAGATACTTGATCAATTCTTTGGTGTCGAATATTTTTTTTAAGATTGATCTGCGGTCAGGCTACCACCAACTCAGAATGAATGAAAATTTAGTTCACATGACATCCTTTCATACTCATTTAGGTCACTATAAGTTTATGGTAATGTCGTTTAGCCTTACCAATGCCCCTTCTACATTCCAAGCTACCATGAATCGGATTTTACAACCTTACCTACAAAAATTTATCACGGTTTTCTTTGATGACATTCTCATCTACAGTCGTACATGAGCAGATCATTTGGAGCATCTCAAAACTACTCCTGCTATACTATATACTCGTAATCTAAATGCTAAAATTTCTAAAAGTTCTTTTGGTCAGAATCAGGTTAATTATTTGGGACATACAAGCTTGGCCGAACCCAACTTCCCCTAAGCAATTAAGGAATTTTCTTGGGTTAACAAGTTATAATCAGAAATTTATTTTGGACTATGCCCAACTGCCTCATCCACTCACTAAATTGTTGCAAGAGTTTCACTCGTCACTTAGGAGCGAACATGGAAAAATTCTCTCAAGACTTACAAGGCCCTAGGGGAGTCATTTTTTTGCCTGGAATGCGAGGCCAAGTTCACAAGTTTGTTTAGCATTGTCAAGAGTGCCAAGTCACTAAATACATCCCTGCCAAGTCCTAAGGCTTGCTACAGCCGTTACCAATTCTGGTTAGACAATGGGCCGATATTTCTCATGGATTTTATTGTGCAACTCCTTAAGTCGGCTCGGTTTACTGGGATCCTAGTGATGGTGAACCGTTTCAACAAAGTGGGTCATTTTAGTGCTCTAAAACCTGGGATTACAACCAAGGATGTGGCATAGGTATTCATCAATTTAGTAGTACGGTTATATGGCTTTCCTGTTACTATTATTTCAGATCAATATATGATTTTTTTGAGTCAATTTTGGAAGAGTTTGTTTGAATTAGGTGGGACTAAGTTGTTTTATAGTTCTGCATATCACCCTCAGAGTGATGGCCAGATAAATGTGGATAATCGAAGAGCAATATCTACGAGTGTTCACACACACCTATCCGAAATAGTGGACCTCCTATTTATCATGGATAGAGTTATGTTACAATGACTCCTACCATTCTACCATTAACATGATTCCGCATGAAGCTTTATTTGGATTTACCATGAATGTACTCCCTGGTTACTCCTCAGAAACTACGAGTATCATAGAGGTGAATGAGATGTTAAAGGTGCGGAAAATTCTGAATAAGGAACTAACTTACTTTATTCAAATGGCTCAAAATAAAATGAAGAAGCAAGCTGATTTCACATAGAAGGGACATGGAATTTAACCTTGGAATTGGGTTTTTCTTAAGATTAAACCCTAGGCAGTGCTCCCTATCCTTGGAGACACATAATAAACTATGAAAGAGGTATTATGGTCCCTATAATGTCATTCAGAAGGTAGGAAAGGTGGCTTACCGGTTGGAGTTGCCGGAGTCATGTTCCTTTCATCTGGTCTTTTATGTGTCAATGCTAAAACCCTTCCACGGTCTTCCGCCACTGTCAGTGCCATACAGCTGAATTATCGTCTTCCCTTCAGCCGCGCTCAGCCACCATCATAGCGAGTTGTGTTGTCTCCACTCCGGCAGGACCTCGAACTGAACTCCTTGTTGATTGGCAAGGAGTTCCTTGCCATGAGACCATGTGGGTGGATAGGGCTGAACTCAGCAGCAGTTTCCAAATATGGACCTTGAAGACAAGGTCATAATGGAGGGGAGATAATTGATGCAATTCTAAATCCAAACCAACACGGCCCAACTGAAGAGGAATCAATTGAAGATGTTGAAGACATTGAAGAAGATAATCCAACAAAAAATTTATAGAAAAAAAGAGTAATGGGCTAGAAATGTTGGGTTTTAGTTACGATTGCCTGTGAAAATAAATGATATGAGGTAAAGGTAGCATCAATAGTGAAATAGAGAATTACTATTTTAGCTATTAGAGAGTTGGACTCTTGAAATATCACCCTCAAATCGGTCTATTTCCGGCATCATATCCATAGTTAGCGCATTCATCATTATTCATACTATTCAATAGTAACACAATACTAATTTAGTATTCTTCCTTCTCCCATTATACAAATTCTTAAAAAAATTCTATTACACATTCTCTAATCTATTATTGCCACCGCCAAATTCTTTGTCATCTCCTTTGCGAGAAACAATAACAATGTTGATGACTAACTCAACTATTCTATCCTATGAATCACTACTTGCCTGTCTCTAGTTGCCAACAAGTTGTTATGCCACCAAAGTCGACGATGATAGCGACTTCTTTTATGGCACCGCGTAGTGATGCTAAAACTACGATCGGATCCCTTTGTACAAGATAATTGGATCAAATAGGACATAACTAATCAATTATTTAGTAACATGAAGTCATTGGATTATTAGGGATTTAAGGTTTTTTAGAAGAAATTAAAAACCCATTTGAAATCCCATACAGTTGATGGGTATATTTGGATGTTATGTTTAGAAAAGATTTAAAAATAAAAGTAATTTTATGTTTGAATATTGTATGTAAAAAAAATTTTTATTTATTAATTATGTTTGGATAAAATAATATAAAAGTATTTTTTATTTATTATATAAAAAATATCTTTTTCAAAAAAAATATCTTATAAAAAAAGATATAAATTGTATCTTCTCAAAAAAATATTTTTTTATTTTTTTTAGTATTTTTATTTTTACTATTAAAAATTTGATAAATAGTTAAACACACAAAAAAAATTAACAAAAAAAATTTATTAAAAATTTTTTTTATCATTTTAATAGCGCCTAAACAAACACAATAGTAATTATTATGAGCGATATTAAAATAAGTAGGTGGGGCTCCCAACTTGGTTAATGCATGGATGCTTTTTCCCTATTTTCTCTGTGAAATCAAATGATGGATAATGAATTGATTGAATTCACATAACACTATCTCCAATTGAAAACTCATCTCAGGTGTTATTTATGGTTCATCTGTCATAAAAAATAATTTCGCATTAGTTTTTGCATCATAAATAGTAAATAGGAACTCAAAATATCTCTCTTCTCCATTAGGAAGAAATGATTTTAGTCTCTATTGTGGTCTCATTTAATTAATTAATTAAAATACCTAAAATTAATGTAATTAATTTTTTTCAATAATATTATTTAAATTTATAAATTTAAAAATAATTCACTATTAAAAGATATTA
>NC_029778.3:43129846-43145217 GCF_000817695.3 Arachis duranensis
AATAAAATATTATTATTTAATATAATTATTTATTATAATTATTACTAACTTAATTATTATTTAATTATTTCAAATTTTATATAATTATTTATTTTTATAATAACTTGTGACAAGTTTATTATTGGTCAATTTGAATTTCTGTTTAGAGGGGCTCCTTCATCTTGAGATCTGTGCAGGAACTCATTCCTTCTCCCCTCCAATACTCCTTTCCTGCTTTTGTCAAAAAATAGGGCCTCAAGATCCTGCCCATTAGAGTTACTCTAAGGTTATGTTTGGTTAGAACGAAAGAAATAGAGAGGGAGGAAATAGAAAGAAAAGAAAAGAAATTTAGTGGAATTTTATTTTCTTTATGATTTTTTCCAATGGACACGTTATAGTGGTGATAAAGAGAAAAATGCGGTGGCAGCAGTTGTGGTGGTAGTGGTTGGCAGCGGCAGCGGCAGGGTTATTAGCTGCTAATCCTGCTTAGCATGTTTTGTATAACTTTTGAAATCCTAAAACTCCGGTTACGGCCAGAGGTTCAAACCTTTTTCATATTTGCATGTTTTGATTGACCAATTGCCGATAAAGTAGTAGAGGAAATTTTGATACAACTAGATACTATTGTCTATTACAACTTGAAATTTGGACCATGGTTGAAATGCAATGACATTTCATGTACTTGCAGATTAGTGGGGTAATTCAATTGACTTTGCTGCTGAGTATAACTTTGGCTTCCTCGTTGTGGTTCATCATGCGTTGACCTGAGCTTCAAACTCTGATTCTGATCGCTTGATCACGGCAAGTAAAAAATATACAATTCCTTCTTTCTTTCTTTCTTTTCTTTTTTTTATTTTTTATTTTTACATTTTCTCTTGAATGGTACTTTCTTTCCTGGGTAGTTACTATTTAGATAACTAGACTAGTAATACTTATTAATATTTCTGTACCGCCTTTATCACAAAAAATACTGTCTTACTTTTTCAATATCTCAAATTAAGCATCAAATAAAAGTTGAAAAAGTCAAAACATGACTCCGTTATGACTTGGGCGTAAACGCCTGGCCAAAAGGGTTGAACCAATAATCTTGTGTTTACAGTTTACTAGCAGTCTAATAATAATAATAATAATAATAATAATAATAATAATAATAATAATGAGTAAACTATTATTTCCACTTACGAAAATTTTAAATGCGGACAAATCTACCAAAGAAAAATAGAAATGACTATTTCTGCCATAAAAGATAGTTTTATACGATAATATTATTCAAATACTGAAAAATCACCTAACATCCCAAATTACTCTTTTCTTAACTCTAATCTCAACACCCCTCCCCCAAATCTCAACCATCCTTTATTCTTTTCATGAATTTCACCATCTTCTTCACCACTGCCACCAACTGTAAGCCCCATCTTCCTCTTTCCGCTTCAAGCTATGGTGTATGGCTTAGAAAATGCGACACAAAGGAAGAGACATTCCATTAGAAACTCAATTCCTTCTCGTTGAGACCAAGGACGGCTCCCACCTCGAATCCGACTACAACGATGACAGTAACCAGATCGTCTACACCGTCTTTTTCCCTCTCATTGAAGGAAGCTTCAGAGCATGCCTTCAAGGCAACAACCGCGACAAGCTCGAGCTTTGCATCGAGAGCAGCAATTCCGACACAAAGGAGTCGTCCTTTAGCCACGTGCTCTTCATCAATGCTGACACCGACCCCGTTGTCACCGTCCACGGCACATTCAAGGTCGTGAAGAATCGTGGATTTCTTCGGGTGGTGCATGTGAGACGCTTTCTACCAGGAGGTGACGCAGGAAGGCGTGGATGACGGGATCCAATCCATGGTAGTAGGCGGTCCGTCACGAAGTTTCCTTTGTCTTGGAAGGTAGGGCTTACGATTGGTGGCAATGGTGGTGTTGGTGAAAGAGATGGTAAAATCCATGAAAAGAATAAGAGAGTTGAGATTTGGGAGACGGATATTGAGACCAGGGTTAGGAAAAGGGTAATTTGGACTTTTTTTGGTAATTTTTCAGTGTTTGGATAATTTCTTTTTATGAGTAAAAATAGTAGTAGTCTTTTTTTCATAGGTAGATTTGTCCGCGTCAAAAACTTTGCTGGGTAAAAATAGTAGTTTACTCATAATAATAACGAATCTGTTGGTAACACTCACTGTGTCCCTTAACATTGATAATTACTATTGGTAATTGCCTTATGGTTCTGTTGGTAATTGCTCACCCACAAAAATGCTGCATGAAAATGCTTTCATTCTTGTTAGTTATTGTTGGCTATTAAGTACATAAGGCCCAACCACTATCTCCCTTTGTTATGGTGTTTTTATCAACTCCGAGAGTAGTGAAAGGTTAATGTCATAAGTTATGGTGCTGAGTGACAAGGGGCATTCTCTGTTCATTTTTTATCTGTAATTCTCTTTTTCTTTTTCTTTTCTTGGTAGGGGAGGGGGAAGAGAATATTGGAGTGTGTTCTTCTTTATTTCTCAATTTTAGCTGCCTCTGTATAAAAATTAAATAAAGAGAATATTGGATTGGATGCTTGTAGGGGACATATACCTTGGAAGGAAGTCATCTTTGAACTCTATATGCTTTGTCTATTTTTCGAATTCTCATTTTTATTGCCCAGAGAATAGAGCAAGGGTACTGTAGCAAATTATACTCTATAAGTCCTGATCATTGTTAATCAATGCCAATAGTTATCAATATCCAACTAAAAAATATTTGTTAATCATCTTAGATTCATAGTTACTAGTTTTAACCTTTTAGGTACTTAAACATAAGATTAAGTAGGCAATATATATAATTGCAACTTACCCGAAAAAGTAACCAGAAAATTTGGGACCGAAAGACTACAATTGCTTCCTTAACCAACTTCCTCTTCACTATCTTCCTTCTTTCCATGGTTGCGCTGCTCAATAGTCCACAAATGTGAAGGGAGGAGGGCCTTTTGTGAAGGTAATTCTGCTATAAATAGAAGAGTCTGGGCCCAGCCAGCATATTTACCATATTTGGTTACAAAAGCCTCCGCAACACGATCACAGAGCTTAGGCGTCAACCGGGAACCTGCAAGCTCAGGTAAGAGGTACCTCGTAGCAATCTTACCCAAGTTTAAAAATGACACATGCACAACATTTTACAAGATGATATAATCAATAAAGCGGAAACAACATATATATTGCACAATAAGAGAATAAATCAATTAGGTAGAAATCACAAACAGCAGGATCATGAATCTCCTAAAGCCACACTCAAATCAACAGAGTCTTATTCTCAAAAAGCAAATATAGTAATATATAGAAATCAAACTGAAAAAATATCCCAAGCTGAAAGCTGCAAGAAATACTACTACGTAGCTAACCTGCCAGACATGGGTGTCAACAGGAATGGCATGATGCTGATCAAGGGAGAATAGAGCAATGCAAGCAGCCACCTTAGGACCCACCCCAGGCAATGTACAAAGTGCACATATAACTTCTTCCAGATCCAACTCACGCAGAGATCTAAGCCATTCTTCGCCTCCTTCTGGTTTCAATCGCAAAGCACTCACTGTCCCAACTATATACTTTGCCCTACATAAAAACAACACAAAATTCAACACCTTCATTCATAACCTATTTTACAAGTACTACATTTTCACTCACAAAAGCTTATTGTATGAATATATATGCATATTTGAATAAAGGAAAAGTATAAGGAGACAATGAGAATACTTGAACAATGATATCGAATGTTCAATTCAATAGGTATGCAGATGATTATATTGATTATTCTTAATTGGATAGTTATTTTTTTTATTCGATTTACTCATGCACAATTATCAATGGCTGGATGTTCGGATGGTTATCTTAATGTTAAGGTTTAGGAGGTAATTTAGGGATGGAGTATTTTTTTCCTTTAGTGGGTCAAATCTAGAGCTCATTGTTCACATTGTTTAAAAAAGTCATTGTATATCTAACAAAATCGTTTAATAAAATACTGCTGCCTTAAACTTCTTAAATTTGTGAGTAATTTTTGCATAGACTTGCTGCTCATATCAAATACTTATTTCATATTTGTGCATCATAAGTTCATAACAGAAACCGAATATATATGTATAAAAGATAATGAATGAACCTGTAACCAAAACCAGCTTTTCTAAGCTGTTCCTCCGAGACCAAGGAGAGCTGCTCTAAAGTGGGAAAAGCATGGAACTTGAATCCCTCAACAGTGCCCAAGTATGTCCCCAAAGAGGAAATGTAATCCACCATCTTGGTAATCCTCCCAATGTTGTTGTTCGATGAACACAGGAATTGGATCAAGCACTCAAACGGGTCTTGTCGGAGCACCCTGGCGCCGCCGAGGTGCTCCGCCAGCTGGGCGAACCTGACATCGGATTCGGAGAACACATTCCAGAGGTTGGAGAGCAAAACGCCGGCGTTTAGAAAATCGAGGAGTGCCTCCATGGCCTGACGGCAGTGGTGGTGGTGGTGGGCGTGTGTTGAATGGAGGCAGTATGAAACGTCGCCGTTTTGGAGGTGCTTGAGGGAAACTAGGTGGGAGGAAACAACGCCAGTGAATTGATTGGGGCCGGTGTTTTTCCAGCGGAAGGTTTGACCGGTGGGGAAGGTGAGCGGGAGCGAGAGTTCTTGGCGCGTGAGATTGAGTGGGACCCACTCGCAGTTGGGATTGGATTGTAAGGGTTTCGGAATGGATGATGCTATTGGTGGTTTGACGATGGAGCGGCGGGTTCTGTGGAGGGTTTTGATTTGTGGAGTTGGAGGCGGCGATGGAGGTTTTGCGTTTGGGGATTTTTTTGGCTTCATGACAATGATTCGTCTCAAATTGAAATTGAGCTTGAAATTGATCGTGTGCATGCGCTCTCTCACCTTCAGCTTCAATGTCACTCCTTTTTCTTTTTCTCCCTTCCTCTGTTGTTCCGAGGGGATTCAGAGGAAGCAGTTAACGGTTATACAGCAATGGATCGAGTCAGGTCTCAAGTAAATTATTGTTATAAATCACATTTTTATAAAAAATTAGAGTATATATAATCATTTTAGTCCTCAAAAAATTTCAGATTGAACATTTTAGTCCCTAACTAAAATTAATTACTCGATTAGTTTCTAACAATTAATTTGTCAATCACTTAGGTTCTTTATTCCGTTAATTCTAACGAAGGACAAAATAATCCTGACAGCTAGGGGACAAAATGGTCCCTGATCTCCTCTATTCGAAAATGAAATTGTTGTCTCCCAATTTTCATCATATCTCGTATAACAATAAGTCTGCGTTTGTTTACAAAGACATGACATTGAGACATAGATACAGAGACACAGAATCATGTTACATGGACAAAGACAGTGTGTCCAGAGATACTGAATTAGTGTATTTTGTGTCCATCCTGACAGGAAGGACACAGGGACACTAACAAGCCACACAACTTATTTTTCATTTTTTTCATTATTTTTGTTAATTTTTCATAATTATATATTTTTATTATTATATTTTTCATCTCAAATTTTTTGAATGAAAAAAAATGAGAATAAATTAGATTTTCATAATTTGTTCTAGTTTATCACCAAACAAAATACAAGAACACAAAATTTTGTGTCTCTGTCCATCAGTGTCTTGTCCTGTCCTATTCTCAGTGTCTTGTCCTGTCCTATTCTCAAAAACAAACACAGCTTAACAGTTTAACACAGTAACTTCAAACTACAGAATGCACACTCTATAAATTTAATGTTCACAAAAAAAACCTCAATTTGTTCTCAACCAATTCATACTCAGGAAACTAATGCCTATGTCTCTCAACTAGTTGCGTCTTCGATGGATCCCATGAATCTAGACAGCAAGTCTGATTTGTTAAGACTCGTCGTCGTCGTTGCCATATCCCTCCTCCTCTGCCCTAACATCTCCATGACCACATTATCCACCACTTCGATCGCTTCCTTCAGCTTCTTCTCCAAACCAATATTCAGTAATCGCTTCAGTTTTCATATGAGCGACAACGACGACATTGCTCGTTATAATAGCTTGGATGCGAGGTCGAAACTGTCTGCCAACTTGGACTCCGGGAAAAAAAGGAATGAAGCACTCGGTATCTATTTCAAATGAGAATTTGCATATGATGTCGAAGGAGAATCTTCTCATGATGTCCTAATGTCCAACAATCTATATTGCTTGCCGGAGAGTGGAGAAAGGCGTGCCCTTAGAGTAGTTGTAGAATTTGGTCTCGAGGATGTCGTGGACGTTGTCGAGGTTGGAGGTGATATTATCAAAGACATGGAAGTAGATGCTTTTGGTGGGTGAAGTGTAGAAGAGGTGGATGTACTAGTCACAAAGATTTAGGAAGTGTGTGGTCCATGACATATTGAGGTAGGTGCGACACGTGTGACAATTACACCATGACTTAATTTTGGAGCTAAAGAGAAGGAAGAAAAAGACGAAAAAGAAGACTGTGAAGGTGAAGAAGGAGAGTATGAATGTTAGGGATATGCGAGATATGATAAAAATTGGGGAAGAACAATGTCGTTTTCGAATAAAGGGGTCATGGATCATTTTGTCCCTTGTTAGAGTTGTCAGTGATCATTTTGTCCCATGTTAGAGTTTTCAGGAACCATTTTGTCTTCCGTTAGAGTTGACGGAACCAAAGACCTAAGTGATTGACAGAATTAATTGTTAGGGACCAATCGTGTAATTAATTTTAGTTGGGGACTAAAATGTCTGGTTTGAAATTCTTTGAGGACCAGGTTTAATTCACATTGAAGTTTTTTTTTACAATCAAATCTAATTAAGTAGGGCTGCACATGGATTGGATCGCATCAGATATAACCTATAATTCTATGAGGCCTGCTACACATACAAGTCTTTTTGGCTTACAAGTCTTACAAGTTGGTACAAGCCCAACAAAAAACACGCATTACACTCCCACATTCAAGAGTAAATAAATGCACATTATTCAACCACTTCCTGTTTCCAAAGCGCGCTACTCACCATGCATTATAAATGACTCTTCTTCTTCCTCCATGAAAACGAGTTTCTTGTCAAATTTGAAGATAATGGAACTTCAGAAATACACCCAAACGATTACAGAAATACACCCAAACGGTTACAGAAATTTACCCAAACGATTATAGAAATACACCCGAAAGATTACAGAAATACACCCAAAAGATTACAAAAACTACACCCAAAGGATTTAAGAAATACACCTAAAATTCGTTGAAGTACACCTTATGCATAATTCAGAACTCTTTCTCTTTCTCCTCCTCATCTTCTGCTGTTTCTTCTTCTTCAAAAACGATTCAAAGCTTGATGTCAAAAAACAATGGAAATCGAGAATAACGAAGAAAGAAAACAGAGAGAGAAGCACGTAAATGAAGAAGGAGAAAGAGAAGGCAAGAAACGAAAGAAAAGAAGAAGAAGAAGAAGAAGAAGAAGAAGAAGAAGAAGAAGAAGAAGAAGAAGAAGAAGAAGAAGAAGAAGAAGAAGAAGAAGAGGAAGAAGAACGTGCAGCAAGAAGAAGAAGAAGGTGCAGTGAAAACGTGCAGTAACGGTTGAAGAAGGAGAAAGAGAAGGCAAGAAATGAAAGAAAAGAAGAAGAAGAGGAAGAGGAAGAAGAACATGCAGCAAGAAGAAGAAGAAGATGCAGTGAAAACGTGCAGTAATGGTTGAAGAAAGAGAAAGAAAAGGCAAGAAACGAAAGAAAAGAAGAAGAAGAAGAGGAAGAGGAAGAAGAACGTGCGCAAGAAGAAGAAGAAAGTGCACTTGTAAAGGCTTATATAAAAAAATGCTTGTATGTGGAGAATTTTTCTAATACTATTCGATCCGCACTACATTCATCGGATCAGATCAGATATGATATCCATATTTTTTTAAGTTGGATCCTATCCGATCCGCGATATTGGGTATATCCGCATAATTCAAAAAAATTGTTTTAAGACCTTTTTTTACTCTAAAAAAAAATCTATTTTTTCACATGTTTAAACTATTTACTCCTAAAATATTATCAATAAAAGTTCTCTTGAATAACAAAAGAAAAATAATAACATAAGATCTAAGTTTAATTATTCTAAATTAAAGTACAACATAATAAATTAAAAACAAAACATTATAAAATTTATAAAATAACACACTAAAATTCATATCACGTTAGGATTTACTTTTTTAAACTATATTATTTATATAAGACGTGCAGATATATAGATCTGTAAATCGAATCCACAAATATCAGTATCAAATTTGTAATCCAACGATCTTACCATAATACGGATCGAATAATATCCGTAAAATTCCATCATGATGTGTTTTATGAAGATAGGCATAAATTCAATGATGTACACAAACTTCTACTAATTTAATTTTCTAAAGTCAAGTGTTATATTGTAAAATTAATATTCAACCTTTATCGTTCTTTTGAATTAAGGTGTTACTAGAAAGCAATGTGAGTCATTTGAGAAAAAGAAATTATATAATAAATTAGATATTTGATCTATTTGATGATTTTTTTAGGTTAGAAATCGATTGATAAAGTGTATGAGTTATATCTTATATGTTTCCTTAGGTAGAAATTTTTTTCATCAATTAATTGTTTTTTGTATCAAAAAAATAATAGATTATGAAGAGATCTAATCAATTATTTTTTCAGCCAATTAATTGGATACATCAACTAATCAATTAAATCTCTTAACCAATTAATTAGATAAATAACAAAATCGATTGACTAAAAAAAACTTTTGTCTTTACATAAAATAATTGATTGTTTAAAAAGAAAAACGATCTCCATTTACTAATCAATTGATTATTTGAACGAAAAAAAAATCTATTTTTTTACAAATGGCGATTTCTTCGACTAAGAAAAATTTATATCTGACAATTGATAAACAATCATAGTTTAAGAAAATTCATAAACAATTACAATTATAAAGTTGGACAATTAAAAAAGAGATTGATAATAAATTATAAAATTATTAATCTTAAGATTGAAAAGATAAGATAATAGTTTCAAACTCAATAAAAATAAGTAAAATATCGAAGACAAATATTCATAAAACATTAAATTATTAGTGATAGAATTGTAAAGATAAAATAGATGATGAATAATAAAATAATAATTTAAAAAATAAGAGTATATTTTAAAACTAAGTAATATATGAATAACTAATTAATAAATCAAAATTAAAGAAGAATTATTTGACCATTATTAAAAAACTTGAAAATCATATTTTGTTAGTTGAACTATTTAATAGTTCAAATATTTTAAAATCGTAAAAATCAAAATCTATTTATTTTATCATTTTATCAACTTTTTACTTTAAAGAATCTTTGTCCAAAAAAAATTTATAATGCTTCTTAATTTTTATATGTGTAATTCTTTTTAGATGAATAAGATAGCCTAAAATAATTTTGACGACACAATAAAAAGAAATAAAGAAGTTGTAGACTCAAAATGATAAAAAAAACTCAATCAATGATCTATAAAACTAGAGTCCAGATCCATTATCCGACCTCACAGGAGTCAGCCACAACAACATAGATTTATCCCCGACTTGTTTTAATAAACAACCAACTCTTACAATTTCTTCTATTAATCTAAAAAGGAAATCTCAACAACCTTTCTAATAAAAGAGAGTAACCACCCACTATGAAATGTGGAACCATTTTATAAGTGGTTAGTAGTCCACTACCTACGACTATAAATATACTAACACCTTCGGTATTTTTTGAATTCTAATCTATACAAAATTTGCCTAAAATTTTTGCTAACGTAAGTATCGAATTTTTTGTAGATACCACTTCAACCTCTCCAAAAAATTTGAAACATAGTTGAAAGATCCGAACCGGTTAATGAACCAATCGAGTGACAGATTCAATAGTTTAATGGTCTAACCGAAATTCAACCATAATTAAACTGATTTAATTAAATATAAAATAAAATTATTAAAAATTCAATAATTTTTAAACTAATAAAATTCAAAACTTCATAATTTCGCATAAAAATTTATAATAAAAAAGAACAAAACACACATTATTGACAAGCACATAATATCCACCATCAAAAACAACAATAACAAACAAATTTTTAAGTTTAATTAATATAAAACTGGTCTATTTTAACTGTATAGTTCATAAAAGTTATCAAGACAATATTTTTTTTCTAGAGCACAAAATTTAAACCAGTTCAACCAACTAAAATACTACCACACCTTTAATTTATATGGTATCAAAATTCAGATAATTATTTATTACAACTATTCAAAAAATCAAAGAAATAAAAATGAAAAATATTCCAAGTTGAGAATGAGGGATTCAGAGACAAATAGAATAAGCCACACATAAGAATCATAAGCATAAGCCATGAAAGGTATCAGTTTCAGTGTTGAATGAAAAGCAAGAGAGAGCAAAGATCGAAGAAGAGGAGAAATTGAAGAGAGAGAGAGAGAGAGAGAAGCTTTCTGTTCTGATTTTGGTAAAGTGGAACTTGGGTTCTAATTGCAACGACTCAACTAACACACATACAGCTAGCTATATAAGCTGAGCCTAATGACAGCTTGCACTTGCAACTAATTCTGCTGAGTCAGCTTGGCTTAACTAACTTAGCAACTGATTCAGTTTCAGCTCAATCACTACTCTATCATGCACCCTGCTATCTGTTTTCATTGTGTTGCTCAACACTTGCTCTGCCATACACTCTGCTGCTGAGGTCTTTTGGTTTGCTGCCATTCTGCAAAACTCCTTTATCACTAGGCATGGCTGGCTCATGGACTGTTCCTGCTGCCCCTTCAACACTACACAACAAATTTTGCTCAACATTCAGCCTTGCTCTAGCAGTTTCAAACATTCCAGAGGCAATTGCCTTTGTTAGAATGTCTGCCAACTGAACAGACCCTGGAATATGGCTAACATGTACTACTTTCTTCGTTACATAGTCCCTCACAAAGTGAAGATCAGTTTCAAAGTGTTTAGACTTTGAATGCAGGATGGGGTTGGCTGCTAAAAGTATAGCACTCAGGTTATCGCAGTATATGGTGGGAGTAGAAGCTGTGGTCCTTAGCTCACTCAGCAGGCTCTTGATCCATATAAGTTCTGCAACCAGATCCGCCATAGCTCTGTATTCAGCCTCTGTGCTTGACCTGGCCACCACAGATTGCTTCTTAGAGGACCAGGATACCAGGTTTCTTCCTAAGAAGACACACATACCACCAGTCGATTTCCTATCATCAGGGTCTCCTCCCCAGTCCGAATCACAGTAGGCTGTGATGTTCAACACGTCATTCTTACGGAGATGTAGCCCATATTTGATTGTTCCACTTGCATACCTGAGGATTCTTTTAACCAGTTTCCAATGCGATTCCAACGGGTCTTGCATGAACTGTGAGAGTTTGCTTACAGCATAGGCGAGCTCTGGTCTTGTAACGGTCAGATACTGAAGACTTCCTACCACTGAACGATAAAGTGCTGGCTCATCAAACCTGTCACCACCAAACTGAGATATTTTCAGTGATGATGGGAGAGGTGTTTTACAAGGCTTGCAGTTTGTCATACCTGCCTTTTCTAGTAAATCATTAACGTATTTTTCTTGGCTGAGTAGTAATCCACCACCCTTAGTCTTGCTAACCTGAATGCCTAGAAAATAATGAAGATCCCCCATATCCTTGAGTGCAAACTTGCAATTCAACTGGTTCACTACAGCCGTTATAGCACTTGTTGAGCTTCCAGTGATGATCACATCATCTACATACACAAGCACAAAGGTGGTAGCATTGGTATCAAATTTTGTGAAGACTGAAACATCAGAGGCTGTGGCAGTGAATCCAAGCTGATGCAGAGCTGTAGACAGCTTATGATACCAGGCCCTCGGAGCCTGTTTCAGGCCATACAACACCTTGGTAAGTTTGCATACCAGCTTCCCATCACCCTGCACATAGCCCTGTGGCTGTCGCATATACACATCTTCAAGTAACTCTCCATGCAAAAATGCATTGTTGACATCCAATTGTCTAATTGACCAATTGTTTGCCAAGGCAAGTGTCAAGACTACCCTGATTGAAGTTGCTTTGACTACCGGACTATAGGTCTCTGTGAAATCAAACCCAGGCCTTTGAGAGAAGCCTTGAGCGACCAGCCTGGCCTTGTACTTCTGTAGTGTGCCATCAGAGTTGTACTTAACTCTAAAGACCCACTTGCTGCCAATAGCTTCTCGGTTCTCTGGTAAAGGTACAAGCTGCCATGTCTTGTTCTTAAGCAGGGCTTGATACTCATTGTCCATGGCTTCTTTCCATTTCGGATCAACCATTGCCTCTCGCACTGACCGTGGCTCTACTGCAGCATGATAAACCTTTGGTCGAAGACTGCCAGTTTTGCTTCGGGTGATCATAGGGTGTATGTTTTGAGTACTAGGCACAGGTTCACAACTTGGAAGAACAGTTTCTAGATCTGAGATTGGGACTGGGATAGGTGTGGCTGAGGGCGCTCTCTGAGGGATGAGGAGTGAAGATGCAGTGGGAGAAATTGAGGCTGGAGATGAAGCTGAAGGTGAGTGGCAGGTGACAGAAGCTTGAGAGCAGGGTTGAGAAGAGTGTTGAAAGGCTTCTGAGTGACTTGTGACATGTGATGGAGGTAGGGGTCTTGGTGAGGAGTGAGTGGTTTGAGTTTGTGGAGGTAAGTGAGGGCTGGGAATCAACGGAATGGCTGGCATTGGTGTAATTGTCTCAGACTTGTTCTGCTCATCAGTGTCATTCACGAGGTGTTTTCCAGTTTTGAAGGGAAACTGCACTTCATTGAACACCACATTTCGTGTGATCACCACCTTTCCTTCTGGTGTAAGGCATTTGTACCCTTTGTGAGCAGTACCATACCCCAAGAACACACAGGGTGCTGATCGAAATTCAAGCTTGTGACGATTGAACGGTCGCAAGTGAGGGAAGCAGAGGCAGCCAAATACCCGTAGACAGCTGTAGTCTGGTTTCTTACCAAGAAGCTTCTCTGTTGGAGATATGTTTCCTAAGGTTGGTGTTGGTAGAACATTGATGAGTTGAGCTGCAGTGAGAAAAGCATCACCCCAGTATTTCATTGGCACTCCAGAACAGGCCATGAGTGTCATTCCCATCTCTACTACATGCCTGTGTTTGCGCTCTGCAGTTCCATTTTGTTGATGGATGTGAGGGCATGAAAATCTATGTCTGATCCCTTGTGATTGAAGCTCCTTTGATAAGCTAACATACTCAGCAGCATTGTCAGATTGAAACAATTTAATTTTTGTGCCAAATTGTAATTCAACCATCTTTTGGAAATTAAAGAAAACTAATTTGAGTTGTGACCGTGCTCTAATTAGATAAAGCCAAGTGAATTTAGAAAAGGCATCGATAAAATTGACAAAATAGAAATTTCCATTCAAATCTGGCATAGGAGCAGGGCCCCATATGTCTGAATACACCAATTCTAAAGGAGATTGATACACTGTACTTGAACTTGGAAATGGTAATCGGTGTGACTTGCCTATGCTACAGGCTGTACAAGGCTCTTTATTCTCAACAAATGACAAATTGCAATTTTTCAAGACTGTACTAACTACTTTGTTTGCTGCATGCCCCAACCTTGCATGCCACAAGAGAAATTGCTCAGTTGTGGACATGGTGGAGTTGTAAGCAGCTGGACTTATTGAAGGAAAGAACTTGACAAATTTATACATCCCTTTATCAACTTCACCCTGTAGAATCAACTCTTTGGTTTCCTGTGATTTGACACAACAACCATGAGCATCAAACTCAAAAAGCACATTGTTATCACAGCAGAATTGATACACACTTAAAAGATTTTTGGTTATTTCAGGCACATGTAACAATTTTTGCAACAAGAACTTCCTAGAACTCAAATCAGTTTTAAAAATGGAATTTCCAATAGAGGTGATTTGCAAACCTATTCCGTTTCCCACAATTACTTATTCTGATCCTTTATAGCCTTTACTGCTCATCACATTTTGAGGGTCTGGTGTTATATGGTGTGTTGCACCACTGTCCGGATACCAATTTTGATCATAGCTGGTGGATGGTGTTTCTAGAGCATTCAAGTGAGCTTGTGGCTATGGCCTGACTTCTGTACGCTCATAACCCTCTCTTGAACTCTGGCTTTCATTCCCAAAGGACGAATCATACCTGAACCAGCATCTGCGAGCTGTATGTCCAACCTTATCACATAGTTGACAAACTGGTCTGTTACCTCCACCATCATATCGTCTGTCATTTTGGCCACCACTGGCAAATCTTCTATCATTATCATAGAATCCTCCATCAGACCTTCCATAAGTTCTTCTTTCATTGCCAGAAAAATTGCCTCTCATCGTCCTTCCACCTTGTCCTCTAAAATCACCTCTGAGATGCCCTCGACCTCCATAATTGTTTGAGTATTGAGCTACATTTGCTTGGATTGACAGATCTGTCCTCCAGAATCTTTCTATCATACTTTCATGTGCAAGAAGAAAAGACTCTAGCTCTCCTACAGAAACCCTAGATGATCTTGAGACTACAGCTGTAATCAACGGTCCATATTCCTCTGTTAAGCCATTGAGTATGGCACTAACATGATCACTTTCCCTTACTGGTTCTCCAACTGAGGCTAATGTATCTATTGTTTCTTTAATTTCTAACACATAGCTACTGGCAGAACTTCCAATTTTAATGCTACTCAATTTGTTCTTTAATTGCAGAATTCTTGCTCGAATTTGTGATGCAAAATGATCCTCTAACCTGCTCCATACCTGGTATGTGTACAAGCAGCCAACCATACGAGTAGTGAAGGGTTTTGTCATCGACGCTGATGAGCGGATATTTTGTACGCTTTTTGGGGGTAATTTCATGTAGATTTTAGCATGTTTTAGTTAGTTTTTAGTAGAATAATATTAGTTTTTAGGCAAAAATCATATTTCTGGACTTTACTATGAGTTTGTGTGTTTTTCTGTGATTTCAGGTATTTTCTGACTGAAATTGAGGGAGCTGAGCAAAAATCTGACTTAGGCTGAAAAAGGACTGCTGATGTTGTTGGATCCTGACCTCCCTGCACTCGAAATGGATTTTCTGGAGCTACAATATTCATTTTCTGTAAACCTAGGGTACTAGTTTACTATTTAAACAACTTTTACAGACTTATCTTGTACCTCATGACATTTTCAAATCTGAATTACATACTTTGTGATGGCATGAGTCTCTAAACTCCATTGTTGGGGGTGAGGAGCTCTGCAGTGTCTCGATGAGTTAATACAATTCCTTTGTTTTCCATTCAAACACGCTTGTTCTTATCTAAGATGTTTATTCGCGCTTAACTGTAGAGAAGGTGATGATCCGTGACACTCATCACCTTCCTCAACCCATGAACGTGTGCCTGACAACCACCTCCGTTCTACATCAG
>NC_029778.3:43164510-43167225 GCF_000817695.3 Arachis duranensis
CCCTCCTCATCATCACCATTCCACATTGCTCTCCTTCTATCCCTCTTCTTTCCTTTCTTTTGCTTGGGGACAAGCAAAGCTCTAAGTTTGGTGTGTTTTTCCCGTGATCACAAAAACTATTGTGTCTCTTGATCATGGCCCCTAAAGGGAAACAAACCACCCCAAGAGGAAAGAAAGAAAGCGTTCCAAAGCCACTTTGGAACCAAGGGAAGTTCTTAACTAAAGAACATTCAGACCATTACTACAAGATAATGAGTCACAGATCAGTGATCCCGGAAGTCAGATTTGATCTGAAAGAAGATGAATATCCGGAAATCCAAGAGCAAATTCGGAACAGGAATTGGGAAATTCTGGCCAATCCTGAAACGAAAGTGGGGAAGAATATGGTTCAAGAATTCTATGCTAATCTATGGCAGACAGAAAGGCAAAGAATCATTGGAGCTGCTATCTTTGACCATAAGACAGTGGTCAGAGGAAAAATCATTCATACCCATTCTGACAGGATCAGGGAGGTATTCAAGATCCCTCAACTGAAAGATGACCCAGACTCCTTTAATAGGAGAATGATAAGGGTCAATAAAGGGCTGGATAAGGTTCTGGAGGACATATGCATCCCTGGAGCCAAATGGACTACCAGTACAACTGGCATCCCAGTCCAACTCAAAAGAGAAGATCTAAAACCAGTAGCCAGAGGCTGGCTGGACTTTATTTGTCGTTCCATCTTGCCCACCAGCAACCATTCTGAAGTTACCATCAAAAGAGCTGTCATGATTCACTGCATTATGTTGGGAAAAGAAGTGGAAGTCCATCAGCTGATCTCCTGTGAGCTATATAAAATAGCAAACAGGAATTCTAAGGACGCCAAATTGGCGATTTGAGCAGAGCATCTTGTCGCTTCCATCTTGCAAATTCTGGATTCTTCTCTCTTGAAGCTGTGAACTGAGTTGGAATACCTTCTCCTGTGATGTGAGCTAACAGATCATGACCTTCGATTGTCGATTCCGCTTGATCTTTCCATTGGAGAAAGTTGTCGTCATCAAGCTTCATCGAGATCGGTGAGGACGTGAAATTAGGTTGACGCTGAACCTGAGCTTCAGCCGTTTCTGTGTTTATCTCCATGGTGATTGAATAATCTGAGCTCTGATACCATGAAAGATATCAGTTTCAGTGTTGAATGAAAAGCAAGAGAGAGCAAAGATCGAAGAAGAGGAGAAATTGAAGAGAGAGAGAGAGAAGCTTTCTGTTCTGATTTTGGTAAAGTGGAACTTGGGTTCTAATTGCAACGACTCAACTAACACACATACAGCTAGCTATATAAGCTGAGCCTAATGACAGCTTGCACTTACAACTAATTCTGCTGAGTCAGCTTGGCTTAACTAACTTAGCAACTGATTCAGTTTCAGCTCAATCACTACTCTATCAAGCCAAGCAAGAACAATTGGCCTAACAATTCGCCTGTACTTATCCAAGTTAGTATCAAATCTCTCAGTAAAATCCAACACTTTCATATTGTTAAATTGTTAAATACCTTAAACTCATCTTGTTTCACTTCAATTTTATGATTACTGTTACTAATTTACTATTATATTAACAATCAACAATAAACATCACAAATTTGATTATTAATTTATTTTATCACCAATCAAATAAACAATATCACAAAATCAAATTACAAATTTATTTGAGTTTATTTTAACCTATAATGTTAGAAATAAAATAAATAAAATCATAAAAAAGAAACAAAACAGTGGTAAAAAACAAAGTGAAGCAAGCAAAACAGTGGTAGAGAGGCGAGCAGAATAGCGACGTCACTCAAAGAAGCAAGCAGAATTGAAAAAGCAAGTAAATGTCACTCGCAGTGGAGAATGGTGAGGTGAGCAGAGGTGACGATGGAGTAGCCCTTCGTGGCAGCAATGCCAACAACTCCAAGTAGGCATTCGTGCGACGTCGATGAGCGAACAGACCTTCCACGAGCGACGACAGCTGATGCGTGAGCATATTTTTTTATTTTCTTATTATTTTAGATATGAATTTGTTGAGTTTTATTGAGATTTTAGTATTTGAAGCCTATTTGAATGCTACTTTGAGTCGTTCTATTATTTTGATTATTTCAGGTTAAGTTTGGATCGGGTTGACAGAGTCTATGCAGAAGAAAAGAGAAGAATTTTGATTCTGTTGAGTTGGCGCTAAACGCCGCATCTGGCGTTTAGGGCCCAAGTACTTTGGATTGTGTGCAGCCATTCTATCAAGCTGGCACTAAACGCGGACCTGGGCGTTTAGTGCCAGGTGTCTCTGATATGCGAAATTGTGATCAATACTTTTCACAACTCAAATAATCCCCGGTAATGAATCCAAAAACTTGGTGTTCAATACCATGGCATAAACACAACTTCGCACAACTAACCAGCAGGTGTACTGGGTCGTCCAAGTAATAAACCTTACGCGAGTAAGGGTCGATCCCACAGAGATTGTTGGTATGAAGCAAGCTATGGTCACCTTGTAAATCTTAGTCAGGCAAACTCAAATGGATATGGGTGATATACGAATAAAACATAAAGATAAAGATAGAGATACTTATGTAATTCATTGGTGGGAATTTCAGATAAGCGCATGAAGATGCTGTGTCCCTTCCGTCTCTCTGCTTTCCTACTGTCTTCATCCAATCCTTCTTACTCCTTTCCATGGCAAGCTCAAGCAAGGGTTTCACCGTTGTCA
>NC_029778.3:43167657-43168179 GCF_000817695.3 Arachis duranensis
GTGTAAAGTGTCATGAGGTACAGATACAATGTCAAATGATCCTATTAATAGTAAACTAGTAGCCTAGGGTGTACAGAGATGAGTAAATGACTTAAAAATCCACTTCCGGGCCCACTTGGTGTGTGCTTGGGCTGAGCAATGAAGCATTTTCATGTAGAGACTCCTCTTGGAGTTAAACGCCAGCTTTGGTGCCAGTTTGGGTGTTTAACTCCCATTCTTGTGCCAGTTCCGGCGTTTAACGCTGGGAATTCTGAAGGTGACTTTGAACGCCGGTTTGGGCCATCAAATCTTGGGCAAAGTATAGACTATCATATATTTCTGGAAAGCCCAGGATGTCTACTTTCCAACGCCGTTGAGAGCGCGCCAATTGTGCTTCTGTAACTCCAGAAAATCCACTTCGAGTGCAGGGAGGTCAGAATCCAACAGCATATGCAGTCCTTTTCAGTCTCAGAATCAGATTTTTGCTCAGAACCCTCAATTTCAGCCAGAAAATACCTGAAATCACAGAAAAACACACAAACT
>NC_029778.3:43169857-43170531 GCF_000817695.3 Arachis duranensis
AAATCCAAGTATTTCCCCCGAACCATAGTAAGCCAATTCTTTGGATCCGGGTTCATACTTTGGTCATGGTTCTTGGTGATCCATGCATTGGCATAGAATTCTTGAACCATTAAGATTCCGACTTGTTGAATGGGGTTGGTAAGAACTTCCCAACCTCTTCTTCGGATCTCATGTCGGATCTCCGGATATTCACCATTTTTGAGTTTGAAAGGGACCTCGGGGATCACTTTCTTCAAGGCCACAACTTCATAGAAGTGGTCTTGATGCACCCTTGAGATGAATCTTTCCATCTCCCATGACTCGGAGGTGGAAGCTTTTGCCTTCCCTTTCCTCTTTCTAGAGGTTTCTCCAGCCTTGGATGCCATAAATGGTTATGGGAAAACAAAAAGCAGTGCTTTTACCACACCAAACTTAAAAGGTTTGCTCGTCCTCGAGCAAAAGAAGAAGGAAGAGAGTAGAAGAAGAAGAAATGAGAAAGAAGGGAATGGCTTTTGGGTTCGGCCAAAAAAAAAGGGGGAGAAGTGGTGTTTAGGTTGTGTGAAAATGAAGGAGTGAAGATGGGTTTATATAGGAGTGGGGGGGCTCATGGTTCGGTCATGTATGGGTGGGTTTGGGAGGGAAAGTGGTTTGAATTTGAAGGGTGAGGTAGGTGGGGTTTTATGAAGGATAGATGT
>NC_029778.3:43170864-43171322 GCF_000817695.3 Arachis duranensis
CCTTTCTGGCGTTAAACGCCCAGAATGGTGCCAGACTGGGCGTTAAACGCCCATCTGCTAGCCTTACTGGTGTTTAAACGCTAGTAGGTTCTTCCTCTACGGTGTGCTGTTTTTCTTTCTATTTTTGCTTTTTCAATTGATTTTGTGACTTCTCATAATCATCAACCTACAAAAAATATAAAATAACAAAGAAAAATAGATAAAGACATAACATTGGGTTGCTTCCCAACAAGCGCTTCTTTAATGTCAGTAGCTTGACAGAGGACTCTCATGGAGCCTCACAGATGCTCAGAGCCATGTTGGAACCTCCCAACACCAAACGTAGAGTTTGAATGTGGGGGTTCAATTCTCCTTGAGTCTTAAACACAAAGGATTCTTCATTCACTTGAATGATCAATTCTCCTCTATCAACATCAATCACAGCCTTTACTGTGGCTAGGAAGGGTCTGCCAAGGGTG
>NC_029778.3:43171327-43172016 GCF_000817695.3 Arachis duranensis
GGGCTCTGTTTGGCTCTGTTTTGAGAGAAGCTCTTCATGCTTCCTCTCCATGATGACAGGGGGATATCCTTGAGCCTTAAATACAAAGGATTCTTCATTCACTCGAATGATCAATTCTCCTCTGTCAACATCAATCACAGCCTTTGCTGTGGCTAGGAAGGGTCTGCCAAGGATGATGGATTCATCCATGCACTTCCCAATCTCTAGGACTATGAAATCAGCAGGGATGTAATGGTCTTCAACTTTTACCAGAACATCCTCTACAAGTCCATAAGCCTATTTTCTTGAATTGTCTGCCATCTCTAGTGAGATTCTTGCAGCTTGTACCTTAAAAATCCCTAGCCTCTCCATTACAGAGAGAGGCATAGGGTTTATACTTGACCCTAGGTCACACAGGGCCTGAGAGGCATGAGGTTTACACTTGACCCTAGGTCACACAAGGCCTTCTTGAAGGTCATGGCGCCTATGGTACAAGGTATTGAGAACTTCCCAAGATCTTGTCTCTTTTGAGGTAATTTCTGCCTAGACAAGTCATCCAGTTCTTTGGTGAGCAAAGGGGGTTCATCCTCCCAAGTCTCATTTCCAAATAACTTGTCATTTAGCTTCATGATTGCTCCAAGGTATTTAGCAACTTGCCCTTCAGTGACATACTCATCCTCTTCAGAGGAAGAATACTCATCAGAGCTCAT
>NC_029778.3:43172110-43172401 GCF_000817695.3 Arachis duranensis
CATGGTTCCTCATTGGGGAACTCATTGGAGGCCAGTGGACGTCCATTGAGGTCTTCTTCAGTGGCGTTCACTGCCTCTTCCTTCTCTCCAAATTCGGCCATGTTGATGGCCTTGCACTCTCCTTTTGGATTTTCTTCTGTATTTCTTGGGAGAGTACTAGGAGGGAGGTCAGTAATTTTCTTGCTCAGCTGACCCACTTGTGCCTCCAAATTTCTAATGGAGGATCTTGTTTCAGTCATGAAACTTTGAGTGGTTTTGATTAGATCAGAGACCATGGTTGCTAAGTCAGAG
>NC_029778.3:43172524-43174782 GCF_000817695.3 Arachis duranensis
ATTATTGTTGAAACCTTGTTGAGGTCTCTGTTGATCCTTCCATGAGAGATTTGGATGGTTTCTCCATGAAGGATTATAGGTTTTCCATAGGGTTCTCCCATGTTATTCACCTCTTCCATTGAAGGGTTCTCAGGATCATAAGCTTCTTCTTCAGATGAAGCTTCCTTAGTACTGCTTGGTGCATTTTGCATTCCAGACAGACTTTGAGAAATCATATTGACTTGCTGAGTCAATATTTTGTTCTGAGCCAATATGGCATTCAGAGTGTCAATCTCAAGAACTCCTTTCTTCTGACTAGTCCCATTGTTCACAGGATTCCTTTCAGAAGTGTACATGAATTGGTTATTTGCAACCATTTCAATCAGCTCTTGAGCTTCTGTAGGCGTCTTCTTCAGATGAAGAGATCCTCCAGCAGAGCTATCCAAAGTCATCTTGGACAGTTCAGACAGACCATCATAGAAAATACCTATGATGCTCCATTCAGAAAGCATGTCAGAGGGACACTTTCTGATTAATTGTTTGTATCTTTCCCAAGCTTCATAGAGGGATTCTCCTTCCTTCTGTCTGAAGGTTTGGACTTCCACTCTAAGCTTACTCAATTTTTTATGTGGAAAGAACTTTGCCAAGAAGGCATTGACTAGCTTTTCTCAAGAGTTCAGGCTTTCTTTAGGTTGAGAATCCAACCATGCAGGCTTTCTTTAGGTTGAGAGTCCAACCATGTCCTAGCTCTGTCTCTTACAGCAAAAGGGAATAGCTTAAGTCTGTAGACCTCAGGGTCAACCCCATTAGTCTTGACAGTGTCACAGATTTGCAAGAACTCAGCTAAAAACTGATGAGGATCTTCTAATGGAAGTCCATGGAACTTGCAATTCTGTTGCATTAGAGAAACTAATTGAGGCTTAAGCTCAAAGTTGTTTGCTCCAATGGCAGGGATAGAGATGCTTCTCCCATAGAAGTCGGGAGTAGGTGCAGTAAAGCCACCCAGCACCTTCCTTGCATTGTTGGCATTGTTGTTGTTTTCGGCTGCCATGGGTTCTTCTTCTTTGGAGATTTCTGTTAGGTCCTCCACAGAGAGTTGTGCCTTAGCTTCTCTTAGCTTTCGCTTCAAGGTCCTTTCAGGTTCAGGATCAGCCTCAACAAGAATGCTTTTGTCTTTGCTCCTGCTTATAAGAAAGAGAAGAGAACAAGAAAGTATGGAATCCTCTATGTCACAGTATAGAGATTCCTTGAGGTGTCAGAGGAAAAGAAAAATAGAAGGCAAGAGGTGTCAGAGGAAAAGAAAAATGGAAGGAAGAGGTAGAAAATTCGAACTGATCAAGAAAGATGGAGTTCGAATTGTGATTTAAGGAATAGTGTTAGTCCATAAATAGAAGGATGTGAGAAGAAGGGAAGTAGTATTCGAAAATTAAGTAAAGGATTTTGAAGACATTTTGAAAAACACTTATTGATTTTCGAAAATAAAAGTGGGAAAGAAACCAAGTGATTTTTGAAAAAGAATTTGAAATTAGAAATCAAAAAGATTTGATTGAAAGCTATTTTGAAAAAGATGTGGTTAAGAAGATATGATTGGTTTTAAAAAGATGTGATTGAGAAGATATGATTTGAAAAACATTTAAAAAAGATTTGATTTTAAAAATTAATAACTTGGCTAACAAGAAAAGATATGATTCAAACATTAAACATTTCTCAACAGAAAAGGTAACATACTTGAAATGTTGAATCAAATCATTAATTGATAGTAAGTATTTTTGAAAATGGAAAGAAATTGATTTTGAAAAAGATTTGATTGAAAATATTTGAATTGAAAAAGATTTGATTTTGAAAAGATTTTGAAAACTAAAAAAAAAAATTTGATTTGAAAACAAAATCTTCCCTCTTTTACCATCCTGGCGTTAAACGCCCAGAATGGTGCACATTCTGGCGTTTAACGCCCAAATCACTACCCTTTTGGGCGTTAAACGCCCAGCCAGGTACCCTGGCTGGCGTTTAAACGCCAGTTTGCCTTCCTTACTGGGCGTTTTGAACGCCCAGCTTTTTCTGTGTAATTCCTCTGCAGTATGTTCTGAATCTTCAATTCTCTGTATTATTGACTTGAAAAGACACAAATTAAAAATATTTTTGGATTTTTCGAAAATTAAGTGAATCAAAATGCAACTAAAATCAAATAACAATGCATGCAAGACACCAAACTTAGCAGTTTGTATACTACTGACACTAACGAGAATGCATATGAGACACATAAACACTCAAGTCAAGAG
>NC_029778.3:43174953-43175196 GCF_000817695.3 Arachis duranensis
TCAGTTGTCCATACTCGAACAATCCCCGGCAACGGCGCCAAAAACTTGATATGCGAAATTGTGATCAATACTTTTCACAACTCAAATAATCCCCGGTAATGAATCCAAAAATTTGGTGTTCAATACCATGGCATAAACACAACTTTGCACAACTAACCAGCAAGTGTACTGGGTCGTCCAAGTAATAAACCTTACGCGAGTAAGGGTCGATCCCACAGAGATTGTTGGTATGAAGCAAGCTAC
>NC_029778.3:43175600-43181088 GCF_000817695.3 Arachis duranensis
GAACAAGAACAAGCGGAATTGAATAGGAGAACAATAGTAATTGCATTAATACTCGAGGTACAGCAGAGCTCCACACCTTAATCTATGGTGTGTAGAAACTCCACCGTTGAAAATACATAAGAACAAGGTCTAGGCATGGCCGAATGGCCAGCCTCCCAAAGAGGGTTCAATCATAAAAACATGATCAAAAGCTCCTTAATACAATAGTAAAAGGTCCTACTTATAGAGAACTAGTAGCCTAGGATTTACAGAGATGAGTAAATGACATAAAAATCTACTTTCGGGCCCACTTGGTGTGTGCTTGGGCTGAGCAATGAAGCATTTTCGTGTAGAGACTCCTCTTGGAGTTAAACGCCAGCTTTGGTGCCAGTTTGGGTGTTTAACTCCCATTCTTGTGCCAGTTCCGGCGTTTAACGCTGGGAATTCTAAAGGTGACTTTGAACGCCGGTTTGGGCCATCAAATCTTGAGCAAAGTATGGACTATCATATATTGTTGGAAAGCCCAGGATGTCTACTTTCCAACGCCGTTAAGAGCGCGCCAATTGGGCTTCTGTAGCTCCAGAAAATCCACTTCGAGTGCAGGGAGGTCAGAATCCAACAGCATCTGCAGTCCTTTTTAGTCTCTGAATCAGATTTTTGCTCAGGTCCCTCAATTTCAGCCAGAAAATACCTGAAAACACAGAAAAACACACAAACTCATAGTAAAATCCAGAAAAGTGAATTTTAACTATAAACTAATAAAAATATACTAAAAACTAACTAGATCATACTAAAAACATACTAAAAACAATGCCAAAAAGCGTACAAATTATCCGCTCATCAGTCTCATAACGTGTGCAAGCTCTCTGCCTCATAGGGCGCTTAATGCCAGACCTGGCATTTAGCGCTAGGAAGTCAAAAACGAATTTGGAGCTTACTGCCACCTGGTGTAACGACCCATATTTTTGAAAATATAAATATAAATAAGTTATAACTTATTTTATAAATTGGAGTTCCTTATTTTTAGAAATTATTTTATTATAAGTAATTAAATTAATTTTACAACTATTTGAAATCAATCAAATTCATATTCTTATATATATTCTTGTTATGATGAAATATTTTACATAATTAAAACTATAATTTTATTAATTTATAAATAATAAAAATTATATATATATATTAATTTACTTAATTGATATTTTTAATTTAAGAACAAAGTTTAGTTAATAGTATTATTATCGAATTCAATATTCGCTGATATGAGTAAATATCGGTACTTCTCGGTGAACGTAGCTTTGCTAATGCTTCACCGTATATCTTTTATTGTTATGTTGTTAATGTCATTTATATTAGTAACTCATATATATTATTACTTGTGTTTTAATATATCCAATTTTCATAATTATCCGTTTAGGATATTTATAATTTGAATCGCTGACTTAGCAGCTTGGTTTTGTGACACCCAACCCCCTACGTGTTACCAAATTTTATTCAAAACCATCCTTATCATTTAATCACCATCATCAGCATCTCATTTCTTGCATTAACGTTAAGAAAGAAAAAATAAAGAGAGAGAAAGGGAACGTAAACTCCATGGAACCCGAGAGCTTCCGACTTTGATTTCTTGAGATTTATAACTCCAATAAAAATTTAATTCAGTAAAAGTGTTCATATCCTCGTCCTCTACACATTGGTGGTGCACGAAATTAACTCCACAAGTTTCACACAGATAGACTGACAAGTGTATTGGATCGTCCAAGTAATATCTCAGGGGAGTGAGGGTTGATCCCATGAATATTGTTGGTTTGAGCAAGTAAAGGCTACCATGTAGATCTTAGTCAGTCGAATAGAAAAGATAATTATTGTAGTGAAAAATGCATAAACAGAATAAATAAATAAAATGTTACTAGATAGATGTGGAATCAATGGTATGAGAACGGTTAAGGCTTTGGAGATGCTTCTTCCTTCTGCATCAACTTTTCTCACTATCTACTCCAACTTCTGGGGATTCATTTCATGGTAGGCTGTAAATGACTAACGCTAGGTCAGTGGTCATTAACCTCCTCTACTTCAGATCAAACGTCGGGTCAGCGGTCATCTAATCTGAACGGGGGTGAAGCTCTAGCAATCCATTCCCTTGGTGATCCTACTAAAAACACCATAGACAAGGTCAGATCTTTTGGATTAGAGAACGCCGCTTCCTAGTTCTAGCCTATACCACAAAGGCCCTAATCGCCCCGTACCTCGACTGCACTGATGTCTCCAAGTACCCAACGAAGTCGTGGATTAGTCGTCTAAGAGATGTATAATCAAGCTTATGGTTCAATACTATCCTGTCAAGGACTCGCAAGAACCCATGTGAATAGGGATGACGGTCAATTTACACTCCCAATTCATTAGGATGAAAAACGAAGATACATCTTAGAATAGAATCAAGCATAGATTGAAATAGAATAGTGATATTATTAATCCATAAGAATCAACAGAGCTCCTAACCTTAACCTAGGAGGTTTAATTGCTCATAGCTTACAAAAAAGTAATGTAAAACGTGTAGAGTGGCCAAGAGCTCTCTAACAAGGGTGAACTCTTGCCTATATATACTAACCTAAAAACTAAGAAGTACAAAAATATGATAGAATAGTCTTGTAGTATGAAAATCTAATTCTGGGACCCACTTGGTGAGTGTTTGGGCTGAGCTTGAGTGAAGTCATGAGTTGATACTCCCTCTGGGGTGTTAGACACCAGCTTTGGACTCCCTTTTGGGCGTCCAACACCAGGAATGGATTAGGTAGCTGGCATTGGATACCAGTTTTAGACCTTCATTTCCCGAGTAAAGTATGAACTATTATATATTTCTGAAAAGCCCTAGATGTAAGATTTCCATAGCCATTGAGAGCGTGCCATTTGGACTTCTATAGCTCCAAAATTGCTCCTTCGAGTGCACGTAGGTCAGAATCTGACAGCATCTGCATTCCTTCCTTTGTCTCTGACTCAGTCTTTCTCCAAAGCTCCTTAAATTCAACCAGAAAATACCTGAAATCATATGAAAACACAAAAACTCAAAGTAGAATCCAAAAATATGAATTTTGCACTAAAACCTATGAAAATATAATAAAACCCAAACAAAACATAATAAAAACTATATGAAAATGATGCCAAAAAGCGTATAAAATATCCGCTCATCAGAACGCCAAACATAAACTGTTGCTTGTCCCTAAGCAACCAAAAACAAAGTAGGATTAAAAAGAAGAGAAGGATACAATAAATCTCAAAGTTCTCAATGAAGCTTAGTTTTAATTAGATGAGCGGGACTTGTAGCTTTTTGCTTCTGAATAGTTTTGACATCTCACTTTTCTTTGAAACTCAGAATAATTGGCATCTTTAGGAACTCAGAATCTGGATGATACTGTTGATTCTCCTAGTTTAGTTCTTCTTAATTCTTGAACACAGCTTCTTTTGAGTCTTGGCCGTGACCCTAAGCGCTTTGTTTTCCAATATTACCACCGGATACATAAATGCCACAGACACTTAACTGGATGAACCCCTTAGGATTATGATTCAGGTTTGCTAGAATCCCCAGCCAGTGGTGTCTAGAGTTCTTAAGCACACTCTTTTACTTTGGATCACGACTTTAACTGCTCTGTCTCAAGCTTTTCACTTGACACCTTCACACCACAAGCATATAGTTAGGGGGAGGAGCTCATTTGAACTTTTAGGCCAAGATTTTTTTCTTTTAGGCCCTTCTAATCATTGATGCTCAAAGCCTTGGATCCTTGTCTTGCCTTTTGGTTTAAAGAGTTGTTGGCTTTTTGCTCTTGCCTTTTTGTTTAAAGAGCTATTGGCTTTTTCTTCTTTTTCTCTCTTTTTCTATTTTTTCGCATTTTTTTTGCTTCTTTTTCTCTTTTTTTTTTGCTGCTTTTTCTTGCTGCAAGAATCAAATTTTTGGATTTTTCATATCACCAATGATACTTCTCCTTTTTCATCATTCTTTCAAGAGCCAACATTTTTAACTTCAACATCAAATATGCACTGTTCATTCATGCATTCAGAAAATAAAACCAATGCCACCACATCAAATAATTGAACTACTCTTAATATATAACTCGAAATTCATGCATCTCACTTTTCTTTTTCAAATAAAATTTTTTTAAGCATGGTGAGAGATTCATGGAATAATTCATAGCTTTATGATCATGCACTAGAAACAGACAATAAGATATAACACCTAATGGAAAATAGAAAAAAAATTAACTTAGGCAAGGTGATTAAGGGAACGATAACACCTTAGTGACGGCGGCTACTACTACCTCTAGTGAATCCAATGGAGCATTTAAGCTCCTCTATGTCTCTTCTTTGCCTGTGTTGTTCTTCCCTCATAACTCTTTGATATTCTCTGATTTCATGGAGAATAATGGCTTGACCTTGATGCTCCACCCTCAATTGCTCCATATTTGAACTTAGCTCCCCTATTGAGGTGTTAAGTTGATCCAATAGTTCTAGGGAGGAAAGTACATCCCTTGAGGTATCTCAGGGATCTCTTGTTGAGGTGGCTCTACATGCTCTTGTTGAGGTGTATGTATAAGCTCTCTAACATGCTCCATCCTTCTTTTAGTGATGGGCTTGTCCTTCTCAATGGGGATGTCTCCTTCTATGACAATTTCAGCTGAATTGCATAAGTGACATATGAAGTGAGGGAAGTGAAGGCAAGTGCCTTTCTCTTCCTCTTCCTTGAGGTTTTACCAGTCATTGGTGCCATATTTAGGGATGGTAGCAGTAAAAAAGTAAAGCTTTTGCAACACCAAACTTGAGAACTTTACTCGTCCTCGAGCAAATAAGAACAAAAAGGGAAGAATAGAGTAGAAGAAGAAAAAAGAGGGAGAGATAGAGGGTGAGGTAGGTGGGATAGGTGGAGATTCTATGGAACCCACTGGTCTTGAGAGGCTAGGGAATTCAAATTCCCTACCCCCTTTTGGGCGTTGAACGCCCATCCCTTGCTCCATGGCTGGCGTTCAACGCCAGCTTCTTGCACCATTTAGGGCGATGAACGCCCATGAGGTCCTCCTCTCTGGCGTTCAACGCCAGGTCACTGCCTCCTTTTGTACGTTTGATGAGCGGATAATTTATACGCTTTTTGGCATTGTTTTTAGGTAGTTTTTAGTAAGTTCAAGCTACTTTTAGGGATGTTTTCATTAGTTTTTATGTTAAAATCACATTTCTGGACTTTACTATGAGTTTGTGTGTTTTTCTGTGATTTCAGGTAATTTCTGGCTGAAATTGAGGGACTTGAGCAAAACTCTGATAGGAGGCTGACAAAGGACTGCTGATGCTATTGGAATCTGACCTCCCTACACTCGAAATAGATTTTCTGGAGCTACAGAACTCCAAATGGCGCGCTCTCAACGATGTTGGAAAGTAGACATCTAGAGCTTTCCAGAAATATATAATAGTCTATACTTTATTTGGGAATTGACGACGTAAACTGGCGCTCAACGCCAGTTCCATGTTG
>NC_029778.3:43181213-43186206 GCF_000817695.3 Arachis duranensis
TCACTTATGTATTTTCAACGGTGGAGTTTCTACACACCATAGATTAAGGGTGTGGAGCTCTGCTGTACCTCAAGTTTCAATGCAATTACTATTATTTTCTATCCAATTCGAATTATTCCTATTCTAAAATATTCGTTGCACTTCAACTTGATGAATGTGATGATCCATGACACTCATCATCATTCTCACCTATGAACGCGCGTGATTGACAACCACTTCCGTTCTACCCTAGACCGGGCGCATATCTCTTAGATTCCTTAATCAGAATATTCGTGGTATAAGCTAGAATTGATGGCGGCATTCATGGGAATCCGGAAGGTCTAACCTTGTCTGTGGTATTCCGAGTAGGATTTCGGAATTGAATGACTGTGATGAGCTTCAAACTCCTGAAGGCTGGGTGTTAGTGACAGACGCAAAAGAATCAAGGGATTCTACTCCAACCTGATTGAGAACCGACAGATGATTAGCCGTGCTGTGACAGAGCATTTGGACCTTTTTCACTGAGAGGATGGGATGTAGCCATTGACAACGGTGATGCCCTACATATAGCTTGCCATAGAAGGGAGTGATGAAATTGGATAAAAGCAGTAGGAAAGCAGAGATTCAGGAGGAGCACAGCATCTCCATACGCCTATCTGAAATCCCCATCATTGGATTACATGAGTAACTTTATCTTTATTTTATGTTTATTATTTATTAATTTTCGAAAATCCATAATCAATTACTATCCGCCTGACTGAGATTTACAAGATGACCATAGCTTGCTTCATACCAACAATCTCTGTGGAATCGACCCTTACTCACGTAAGGTTTATTACTTGGACGACCCAGTACACTTGCTGGTTAGTTGTGCGGAGTTGTGACTAAGTGTAATTCACGTGTGAGAGCTACCAAACTATTGGAGCCATTGTTGATGATCACAAATCTGTGCACCAAGTTTTTGGCGCCGTTGCCGGGGATTGTTCAAGTATGGACAACTGACGGTTCATCTTGTTGCTCAGATTATGTAATTTTCTTTTTATTTTCTTTTAAAAAAATTTTTCAAAAATCTTTCAAAAATTTTTCTTTATTGTCGTTTCCTTAAAATATAATTTTCGAAAAAAATTAATAAAAATACAAAAAAATCATAAAATCATAAAAATCAAAAATATTTTGTGTTTCTTGTTCAAGTCTTGAGTCAACTTTTAAGTTTGGTGTCAATTGGATGCTTTAAAAAAATTTTTCTTGCATTTTTCGAAAATTCATGCATTCATGGTGTTCTTTATGATCTTCAAGTTGTTCTTGACAAGTCTTCTTGTTTGATCTTGATGTTTTCTTGTTTTGTGTTGTTTGTTGTTTTTCATATGCATTTTTTTGTTTGTTAGAGTCCATGCATTAAAGATTTCTAAGTTTGGTGTCCTGCATGTTTTCTTTGCATCAAAAATCTTTCAAAATTATGTTCTTGATGTTCATCATGATCTTCATAGTGTTCTTGGTGTTCATCTTGACATTCATAGTGTTCCTGCATGCATTCTTTGTTTTGATCCATAAAGAAAAGAGAAAAACACAAAAATGACGTTTTTAATTTTTCTCTCTCATCATTAAAAATTCAAAAATAAAAAAATAACTTTTTTCTTTTTTCTCTCCAAAATTTTGAAAATTTGAGTTGACTTAGTCAAAAAAATTTTAAAATTAGTTATTTCTTGTAAGTCAAGTCAAATTTTCAATTTTAAAAATCTTATCTTTTCAAAAATCTTTTTTTTCAAAAATCATATCTTTTTCATTTTTTTTCTTTTTTTCGAAAATTTTAAAAATATTTTTCAAAATATTTTCAAAATCTCTTCCTTATCTTTATTTCAAAAATTTCGAAATTACACTAACAATTAATGTGATTGATTTAAAAATTTGAAGTTTGTTACTTTCTTGTTAAGAAAGGTTCAATCTTTAAATTCTAGAATCTTATCTTGTAGTTTCTTGTTAGTAAAGTAATTAATTTTAATTTTAAAAATTAAATATTTTTCAAACATATCTTATCATATCTTTTATATCTTAATCTTATCTTTAATTTTCGAAAATCACTAACCACTTTTTCAAAATTATTTTCGAAATTCTCTATCTCTCCTTCTATCTATTTATTTATTTATTCACTAACACTTCTCTTCATCTCTCTTCATCTCAGATCACCACATCTATCCTTACCCATTCTTCTTCACTACTCTGCCCCTTTTTTTTCTTCTACTAACATAAAGGAATCTCTATACTTTGACATAGAGGATTCCTCTTTCTTTTCTTGTTCTCTTCTTCCCTATATGAGCAGGAACAAGAAAAAAGACACTCTTGTTGAAGCTGATCCAGAACCTGAAAGGACTCTGAAGAGGAAACTAAGAGAAGCTAAATTACAATAATCCAGAGGCAACCTTTCTGAAATTTTCAAACAAGAGAAGGAGATGGCAGCCGAACCCAACAACAATAATGCAAGGAGAATGCTTGGTGACTTCACAAAACTAACGTCCAAATTTGATGGAAGAAGCATCTCCATTCCTGCCATTAGAGCCAATAATTTTGAGCTTAAGCCTCAACTAGTTGCTTTAATGCAACAGAATTGCAAGTTTTATGGACTTCCATCTGAAGATCCTTACCAGTTTTTAACTGAGTTCCTGCAGATTTGTGAGACTGTTAAGACAAATGGAGTAGATCCTGAAGTCTATAGGCTCATGCTTTTCCCTTTTGCTGTAAGAGACAGAGCTAGAACATGGTTGGACTCACAACCTAAAGATAGCCTGGATTCCTGGGATAAGCTGGTCATGGCCTTCTTGGATAAATTCTTTCCTCCTCAAAACCTGAGCAAGCTTAGAGTGGATGTTCAGACCTTCAAGCAAAAAGATGGTGAATCCCTCTATGAAGCTTGGGAAAGATACAAGCAGATGACCAAATAGTGTCCTTCTGACATGTTTTCAGAATGGACCATATTAGATATATTCTATTATGGTCTATCTGAATTTTCCAAGATATCATTGGACCATTCTGCAGGTGGATCTATTCACCTAAAGAAAACGCCTAAAGAGGCTCAAGAACTTATTAACATGGTTGCAAATAACTAATTCATATACACTTCTGAGAGGAATTTCGTGAATAGTGGGACGCCTCAGAGGAAGAGAGTTCTTGAAATTGATACTCTGAATGCCGTATTGGCTCAGAACAAAGTGTTGACTCAGCAAGTCAACATGATCTCTTAAAGTCTGAATGGATGGCAAAATGCATCCAACAGTACTAAAGAGGCAGCTTCTGAAGAAGCTTATGATCCTGAGAACCCTGCAATGGCAGAGATTAATTACATGGGTGAACCTTATGGAAACACCTATAACTCATCATAGAAGAGAATCCAAAAGGAGATTGCAAGGCCATTGAAGTAATAAATATGGCCGAATGCACAAGGTAGGAGAAGGACGAAAATCCTAGTGAGGAAGACCTCCTGGGACGTCTCTCAAACAAGAAGGAGTTCCCCATTGAGGACCTAAAGGAATCTGAGGCTCATATAGAGACCATAGAGATTCCACTAAATCTTCTTCTTCCATTCATGAGCTCTAAAAACTATTCCTCCTCAGAAGAGGATGAAGATGTAACTGGAGAGCAAGTTGCTCAATATCTAGAAGCTATCATGAAGCTGAATGCCAAGTTGTTTGGTAATAAGACTTGGGAAGGTGAATCCCCCTTGCTCATTAGTGAACTAGATACATGGATTCAGAAAACTCTACCTCAAAAGAGACAAGATCCTGGTAAATTCTTAATACCCTGTACCATAGGCACCATGACCTTTAACAAGGCTCTGTATGACCTGGGGTCAGGCATAAATCTTATGCCACACTCTGTAATAGAGAAACTGGGGATTATTAAGGTACAACCTGCCTTATTCTCACTTCAATTGGCAGACAAGTCAGTAAGACAAGCTTATGGATTAGTAGAGGATGTGTTATTAAAGGTTGAAGGCCTTTACATCCCTACTGATTTCATAATCTTAGACACTAGGAAGGAAGAATATGAATGCATCATCCTTAGAAGACCCTTCCTAGCCACAGCAGAAGCTGTGATTGATGTTAGTAGAGGAGAATTAGTCCTTCAATTGAATGGGAACTACCTTGTGTTTAAAGCTCAAGAACCTTCCTCTGCAACCATGGAGAGGAAGCATGAAAAGCTTCTCTCAGTACAGAGTCAAAAAGAGCCCCCACAGTCAAACTCTAAGTTTGGTGTTGGGAGGCCACAACCAAACTCTAAGTTTGGTGTTGAGAAGCCCCCTTATTCAAACTCTAAGTTTGGTGTTTGGAGGCCCTCATCATGCTCTGAATATCTGTGAGGCTCCATGAGAACCCACTGTCAAGCTAATGACACTAAAGAAGTGCTTGTTGGGAGGCAACCCAATTTTTATATATCTAATTTTAATTTTATTTTATTGTTATTTTGTGTTTTATTAGGTTCATGATCATGTGGAGTCACGAAAAAAATACTAAAATTAAAAACAGAATCAAAAATAGCAGAAGAAAAATCACACCCTGGAGGAAGGACTTACTGGCGTTTAAACGCCAGTAAGGTGCATCTGGCTGGCGTTTCAACGCCAGAACAGAGCATGTTTCTGGCGCTGAATGCCAGAAACAAGCAACATCCTGGCGTTTGAACGCCAGGAATATGCCTTGAGGAAAGCTGGCGCTGAACGCCAGTAACAAGCATGGAACTGGCGTTCAATGCCAAAAACATGCTACACATGGGCGTTGAACGCCCAGAGTATGCATCACTTCGACGTTTAAATGCCAGAATGGTGTGCAAAGGCATTTTACATGCCTAATTAGTGCAGGGATGTAAATCCTTGACACCTCAGGATCTGTGGACCCCACAGGATCCCCACCTAACATATTCTCCCCTCTTCTCAACATTCATTCTCTCTTTCGAATAAACACACTTCCCCCAAAACCCTTCACCAATCACTTCAATCTCTCTTCCCAATTACCCCCTTCACCACTCA
>NC_029778.3:43186340-43187692 GCF_000817695.3 Arachis duranensis
CCTTCAAAAATTCAAAACCATTTTCCCACCCATTCCCACTCTAAATGGCTGAATACACACCCACTCCCCTCCCTATATATACCCTTCCATTCTACTTCATTTTCACACAACACAAACCCCCTCTTCTACACCTTGACCGAACCACCTTCCCTCACTTTCCTCCATATTTTCTTCTTCTTCTTCTTCTCTTGCTCGAGGGTGAGCAATATTTTAAGTTTGGTGTGGTCAAAGCATAATCTTTTTGTTTTTCCATTACCATCAATGGCACCTAAGGCCGGAGAATCCTCTAGAAAAGGAAAAGGGAAGACAAAAGCTTCCACCTCCGAGTCATGGGAGATGGAAAGATTCATCTCCAAAAGCCATCAAGACCACTTCTATGATGTTGTGCAAAGAAGAAGGTGATCCCTGAGGTCCCTTTCAAACTCAAGAAAAATGAGTATCCGGAGATCCGACATGAAATCCGAAGAAGAGTTTGGGAAGTCCTAACCAACCCTATGCAACAAGTCAGAATCTTAATGGTTCAAGAGTTCTATGCCAATGCATGGATCACTAGGAACCATGATCAAAGTGTGAATCCGAGTCCAAAGAATTATCTCACAATGGATTGGGGGAAATACTTAGATTTTAGTCTGGAAAATGTGAGGTTGGCATTCCACTTACCCATGATGCAAGGAGATGAACGCCCCTACACTAGAAGGGTCAACTTTAATCAAAGGTTGGACCAAGTCCTTATGGACATATGTGTGGAAGGAGCTCAATGGAAAAGAGACTCCAAAGGCAAGCCGGTTCAACTAAGAAGACTGGACCTCAAGCCTATGGCTAGAGGGTGGTTAGAGTTCATTCAACGCTCCATCATCCCCACTAGCAACCGATCTGAAGTTAATGTGGATCGGGCCATCATGATTCATAGCATCATGATTGGAGAGGAATTAGAAGTTCATGAAGTCATCTCCCATGAATTCTACAAAATAGCCGAAAAGTCCTCCACCATGGCAAGGCTAGCTTTTTCTCATTTTATTTGCCATCTATGTTACTCAGCTGGAGTTATCATAGAAGGAGACATCCTCATTGAAGAGGATAAGCCTATCACCAAGAAGAGGATGGAGCAAGCAAGAGAGACCCTCCACGGATCTCAAGAGATGCATGAGGAAGCTCATCCAAGAAATCCCTGAGATGCCTCAAGGGATGCACTTTCCTCCCAACAACTATTGGGAACAACTCAACACTTTCCTAGAAGATTTGAGCTACAATGTGGAACAATTAAGGGTGGAACATCATGAGCACTCCATCATTCTCCATGAAATAAGAGAAGATCAAAGAGTAATGAGGGAGGAGCAACAAAGGCAAGGAAG
>NC_029778.3:43188683-43188959 GCF_000817695.3 Arachis duranensis
CTTTTTGACATTATTTTTAGATAGTTTTTAGTATAATCTAGTTACTTTTAGGGATGTTTTCATTAGTTTTTATGTTAAAATCACATTTCTGGACTTTACTATGAGTTTGTGTGTTTTTCTGTGATTTCAGGTAATTTCTAGCTGAAATTGAGGGACTTGAGCAAAACTCTGATAGGAGGCTGACAAAGGACTGCTGATGCTGTTGGAATCTGACCTCCCTGCACTCGAAATAGATTTTCTGGAGCTACAGAACTCCAAATGGCGCGCTCTTAACGA
>NC_029778.3:43189038-43204827 GCF_000817695.3 Arachis duranensis
TGTCTGGAGTAAAACGCCAGAAACACGTCACGACCCGGAGTTGAACGCCCAAAACACATTACAACTTGGCGTTCAACTCCAAAAGAAGTCTCAGCTCGTGGATAGATCAAGTTCAGCCCAAACACACACCAAGTGGGCCCCAAAAGTGGATTTATGCATCAATTACTTACTCATGTAAACCCTAGTAGCTAGTCTAGTATAAATATGATAATTTACTATTGTATTAGACATCTTTGGTCTCAGTTTTATTTTATTCTTCATCTGAGGAGACTATTGATCACGTTTTGGGGGGGCTGGCCATTCGGCCATGCCTGAACCTTTCACTTATGTATTTTCAACGGTGGAGTTTCTACACACCATAAATTAAGGGTGTGGAGCTCTGTTGTACCTCAAGTTTCAATGCAATTACTATTATTTTCTATCCAATTCAAATTATTCCTATTCTAAGATATTTGTTGCACTTCAACTTGATGAATGTGATGATCCGTGACACTCATCATCATTCTCACCTATGAACGCGCGTGATTGACAACCACTTCCGTTCTACCCTAGACCGGGTGCATATCTCTTGGATTCCTTAATCAGAATCTTCGTGGTATAAGCTAGAATTGATGGCGACATTCATGGGAATCCGGAAGGTCTACCCTTGTCTGTGGTATTCCATGTAGGATTCCGGAATTGAATGACTGTGACGAGCTTCAAACTCCTGAAGGCTGGGCGTTAGTGACAGACGCAAAAGAATCAAGGGATTCTACTCCAACCTGATTGAGAACCGACAGATGATTAGCAGTGCTGTGACAGAGCATTTGGACCTTTTTCACTAAGAGGATGGGATGTAGCCATTGACAACGGTGATGCCCTACATACAGCTTGCCATAGAAAGGAGTGATAAAATTGGATAAAAGCAGTAGGAAAGCAGAGATTCAGGAGGAGCACAGCATCTCCATACGCCTATCTGAAATCCCCATCATTGGATTGCATGAGTAACTTTATCTTTATTTTATGTTTATTATTTATTAATTTTCGAAAATCCATAATCAATTACTATCCGCCTGACTGAGATTTACAAGATGACCATAGCTTGCTTCATACCAACAATCTCTGTGGAATCGACCCTTACTCACGTAAGGTTTATTACTTGGACGACCCAGTACACTTGTTGGTTAGTTGTGCGGAGTTGTGACTAAGTGTAATTCACGTGTGAGAGCTACCAAACTATTGGAGCCATTGTTGATGATCACAAATCCATGCACCAGCGTTGAACACCCACTAGGGACTCCTCCCTTGGCGTTCAACGCCAGCTTGGCTACTCTTCTTGGGCGTTGAATGCCCACTCTTATCTCCTTGCCTGGCATTCAACGCCAGCAAGGTACTTGCTCCAGGGTGTTTGTTTTCCATCTCTGAATGTCTCTGTCTCTATTCTGACTACTGTACATGATCACAAACTTATAGAAAGAATTATGAAAATAAACTTAAAGAAAAATAGTAATAAATAGTTATGGTTAGGTTACCTCCTAACAAGCACTTTTTTAACATCACCAGCTTGACAATTAGCTGACTTTCTTCCGCTTCTTCTAGTTGGTTAACAGAAATGACTCCAAGGGGGAAAAGGAGGAGATTAGTGCCCTCGGATTTGAATTTCTCCTAACAAGCTTTCTTTTAGTGTGATCAGCTTGATTCTCCTTGCTTGTTAGGGTAGGGGTTGTATTGTTTCTCCATTCCCTATGCATCTTCTTCTTGGGACCTTCCTTCTTGGTGGGTGGTGACTGCCTAACACCAAACTTAAGTTTGATGTCTGGGGAAACTGTATTAGTTTTCACCAAGGGAGGAGGCTTCAGTATTGTACTCTGCATGGAAGTACCTCCTTTGTCAGTAGGTAGTCGAGGTTGAAGGACCTTGATAATCATGTAATCCTTCTATAACCTCATTACTAATTTGCCTCTCTCAGCATCAGAGAGGTTTCTTCCAGTAGATAGAGACCATTGCTCCCAAACCTCAGCAAAAGGAATATTGATTTGTAGCTTTTTATAGCCTTCCAAGGATTGTGAGCAGTGCTCATCCTTGGTCTCCTTTTGGATCTTCTGAGGGTGTGGTACTTTAGGCTTTTTGCTCATAAGAGGGGCGTGCAACCATGTGCTTTCAGCCTCTTCTTGAGCCTCTTCTTCATTTGGTTCCTCAACAGTGTGTACCACCTTAAGCCCGGCCTCCTTGGTATTAATAAGGGCCTTACACTCTTCTCTTGGATTCACTTCTGTGTTTCTAGGAAGAGTGTTAAGGGGTTTCTGAAGTTTCTGAGGAAGGTTCCTCCGAATAACTGCACTGCACTCCTTAGTAAGCACCACTGTCTGTACTTCCCTCCAATCCCTCTTGTTATTCAGTATTTCCTTCATGAACTTAGCATATGAAGGCATTTATTCAAGAGCCTCTGCAAAGGAAATTTTGATCTCCAGCTTCTTGAAAGATTCTAAAAATTTGGCAAATTGCCTATCCTTTTCTGCTCTCTGGAGTCTTTGAGGGTATAGTAACTTGGCCTTGTACTCAAGGACCATGAATGGTGCAGGGTGAGTGTCTATGGTGCCTATAGAAGGGCTAATAACTTGCTTAGGAGAGGTGTTCTCAACTCTTACACATGCCTAGCCTCCCTTGGACTGACGTTCAATGCCTGGGTTGCCCTTTTCTGGGCGTTGGATGCCTGGGCTGCCCTCTATTGGGCGTTGGATGCCCTGGATGCCCCCTTCTGGGCATTGGACACCCTGGCTACCTTGAACTACAACTTTTTCATCTTCTGCCAGCACTTCTCTCTGCCTCTTACTGTTCTGAGGCTGAGTGTTCAGGGTACTCCTTAATTGAAGAGCTTGGCACTCTTCTCTTATCTGTTCAGACAAGTGCTGTTTAGCCTGGTTCAACTGTGCTTCCATATTCTTGCTGGAGGCTCGGGTCTTCTGCACTTCTTCTTCCAAGCTTAGCATTTGTTGTGTGAGAAAGTGCAACTGCTGGGTTAATGATTTACTTTATTCTGGAGGGTTAGATTCAGTGGTCACTGTCTTAACTTCTCCTTTTATTAGAGTCTCATTAGATGAGTACAGATGCTGATTGCTGGCAACTGTCTCAATGAACTCGTGAGCTTCCTCAATTGTCTTTCTCATGTGGATTGAACCACCAACAGAATGGTCTAAGGACATCTTAGCCATATCTGTGAGTCTGTAATAGAAGATGTCTAACTTTACCCATTCTGAAAATAATTCAGTAGGGCATTTCCATAGCATCATCTTGTATCTCACCCAAGCATCATAAAGGAATTCATTATCTCCTTATTTGAAGCCTTGAATGTCTAGTCTTAACTGGGTTAGCTTCTTTGGGAAAAAGTATTGATTTAAAAACTTTTTCACCAGTTTGTTCCATGTGTTCAAGCTAAACTTGGGTTGATTATCTAACCACCTCTTGGCCTTTCACAGCAAATGGAAAGAGCAACAACCTGTAGACATCTTGGTCTACTCTGTTAGTGTACACTGTGTCAGCATATTGCAAGAATTTAGCAAGGAATTCTGTGGGCTCCTCTTGAAGAAGTCCTTAAAACTGGCAGTTTTGCTACACTAGAGTAATTAACTGTGGGTTGAGCTCAAAATGAGCTACTCCAATAGGAGGTATACTAATGTTGCTTCCATAGAAGTCAAGAGTGAGGGTTGTATAAGACCCCTAGGTTCTTCTTGGTTGTCCCTCTTCCTCTAAATCCATAGTGCACTCTTCTTGTTCCTGCTTACACAAACAAGAGACAGCGAAAAGTGGGAGTCTCTATGTCAGAGTATAGAGATCTCCCAGTGAGATACCAAAAAGAAGAAAAGAGACAAGAATTAGAATAATAATTTTTTTTGAAATAAATAATTAAAATAAAAACTAATCCAAAAATAAAAAATTAATTAAGAAATTTCAAAATAAGAAATGAAAAAAAATTAAGAAAAGATATAACAACTAATTACCTAACAAGATTAAAAATTAAAAGGAGATTTTCGAAAATTGAAGAGAAAAAGTCAAATAAAGATTTTGGAATTTTAAAATTAGAAAGAAAGAATCAAGAGAGAGAAACAAAATAAGACAAGATTTAAAAATTTAAAGATTTTAAATTCAAAATTAAAAGAAGATTTAAAATTAAGATAGGAGATTTAAAATTTGAAAAAGTCAAAAGAAAGAAACAAGATAAGATAAGATTTGAAAATTAAGAAGGTAAAATAAATTCAAAATTTTGAATGAAGGTAAAATAAATATTTTTGTACTTTTCGAATTATTAAAGAAAAAGAAAAAGAAAAATAACTAAGAGATACCAAACTTAGAAATTTAAGATCTATTAATACTAATTTTCAAAAATTAAAGGAAAAACAACTAAAAGACACCAAATTTAAAATTTTTAAAATCAAACAAGAAAAATTACCAAGAACAATTCGAATATCAAGAAAGGAAAAGAAGAACAGTTTCAAAAATTTAAAGAAAAAGATGAAAATAGACCGGACACCAAATTTAAATACTGACACAAGACCCAAACAAAAGACAAAGATTACTAAAGAAAAGAAAAGGTTTTGAAAAATTTTTGAAAATGAAAACAAAAGACACAAACAAAAGAGCAAATAAACCATAAAGAATACCTAATCTAAGCAACAAGATAATTTGGTAGTTTGTCAAACTTGAACAATCCCCGGCAACGGCGCCAAAAACTTGGTGCACGAAATTGACTCTGCAAGTTTCGCATAGATAGACTGGCAAGTGCATCGGGTCGTCTAAGTAATACCTCAGGTGAGTGAGGTTCGATCCCACGGAGATTGTTGGTTTGAGCAAGCTATGGCTACCTTATAGATCTTACTCAGGCGGATAAATAAGATGATTGTTGTAGTGAAAAATGCACAAACAGAATAAATAAACAAAACACTACTAGATAGATGTGGAATAAATGGTATGAGAACGATTGAGGCTTCGGAGATGCTTCTTCCATCTGGATCAACTTTTCTCACTGTCTACTCCAACTTCTAAGAATTCTTTCCATGGCGGGCTGTAAATGACTAATGCCAGGTTAGTGGTCATTAACCTCCTCTGCTTCAGATCAAACGCCGGGACAGTGGTCATCTAATCTGAATGGGGGTGAAGCTCTAACAATCCATTCCCTTGGTGATCCTACTCAAAATGCCACAGAAAAGGTCGGATCTTCCGGATTAGAGAAAGATGCTTCTTGGTTCTAGCATATACCCCAAAGGCCCTAATCGCCCCGTACCTCAACTGCACTGATGTCTCCAAGTACCCAACAAAGTAATGGATTAGCCATCTAAGAGATGTATAATCAAGCTTGTGGTTCAATACTATCCCGTCAAGGACTCACAAGAACCCATGTAAATAGGGATGACGGTCAAGTTACAATCCCAATTCATTAGGATGAAGAACGAAGATACATCTTAGAATAGAATCAAGCATAGATCGAAATAGAATAGTGATATTATTAATCCATAAGAATTAGCAGAGCTCCTAACCTTAACCTAGGAGGTTTAGTTGCTCATAGCTTACAGAAAAGTAATGTAAAACATGTAGAGTGGCCAAGAGCTCTCTAACAAGGGTGAACTCTTGTCTATATATACTAACCTAAAAACTAAGAAGTACAAAAATTATGATAAAATAGTCTTGTAGTGCGAAAATCCACCTCTGCAGCATTGGACGCCAGCTTTGGAATCCCTTTTAGGCATCCAACGCCAGGAATGAGGTAAGTAGCTGGCGTTGAATGCCAGTTTTGGACCTTCATTTCCCTAGAAAAGTATAAATTATTATCTATTTCTGAAAGCCCTAGATGTTAGCTTTCCATAGCCGTTGAGAGCGCACCATTTGGACTTCTGTAGCTCCAAAAATGCTCATTCGAGTGCACGGAGGTCAGAATATGACAGCATCTACAGGCCTTTCCCTGTCTTTGACTCAGACTTTCTCCACAGCTCCTTAATTTCAGCCAAAAAATATCTGAAATCATATGAAAACACACAAACTCAAAGTAGAATCCAAAAATATGAATTTTGCACTAAAACCTATGAAAATATAATAAAACTTAAATAAAACATAAGGAAAACTATATGAAAATGATGCCAAAAAGTGTATAAAATATCCGCTCATCAGTTGGCATTACTTTTCTTGGTAGAAGTTGACGGTGGCGTAACTCTTCTTCACCTTGAGTTCAACTAATTAGAGTTCTAGGAGACATAGACAATTTCTAACGTTTTCTTCTTCAACAGCTCGGTCGAAAATCTTTTCCAGATCTTCGAGTATTTGGATTTCATACGGAGATATGGTTTGGTAACTTTATAATAATTAAATGTGAATTTGATAAGTGAATGTTGATTTGGTTGATTATTGTTTGAATTTGAATGAGTTTATGTTGAACTGTTGATGTTGCTTGGGATTTGATGGTTTGGCTATGAGGAACAGCTCAGCTGTGGTTATTTTAATGGTTTTGGGACTGTTGTGATGTGGTATTTTGAGAAAATTGATGAGATTTTGTGGTTAAAAAATTAAATTAAAAGTTGAGAAAAAAAGTCGGTAACCGAAATATTCGAAAACGGATTAAAATACAAGTAATATTTTGAAAAGGAAGGGTTAAGGGTTTTGGTTTTGGTTTTAATATTTAAACTTTATTTTTGAAGGGTAACATTGTATTTGTATATAAAAATAGAGGTGCAATTTGTAAATTATATAATTTTTTAGGTATTTTGGGTGATAAATAAAGTACGGGAGTAAAAATGGGTGTTTTATAAATGTTCAGGGTTTAAATATAATTTTATACAACATTAAGATTAAAAAATAGAATATTATAAAATTTTTTGATTTAGAAAATAATTAATAAAAATTTGAAAATAAGATTTTATAAACTAAGTTTTAAGAAAAGATCTATATATATATATATATATTACTTAAATTATCTTATTTATATTATTGTTATCATTTTATTAAGAATGTTTAAGTCAGAGAAGAGTATACAGAAGAACTCTTAAAAGCTTTAGAGAACGCAGACCTAATTAAAGTAATTTATAATTCTTTTCCTTAAGACATTTAGGGAAAGGCGAGGGAATAATGCGAAGATAAATTTTATTATGAAATGATAGGAAAGAAAGGAAGAAGAAAAAAAAAAGAAAAGGAATGAAAAATATTAAAGAACCTCTGCCACAGAACAGCAGAGAGCAAATATTAAAAGAATCTAAAGAACCTCTGTCACAGGAGAGTAGAGAGTAGAAATAAAGAATGTATTAACTATAGGGATCTCTGCCACAGGAGAGCAGAAAACAAAGACCAAAAGAATCTAACGAACCTCTACCACAGGAGAACAGAGCACAAGAAAGAAATGAACGTATCAACTAAAGGGATATCTACCACAGGAGAGCAGATCTCTGCTACAAAAGAGTAGAAGATAAAGATAAAAAGACTTTAAAAGACTGTCTGCCATAAGAGAGCAGGTGCAACCTTGTTTGGGCCTTAGTGCCAAATGTATAGTGGGGACGCCCACACACTAAGAACTGTTTTCCAGATGTAAGCATATTGAAATAAACTTAAAAGTCACACTATATGCGTGATGATTGGATTTTTGACGGCTTAGAAATTCACTAATGAATTCTCGTTGCAAGTATAGTTTCTAAACCAACAATAATCCTTTCATACAAAAGATTGTTTGTCACAAGTAACAAACCCCTAAAATTAATAACCGAAGTATTCAAACCTCGGGTCGTTCTCCCTAGGAATTACAATAAAGTGTCTTGTTATTGGTTTGAGTTGTTTTGGGGTTTTGATAAGAGGCATGAAAATAAATGGCAATGAAAATAAACTAACAACTATACAAGGCTCTTGGCAAGGTATGCAAATTAGAAGTTTTATCCTAGTTATCCTTCTCAATTATGATGAGAATTGTCCACTGCTACCACTTAGTCAACCCTTACTAAATAAAGGAAAGCCAAGTGGATGAATTGACTTGAGCCACAAGTCCTAGCCAACTCCCAAGGAAAGACTAGCTTTAGTGCACTCCAAACCAATTAGCAATCTCTCCAATTATCAATCAACAAAGGAAGTAGATAACTCAAGTGTCACTAATTACTCTACCTAGGCCAATAGGAACAAAATCTACACTAACAGCAAAGAAGAACAATTATTATGAATTACCTCTTATTTAATTGAAGGAAAATGGAAGGAACAATAGTAGATCTACAACAAAGCATAAGAACAACATAAAGGAAATTGTAACAAAAGAATGGAAGAATGGTGAATGTAACAACAAAGAATTGAGAGGCAGAAGAAGAAGAAAGCAAAGATTAAAACCTAGATCTAAGAACTAATCCTAATCCTAATCCTAATCCTAGAGAGAAGTGAGAGCTTCTCTCTCTAGAAACTACTTCTAACTACTAAACTAAACTAATGGTAACTAACTTCTGTTTCCCTCTTCACTCCTTGGGTTAAATAGCATCAGAAATGAGTTGGATTGGGCCCACAAGGCTTTAGAATTCACTGGCCACGTTTTGCTTTAAGTGAACCAGGTGGCAGCAACAACGCGTGCACGTACTATGCGCGTGCGCGCCATCATACGTGTAGCAACTATGGCAAATCTTATATTGTTTTGAAGCCCTGGATGTTAGCTTTTTAACCCAACTGGAACCGCATCATTTGGACCTTTGTAGCTCAAGTTATGGTTGTTTAAGTGCGAAGAGGTCGGCTTGACAGCTTTCCGGTTCTTTCATTTCTTCATGAGTTCTCCAACTTTTCATGCTTCTTTCTTCATTCTCTTGATCCAATCTTTGCCTCCTAAACATTAAATCACTTAACAAACATATCAAGTCATCTAATGGAATCAAGGAGAATTAGATTTAGCTATTTTAAGTCCTAAAAAGCATGTTTTCACTCTTAAGCACAATTAACGGAGAATATACAAAACCATGCTATTTCAATGGATAAATGTGGGTAAAAGGTCATAAAATCCCCTAAATCAAGCACAAGCTAAACCCTACAAATGGGGTTTATCAATGCGACCTGGCCGTAAGACTTATATGTGCTCTCTGTGCATCTGGAAAGCCATATCTGGGACTTGTGCCCGGATAATGTCGGGAGCGGGTAGGCAACTGACATATGAGCTCATGGCCTGCGATAGGAATAAATATGCATCATACTTGTTTGTGCATATTTGTTTTTGAGTGTATTTCTTGTGAATGTGGGTGTGCTAAGTGGCTGTTTGAATTCTGTGTTCTATAATTGCTGAATTGGATTGATCCTTGTTGACTGTTATTGCTGACCAAGTATATATAAAATGAACTAAACTTCTAACCCCAGCCTTACTAAGAACTCCCCAGTTCTTACTCCCTATCTCCACCCCTTTCAGCTACAGGTGCGAAGGCTTAGTGTGGAACTACAAAAGCATAGAAGATTCTGTTTACAAGTTGAGTTGTTAAATTTTATTTTCCCTCGTCATTTGTTGTTTTAGTTTTTAGTGGGGTAGGAATTGTATTTGAGGATCTTTGAGTAAGTATATATATATATAATGCTACGTGGATATATATAATTTTGTGATTAAATAATTTAAAGTACTAACTCTTCGTTTTCTTGGTGAAAGTTTCAGTTTGTATTCAAGAAGGCTCAATATTAAATAAAAATAGTATAGAATAAAAAGATTTAGAGGTAAGTAATGCATGAACTTTTAGTACGATTATGAGGTGCTAAAAGTTAGAGTGTTACATTATGGTATCAGAGCAGTTTATTCCTATTAGAGCCTTGCGACTAGACTAACTATGCTTCATTGCATACCATAAGTGTCTATCATGCAGTAGGACCTGTACTAGTGACAAGAATTTGAGTTTTAGATGCATGATTGTCTATTGATTAATGCTGTTAGTCGACCATTGCATTCTCATAGTATTAGGTATGGCCAACTTAATACTGATGATTTGTGTATACTAGAACACTAGTGGATTATCATAGACAAAATAGAAATAATAGGTTATGCAAATCACGGAGTTTGGGAACGTTAGGAGTTATTTCTCAATGGTCCATTCAGTTTTGACTTACGATTCTTGACACAAGAGTTGACACAGTATTTTCTGTTTTCCCATCTTTATTGAAGTTTTTTGTTTCAGATACCTTTCCTGAACTATGCTTTGATTTTCTGTTTTGGGGAGATTAGTGTCTTTGTGGTAGAGGCTAGTACCAATGGCGCAGCATTCTATAATCCAGAAGATTTAACCTTGTCTGTGTTGTTTTGTGTAGGATCACTAAGGGGAATGAACTACAGGAGCTTCATCCTCAATTAGACTAGATGCACACTAACCCTGGTGTTCAGCACTGGAGGAGAATTGACGACCTCTCAAGAAAGGCGTTGATCACATACAACTTGCCATAGAAGAAATCATTCCTAGTTGGAGTAGATAGTAAGATCGGATTGATCCAGAAGAACAAAGCATCTCCAAGCCTTAACTACCTTGTTATCATTACATTCACCATTACTGAGTAACGTTATTTTTATTTTACTTTTATGCTAAACAAAAAAACTACCTTTCTATCTGCTTGACTAAGATCTACAAGATAACCTTAGCTTGCTTCAAACCAACAATCCTCGTGGGATTGACCCTAACTCACTCAGGTATTACTTAGACGACCCAGTGCACTTGCTGGTTCAGTTCTGCGAAGTGTAATTCCGTGCACCAAGTTTTTGACGCCGTTGCCGGAGATTGTTTGAGTTTAGACAACTAACGGATTATCTTGTTGCTTAGATTAGGTACTTTTTAATTTTGTTTGAGTCTTATTTTCTTCTTTTTTTGAAAAAAATAAATTTTTTTTCAAAAACCTTTTCTTTTTTTTATCTTTATCTTTTGTTTGAGTCTTTGTCTTGTTCTTGTTTGAGTCTTTTTTTGAATTTCTTGTGTCTTTTTTCTAAAAATTTTCAAAAATAGTGTCTTTTGTTTGAGTCTTGTATCAATCTTTAAGTTTGGTGTCCTTTACATGTTCTTTGTTTTCTTTGAATTCTTTGAGTTTTGTTCTTGGTGCTTTTCTTGATCTTCAAACTGTTCTTGTTTTTCTTTTTGTTTTGATCTTAAAATTTTTAAGTTTGGTGTACCTTTGTGTTTTTCTTTGAAAATTTTTGCATAGTAGTATCTTTAGATCTAAAAATTTTAAGTTTTGTATAATATAGTTGTTTTTCTCTTTCTTCATTAAATTCAAAAATTAAAAAAAATTAAATATCTTTTCTTATCTTTATTTACAATTTTTGAAAATCTTGTTCATTTTGATTAAAAAATTTTAAATTAAGCGCTTTCTTGTTAGTTAAGTCAAAATTTAAATTTTTAAATCATATCTTTTCAAATCTTTCCTTTTAAAATTTAATTCTTTCTTATTTTATCTTTCTTTTAAAAATTTAAATTTCAAATCTTTTTAAATTTAAAACATATTTTTTATTTTGATTTCAAATCTGTTTTATTTAAGACTTATCTTTTCTTAACTTTCTTATCTTATCTTTCTTACCTAACTTATCTTCCCTTTAATTTAAAACCTTTTTGTCTTCTTTTAAATTTTAATTTTAAATTTTTTTAAATCTTTTCAATTCTTATCTTATCTTGTTGACTTTTTCAATTAATTTTAAAATCAAATCTTTTCTAATCCAATATCTCATCCTATATTCGAATCTTCTTTAATTAGTTACTTTTTTTCTCTCTCTTCTTTTTCAAAATCTCCTAACTAATTCTTCTCTCTTCTAATTTTTGAAAACTTCTTGTTTCCTTCTCTCTCTTCTTTTTTGAAATTCAACATTTTATTTTCAAATCTTTTAATTAATTAGCTTTAATTTTTGAATTTAATTAATAAATAAAATTAAAAAAATATTTTCTCTTTTCTTCTAATTTTTGAATTCTTCTTCTCTTTTATTCGAATTCCTCTTCTCTCTTCTATATCTTTATTCTCCTTCACATCTCATAGGGAGTCCTTTGTTTTTGAATATAGATCTTCCATTTTTCTTCTTCTTGTTTTCCTTTTCTTGTTTATGAGAAGGAACAGGGATAAAGAACCTTTCTTTAAACCTGACCCCGAACCTAAGAGGACTCTAAGGAGGCGTTTACAACAAACTAAAGCACAACACTCCAGAAAAAACCTCACAGAGATTTTCGAACAAGAAGCAGAAAAGATAGATATAGCAGCTGAGCCTAACAATAGAGGAGAACCAAGAAAGGTTCTTGGTGACTACACCATACTAACTTCTAACTTCTATGGAAGAAGTATCTCCATAACTGCAATCAGAACAACAAACTTTGAGCTAAAGCCTCAATTAGTCTCTCTGGTGCAACAGAATTGCAAATTTCATGGACTTCCTCTGGAAGATCCACATCAATTTGTAAGAGACAGAGATAGGATATGGTTAGACGCTCAACCTAAAGAAAGCCTAGACTCTTGGGAGAAATTGGTCAATGCTTTCTTGGCAAAGTTTTTTTCTCCTCAAAAGATGAGCGAAATCAGAGTGAAAGTTTAAACCTTCAGACAAAAAGAAGGTGAATCCCTCTATGAAGCTTGGGAAAGATACAAGGAACTGATCAGGAGGTGTAATGATCGGACTTTTGTGTGATCTAGAATTTTACAATAAACTCTCGTTGCAATTATAGTTTCTAAACCAACTAAAATCCTTTCATACAAAAATTTGTTTGTCACAAGTAACAAATCCCTAATAAAACTAATAACTGAAGTATTTAAACCTCGGGTCGTCTCTCAAGGAATTGCAGGGAAGTGTTCTTATAATTGGTTATGCAAAGGTATATTTTGGAATTTTTGAAATAAGAAACAAGAAATGTAAATGGTAATGAAAATCAAATGATAAAGGGGTCTTGGCAAGGTTTGGTGGTCAAAGATCTCTATCCTTATCACTAACCACAACATGAGAATTGGTAAGGATCAATCCCATTAAGTCATCCTTTAAATAGTAGTAAAGGAAAGTTAAATGAGCTATATCAATCCAAATCCATAAGTCCCAGCTCTCCACCAATTCAATTAGTGAGAACTAGATTTAATGGCTCTCAATCATCAATTACTTGGACATTAGTAACTCAAGAGTTCCTAAGTTACCATTCCAAGCCAAGAACATAAAATCCTACTCTAACATCCTTCCAAGTATTTTGTCAAACACTTGGTGGGCACAAAATAAAACTGTAGAAAAGCAATAAGAGATAATAAAATTCAAACAACCAATTGAAAAGCATCAATAACATAAATTGAAGAGAGTAATCATAAATATGAAGTACCTCAAATTGCATTAAATAAAAAATCGAATCTAACATGAGAATTCATAAACTAAATGGGAAGATAAAGTAATCAACAAGGGAAATAAATAAACTAGAATGCCAAGACAAATAAAAGTAGAAGAGAAACTAAATTAAACTAAGATAGAAATCTGAAATTGAAAAGGAATAAAACTAAGAATCCTAAAACCTAGAGAGAGGAGAGAGCCACTCTCTCTAGAAAACTACATCTAAAACCTAAAATTATGAAAAGTGAATAATGAGAAGTGTCTCACTGATTTTCACACTCTGCAGCCTCTAATCAGTATTTTTGGACTTGAAACTGGGCCAAAAACAGCCCAGAAATTGCCCTCAGTGATTTCTGATATGCTAAACTTTTGCACGATCCACGCGTACGCGTACTTTGCACGTGCGCGTCGCCTAACAGCAAGGAAACTATGACAAATGTATATCATTTGGAAGCCCCAGATGTTAGCTTTCCAACGCAATTAAAACCGCCTTATTTGGACCTCTGTAGCTCAATTTATGGTCAATTAAGTACGAAGAGGTCAGGCTTGACAGCTCAACAATTCCTTCAATTTCTTGTATTCCTTCCACTTTGCATGCTTCCTTTCCATCCTCTACGCCATTCCTGCCCTGTAATCTCTGAAAACACTGAACACACATATCACGACATTGAATGGTAATAAGAGATGATTAAAGTTAGCAAATTTAGGGCCAAAAAAGCATGCTTCAAATCATAGCACAAAATCAGGAAGAAAAATGTTAAACATGCGAATTCAATGAATAAGTGTGAGAATAATGGGTAAAATCTACTAAATTAAGCACAAGATAAACAGTAAAATAGTGGTTTATCAATTTCCCCACACTTAAACATTAGCATGTCCTCATGCTAAGCTCAAGAGAAGCTATAAAGAGTGAAGACAAAATGGTAGAACTTATGCAATGCAACCTATCTATATGAATGCAACTACATGCAAAAATGATTCTACTTACTTGGTTAAAAGTAAATCAAATTCTCCAAGAACAAATACGAAATGGGTTCCACTAATTTAAATCATAAAAATGAAGTACAAATAGACTTGCAGAAGAAAATAGCTCATGAAAGCCGGGAAAAAAAAAATCGAGCATCGAAGCTTCACCGGAAGTGTATATACTCTAATCACTCATGTGTTTAAGGTTCGATTCTCTCAATTCTCTACTAAGCTTGCTTTCTAAGTCTTGCTCTTCATCTACCAATCAACAAAAATTTAATGCACCAATACACATATCAAGAGGTCGTTTAAGGGTTGTAATGGGGTTAGGGTCAAGGCAGGATTGTATTTGGTCAAGTGGACTAAAATCTGAATCCTTGATTAACCTAAACTTACCACCTAACTAAAGACAATCCATGTAATCACAATACAAAATCCAACTACCCATTAACTATGTTTTCCACATATTCATGCATCCGATTTTGAGTACAGTACATATGCATTGCTATCATCATTAAATTGGGGGCATTTTGTCCCCTTTATATTATTTGCTCTTCTTTTTTTTTTCTTTTTTTCTCAATGCATATGATTTAAGGTATTGAATGCAAGAATATATGATCAACTATTTTTTTCTTTCACATTTTCACCAAAAATATACAATATACCCAATTTCTAAACCAAATGCTCCCAAATCGATTTCCCCACACTTAAAGCATGAGCACTCTCACTAGTCTAAGCTAACCAAGGATTTTAATTAAGGACATTATTGTTTTCCGCTTAGACTTAGTGATGAGCTAAAGTAAAGAACAAATGGGTAAAATAGGCTCAACGTTGGTTTGCAAAGGATAATAAAAAGGTTAAGGCCATATGGGTATGTGGTGCGCGAAATTGTGAACAATACTTTTCACAACTTTCATAATCCCCGGTCATGAACCCCAAAAACTTGGTGTTCAATACCATGGCATTACACAACTTCGCACAACTAACCAGCAAGTGCACTGGTTCGTCCAAGTAATAAACCTTACGCGAGTAAGGGTCGATCCCACAGAGATTGTTAGTATGAAGCAAGCTATGGTCATCTTGTAAATCTTAGTCAGGCAAACTCAAATGGATATGGTGATGAACGAAATAAACATAAAGATAAAGATAGAGATACTTATGTAATTCATTGGTAGGAACTTCAGATAAGCACATGAAGATGCCTTCCCTTCCGTCTCTCTGCTTTCCTACTGTCTTCATCCAATCCTTCTTACTCCTTTACATAGCAAGCTTATGTAGGGTTTCACCGTTGTCAATGGCTACCTCCCATCCTCTCAGTGAAAACGATTGCATATGCTCTGTCACAGCACGCGGAATTCAGCTGTCGGTTCTCGGTCAGGCCGGAATAGAATCCAGCGATTCTTTTGCGTCTGTCACTAACGCCCCGCCTGCTAGGAGTTTGAAGCACGTCACAGCCATTCAATCATTGAATCCTACTCAGAATACCACAGACAAGGTTAGACCTTCCGGATTCTCTTGAATGCCACCATCAGTTCTAGCCTATACCACGAAGA
>NC_029778.3:43206903-43207696 GCF_000817695.3 Arachis duranensis
TTTTTTTGAACTGCTTTTTCTTGCTTCAAGAATCAATTTCATGATTTTTCAGATCATCAACAATATTTTTCGTGTTCCTCATTCTTTCAGGAGCCAATATTCATCAAATTCAAAGTACATATTATGCACTGTTCAAGCATTCATTCAGAGAACAAAAAGTATTGCCACCACATATAATTAATTATAATTTTTGTTATTGAGAACTCGAAAAATATAGATTACTTCTTTATTCTAAAAACATCTACTACTTTATTTATGCCTGATGATGATAAGAAAAATAAATTATAGCTTAATTGGAAATAAAATCAAAATAGACATCCTAATTACTACTAAATATCTTCTAAGGTAAAATCCTATAATCACTATCACAGAGTTAAAGCTGGAATTAGAACTTAACAACCTGTGTTTTGGGAAGTGGATGTTCCTCTAGTCTGTGGGGTGCCTTCAAGAATTAATTTCTGACGCTTCAGCTCCCTTAAGTTCACATCCTTGCTCTTCCTGTTCTCTTAGGTGCCATGGTCTTAATGAGTTTTAGCTCAGTGATCATGGCAAATCACACCAAACTTAGAGGTTTGCTTGTCCTCAAGCAAAAGAAAGGAAAGGAGAGGAGTAGGAGGAAAGGCATTGTCAAATAAAGATAAGATGAGTTGAAAAAGATTTGAAAAAGATTTTAAAAAGATAATTGAGTTTTTAAAAACAAACTTAAAAGAGTTTGATTGGATTTAAAATTAATTTGTTTTTATGGATTAAGATACATGTGATAATTTTTGAAAAAGGGATTTTAGAAATTAGG
>NC_029778.3:43208268-43208774 GCF_000817695.3 Arachis duranensis
TTAACTCTTTGTCCATTAACAATGAACTTTTTGTTAGAGTCATTATCCTGAAGTTCTATGTATCCATATGGTGATACGCTTGTAATTACATATGGACCTTTCCACCGGGATTTTAATTTCCCAGGGAATAATTTGAGCCTAGAATTGAATAACAGAACTTTCTGCCCTGGCTCAAAGACTCTGGATGACAATTTCTTATCATGCCATCTTTTTGCTTTCTCTTTGTAAATTTTTGCATTCTCGAAAGCATTGAGTCTAAATTCCTCTAGCTCATTTAGTTCGAGCAATCGTTTTTCTCCAGCTAACTTGGCATCAAGGTTTAGGAATCTGGTTGCCCAGTAGGCCTTGTGTTCCAGTTCCACTGGCAAGTGACATGCTTTTCCATACACAAGCTGGTATGGAGAGGTCCCTATGGGGGTCTTGAATGCTGTTCTGTATGCCCACAGAGCATCATCCAAGCTTCTTGCCCAATCCTTTCTACGGTTAATTACAGTCCGTTCCAGGAA
>NC_029778.3:43211834-43212977 GCF_000817695.3 Arachis duranensis
CAAGTTGAAGACATATCCTGGTTGGTTTGATTTCTTCAGTTAAACCAAGCTTTCTGATAGTAGATGCTGGTATTAGGTTGATACTTGCCCCAAGATCGCATAAAGCTTGCTTGGTAATAACACCTTCTAATGTGCATGGTATCATGAAGCTCCCAGGATCTTTAAGCTTCTCAGGTAAGCTTTTTAGAATGACTGCACTGCATTCTTCAGTGAGGTAAACTGTTTCAGTTTCCCTCCAATCCTTCTTATGACTTAATATCTCTTTCATGAACTTAGCATAAGAGGGTATTTGCTCAAGTGCTTCTGCAAACGGAATCTTTATTTCAAGAGTCCTGAGATAGTCTGCAAAGCGGGCAAATTGCTTATCCTGTTCCGCTTGGCGGAGTTTTTGAGGATAAGGCATCTTGGCTTTGTATTCCTCAATTTTAGTTGCTGCAGTTTTATTACCTACAGAAGTGGGTTGGGAAGCCTTTTTAGAAAGGTCAGCACTTGTATGTGACTGATTCCCCACTGGTATTTGAATGCCAGTGGTGGGAGCTGGAGTGGCGTTAGACGCCCCTTCCTGAATACCAGGGGTGGAAGCTGGGGTGGCGTTAAACGCCACCTCTCTGCTTGTTTCTGGCGTTTGAACGCCAGAACCATGTTTCTTTTGGGCGTTCAACGCCAGATCCATGCTTGTTTCTGGCGTTGAACGCCAGGAATAAGCATGGTTTGGGCGTTCAGCGCCAGCTTTATCCCTTTCTGGGCTCTGCTTGTCCTCAGAGGGATTTTTAGTAGCCATTTGTTCATTTCCTGTCTTCTTGCTACCTTGAAGTGAGGTATTTAATGTTTTCCCACTTCTTAATTGAACTGCTTGGCATTCTTCTGTTATTTGTCTTGACAGTTGTTTTTCTGTCTGCTTTAATTGTACTTCCATGTTCCTGTTAGCCATTCTTGTTTCCTGTAACATTTCCTTGAATTCGGCTAGCTGCTGAGTTAGAAAGTCTAATTGCTGATTAAACTCATTAGCCTGATCCACTGGACTGAGTTCTGCAGTTACTGTTTTAGCTTCTTCTTTCCTGAAAGATTCACTGTTTAGATACAGATGCTGATTTCTGGCAACTGTATCAATAAGCTCTTGAGCTTCTTCAATTGTTTTTCTCA
>NC_029778.3:43213077-43213424 GCF_000817695.3 Arachis duranensis
AAAGTAATCAGTTAGTTAAATTAGTTCTCTTTGGCACATGCCAAGGAGCCATTAATTAAGAATCACAATTTCGTCCACCAATCATCAACCTACAAAAAAGAGAAAATAACAAAATAAAATAGATAAAATATAACATTGGGTTGCCTCCCAACAAGCACTTCTTTAATGTCAGTAGCTTGACAGAGGACTCTCATGGAGCCTCACAAATACTCAGAGCCATGTTGGAACCTCCCAACACCAAACTTAGAGTTTGAATGTGGGGGGTCAACACCAAACTTAGAGTTTGACTGTGGCCTCCCAACACCAAACTTAGAGTTTGACTGTGGGGGCTCTGTTTGACTCTGCAT
>NC_029778.3:43213514-43214921 GCF_000817695.3 Arachis duranensis
GTCTTAAACACCAAGGATTCTTTATTCACTTGAATGATCAACTCTCCTCTATCAACATCAATCACAGCCCTTGCAGTGGCTAGGAAGGGTCTGCCAAGGATAATGGACTCATCCATGCACTTCCCAGTCTCTAGGACTATGAAATCATTAGGGATGTAATGGTCTTCAACTTTAACCAGAACATCCTCTACAAGTCCATGGGCTTGTTTTCTTGAATTGTCTGCCATCTCTAGTGAGATTTTTGCAGCTTGCACCTCAGAGATCCCTAACTTCTCCATTACAGAGAGAGGCATGAGGTTTACACTTGACCCTAAGTCGCACAAGGCCTTCTTGAAGGTCATGGTGCCTATGGTACAAGGTATTGAAAACTTCCCAGGATCCTGTCTCTTTTGAGGCAGTTTCTGCCTAGACAAGTCATCCAGTTCTTTGGTGAGCAAAGGAGGTTCAACCTCCCAAGTCTCATTACCAAATAACTTGGCATTCAGCTTCATGATTGCTCCTATATACTAAGCAACTTGCTCTTCAACAAGATCTTCATCCTCATCAGAGAAAGAATCTTCATCAGAGCTCATGAACTGTAGCATTAAGTTCTATAGAATCTCTATGGTCTCTATATGAGCCTCAGATTCCCTTGGTTCCTCATTGGGGAACTCATTGGAGGCCAATGGACGTCCATTGAGGTCTTCCTTCAGTGGACGTCCAGTGAGGCCTTCCTCAGTGGCGTTCACTGCCTCTTCTCCTTCCTAAAATTCGGCCATGTTGATGGCCTTGCACTCTCCTTTTGGATTTTCTTCTGTATTGCTTGGGAGAGTACTAGGAGGGAGTTCAGTAATCTTCTTGCTCAGCTGACCCACTTGTCCTTCCAAATTTCTAATGGAGAAACCTTGTTTCAGTCATGAAACTTTGAGTGGTCTTGATCAGATCAGAGACCATGGTTGCTAAGTCAGAGTTGTTCTGCTTAGAACACTCTGTCTGTTGCTGAGAAGATGATGGAAAAGGCTTGCTATTGCTAAACCTGTTTCTTCCTCCATTATTGTTGTTGAAACCTTGTTGAGGTCTCTGTTGATCCTTCCATGAGAAATTTGGATGATTTCTCCATGAAGGATTATAGGTGTTTCCATAGGATTCTCCCATGTAATTCACCTTTCTCCCATGTAATTCACCTCTTCCATTGAAGGGTTCTTAGGATCATAAGCTTCTTCTTCAGATGAAGCTTCCTTAGTACTGTTTGGTGCATTTTGCATTCCAGACAGACTTTGAGAAATCATATTGACTTGTTGAGTCAATATTTTGTTCTGAGCCAATATGGCATTCAGAGTATCAATTTCAAGACTCCTTTCTTCTGACTAGTCCCATTGTTCACAGGATTTCTTTCAGAAGTGTACATGAATTGGTTATTTGCAACCA
>NC_029778.3:43218409-43221983 GCF_000817695.3 Arachis duranensis
CTCCAAGTTTTATGCCAGTTCCAGCGTTAAACGCTGGAATTTCTGAGGCTGATTTGCCACGCCGGTTTGGGCCATCAAATCTTGGGCAAAGTATGGACTATCATATATTGCTGGAAAGCCCAGGATGTCTACTTTTCAACACCGTTGAGAGCGCGCCAATTGGGCTTCCATAGCTCCAGAAAATCCTCTTCGAGTGCAGGGAGGTCAGAATCCAACAGCATCTACAGTCCTTTTCAGTCTCTGAATCAGATTTTTGCTCAGAACCCTCCAGCATCTGCAGTCCTTTTTAGTCTCTGAATCAGATTTCTGCTCAGGTCCCTCAATTTCAGCCAGAAAATACCTGAAATCACAGAAAAACACACAAACTCATAGTAAAGTCCAGAAAAGTGAATTTTAAGTAAAAACTAATAAAAATATACTAAAAACTAACTAGATCATACTAAAAACATACTAAAAACAATGCCAAAAAGCGTACAAATTATCCGCTCATCAGTATGTAAGCTCAGTGAAACAAGGCCTCAATCATGTAAGTGCATGCATACACCAAACAATGGAAATATTGAATTAAGCAAAACAAAGATCACAATTTTAAAGAGAACAACACACACCAAAACATAATATTGGTTGATAAAATGCAACCAATCGAATAGGCTCAAAATCTCACTGATTTTGTGTGTTCGAGCTCTAAACCATGTTCCAAAATAAAATTTCTTCAGACAAGTTTAGCAAAAAATTTTAATTCAAATTAGTGAAATGCTATAAAAAGTTTCTTGAAAAATAAATTCTTACTTCAACCAAGCAATTGTAGAATATGCACAAAATCTAACAAACATACAATCAATCATGCAAATGCAACAATGAACAAAGGAAATTAAACATTGGTGTTGAGAAGGAACTAACTAACTCGTGGAAGTCGGTATCGACCTCCCCACACTTAAAGTTTGCATCGTCCTCGGTGCATACTAAGATGTGCAAGTGGACGGGTTGCTACAACTCATGCTTGTCACTGAAGGTTGTGCAGATGGACTTGTCAGTTGCCCATGAGGAGCTTTCCCTTTCCTTTCTCGGTGGCCATCCTGAAAGAAGAGAAAAAGGAAGAAAAGTAACCTAGAAACAAAGATAAGGAAATAAATAGAATATGGGTGGGTTGATGCTAGTGCGCGAAATTGTGATCATCAATGGCGCCATCAACATGGTACGCTCAATTGCAATCTCAACTCTTTATCACAACTTCGCACAACTAACCAGCAAGTGCACTGGGTCATCCAAGTAATAAACCTTACGCGAGTAAGGGTCGATCCCACGGAGATTGTTGGTAAGAAGCAAGCTATGGTCATCTTGTAAATCTCAGTCAGGCGAATTCAAATGGTTATGGAGGATTAATGATTAAAAGATAAATAAAACATAAAGTAAAGATAGACATACTTATGTAATTCATTGGTGAGAATTTCAGATAAGCGTATGGAGATGCTTTGTCCCTTCCGTCTCTCTGCTTTCCAACTGTCTTCATCCAATCCTTCTTACTCCTTTCCATGGCAAGCTGTATGTTGAGCATCACCATTGTCAATGGCTACAGTCCCATCCTCTAAGTGAAAATGTTCAATGTGCTCTGTCACAGCACGGCTAATCATCTGTCGGTTCTCAATCAGGTTGGAATAGAATCCAGTGATTCTTTTGCGTCTGTCACTAACGCCCCACAATCGCGAGTTTGAAGCTTGTCACAGTCATTCAATCCTTGAATCCTACTCAGAATACCACAGACAAGATTTAAACCTTTCAGTTTCTCTTGAATGTCGCCATCAATTCTAGCTTATACCACGAAGATTCTGATTAAGGGATCAAAGAGATATCCACTCAATCTAAGGTAGAACGGAGGTGGTTGTCAGGCACACGTTCATAGGTGAGAATGATGATGAGTGTCACGGATCATCACATTCATCAAGTTGAAGAACAAGTGATATCTTAGAACAAGAATAAGCTAAATTGAATAGAAGAACAATAGTAATTGCATTAATACTCGAGGTACAGCAGAGCTCCACACCTTAATCTATGGTGTGTAGAAACTTCACCGTTGAAAATACATAAGAACAAGGTCTAGGCATGGCCGAATGGCCAACCTCCCATAATCTAAGACCTAGACGTCCAAAGATGATCCTAAGATCTAAAGTGATCAAAAGATTCCAGGATGATTAAAATACAATAGTAAAAGGTCCTATTTGTAGATAACTAGTAGCTTAGGGTTTACAAAAATGAGTAAATGACATAAAAATCCACTTCCGGGCCCACTTAGTGTGTGCTTGGGCTAAGCATTGAAGCTTTCATGTGTAGAGACTTTTCTTGTAGTTAAATGCCAGCTTTTGTGCCAGTTTGGGCGTTTAACTCCCATTCTTGTGCCAGTTCCGGCGTTTAACGCTGGGCAGTCTTGAGCTGATTTGGAATGCCGGTTTGGGCCATCAAATCTCGGGAAAAGTATGAACCATTATATATTGCTGGAAAGCCCAGGATATCTACTTTCCAACGCAATTGAGAGCGCGCCAATTGGGCTTCTGTAGCTCCAGAAAATCCACTTCGAGTGCATGGAGGTAAGAATCCAACAGCATCTGCAGTCCTTTTCAGCCTCTGAATCAGATTTTTGCTCAGGTCCCTTAATTTCAGCCAGAAAATACCTGAAATCACAGAAAAACACACAAACTCATAGTAAAGTCCAGAAAAGTGAATTTTAACTAAAAACTAATAAAAATATAATAAAAACTAACTAAAACATACTAAAAACAATGCCAAAAAGCGTATAAATTATCCGCTCATCACAACACCAAACTTAAATTATTGCTTGTTCCCAAGCAACTGAAAATCAAATAAGATAAAAAGAATAGAATATGCAATGAATTCCAAAAACATCTATGAAGATCAATATTAATTAGATGAGCGGGGCTTTTAGCTTTTTGCCTCTGAACAGTTTTGGCATCTCACTCTATCCTTTGAAATTCAGAATGATTGGCTTCTATAGGAACTCAGAATCCAGATAGTGTCATTGATTCTCCTAGTTAAGTATGATGATTCTTGAACACAGCTACTTTATGAGTCTTGGCCATGGCCCAAAGCACTCTGTCTTCCAGTATTGCCACCGGATACATACATGCCACAGATACATAACTGGGTGAACCTTTTCAGATTGTGACTCAGCTTTGCTAGAGTCCCCAATTAGAGGTGTCCAGGGTTCTTAAGCACACTCTTTTTGCCTTGGATCACGACTTTATTTTTACCCTTGCCTTTTGGCTTTTTTTTTCTGCTTGCTTTCTCTCTCTTTTTTTTTCGCACATAATCTCTCTTTTTTTGTATTCACTGCTTTTTCTTGCTTCAAGAATCATTTTTATGATTTTTCAGATCCTCAGTAACATGTCTCCTTTTTTCATCATTCTTTCAAGAGCGAACATTCATGAACAATAAATTCAAAAGACATATGCACTGTTCAAGTATACATTCAGAAGTCAAAGTATTGCCACCACATCAAAATAATTAATCTGTTATAAAATTCAAAATTCATGCAATTCTTCTCTTTTTCAATTAAGAACAT
>NC_029778.3:43222114-43224425 GCF_000817695.3 Arachis duranensis
TGAACGGGTCCACCTTAGTGATGGCGGCTTGTTCTTCCTCTTGAAGATCTTATGGAGTGCTTGAGCTCCTCAATGTCTCTTGCTTGCCTTTGTTGCTCCTCTCTCATGATTCTTTGATCTTCTCTAATTTCATGGAGGAGGATGGAATGTTCTTAGTGTTCCACCCTTAGTTGTCCCATGTTGGAACTCAATTCTCCTAGGGAGGTGTTGATTTGATCCCAATAGTTTTGTGGAGGAAAGTGCATCCCTTGAAGCATCTCAGGGATTTCATGATGAGTGGGATCTCTTGTTTGCTCCATCCTTTTCTTAGTGATGGGCTTGTCCTCATCAATGAGGATGTCTCCCTCTATGTTAACTCCAACTAAATTATAGAGGTGACAAATGAGATGAGGGAAGGCTAACCTTGCCAAGGTAGAGGACTTGTCTGCCAGCTTATAAAGTTCTTGGGATATAACCTCATGAACTTCTACTTTCTCTCCAATCATGATGCTATGAATCATGATAGCCCGGTCTATAGTGACTTCGGATCGGTTGCTAGTGGGAATGATTGAGCATTGGATAAACTCCAACCATCCCCTAACCACGGGCTTGAGGTCATGCCTTCTCAGTTGAACCGGCTTCCCTCTTGAATCTCTTTTCCATTGAGCGCCCTCTTCACAAATGTCTATAAGGACTTGGTCCAACCTTTGATCAAAGTTGACCCTTCTAATGTAAGGGTGTTCATCTCCTTACATCATGGGCAAGTTGAGTGCCAACCTTAGATTTTCCGAACTAAAATCTAAGCATTTTCCTCGAACCATTGTAAGCCAATTCTTTGGGTCCGGGTTCACACTTTGATCATGGTTCTTGGTGATCCATGCATTGGCATAGAACTCTTGAACCATTAAGATTCTGACTTGTTGAATGGGGTTAGTAAGAACTTCCCAACCTCTTCTTCGGATCTCATGTCGGATCTCTGGATATTCACTCTTTTTGAGTTTGAAAGGGACCTCGGGGATCACCTTCTTCATGGCCACAACTTCATAGAAGTGGTCTTGATGCACCCTTGAGATGAATCTCTCTATCTCCTATGACTCGGAGGTGGAAGCTTTTGCCTTCCTTTTCCTCTTTCTAGAGGTTTCTCTGGCCTTAGATGCCATAAATGGTTATGGAAAAGCAAAAAGCAATGCTTTTACCACACCAAACCTAGAAGGTTTGCTCATCCTCAAGCAAAAGAAGAAAGAAGAGAGTAGAAGAAGAAGAAAAAGAGGAGATGGAGGGGGCTTTGTGGTTCGGCCAAGGGGGAGAAGTAGTGTTTAGGTTGTGTGAAAATGAAGAAGTGAAGAAGGGTTTATATAGGGGAGGAGAGGGGGGTAGGGTTCGGCCATTATGGGTGGGTTTGTGAGGGAAAGTGGTTTGAATTTGAATGATGAGGTAGGTGGGGATTTATGAAGGATGGATGTGAGTGATGAAGAGAATGGTGGGATTTGATAGGTAAGGGGTTTTGGGGAAGAGGTGTTGAGATGATTGGTGAATCGGTGAAGAAGAGAGAGAGTGGTGAGGTAGGTGGGGATCCTGTGGGGTCCACAGATCCTGAGGTGTCAAGGATAATTCATCCTTGCACCAAGTGTCGAGCAAAAATACTCATTCTGCCAATCCTGGCGTTAAACACCGGGCTGGTGCCCATTTCTGGCGTTTAACGCCAGCTTCTTGCCCACTCCTGGCGTTAAACGCCAGTCTGGTGCCCCTTTCTGGCGTTAAACGCCCAGAATGGTACCAGACTGGGCGTTAAACGCCCATTTGCTGTGATTGGCGTTTAAATGCCAGCATATTTTCCTCCAGGGTGTGCTATTTTTCTTTCTGTTTTTTATTCTATTTTTGCTTTTTTTTCAATTGATTTTGTGACTTTCCATGATCATCAACCTATAGAAAACATAAAATAACAAAAGGAAAATAATATAACATTGGGTTGCCTCCCAACAAGCGCTTCTTTAATGTCATTAGCTTGACAGTGGGCCCTCATGGAGCCTCACAGATACTCAGAGCAATGTTGGAACCTCCCAACACCAAACTTAGAGTTTGAATGTGGGGGTTCAACACCAAACTTAGAATTTGGTTGTGGCCTCCCAACACCAAACTTAGAGTTTGACTGTGCGGACTCTATTTGACTCTGTTTTGAGAGAAGCTCTTCATGCTTCCTCTCTATGGTTACAGAGGGATATCCTTGAGCCTTAAACACAAGGAATTCTTCATTCACTTGAATGATCAATTCTCCTCTGTCAACATCAATCACAGCCTTTGCTGTGGCTAGGAAGGGTCTGCCAAGGATGAT
>NC_029778.3:43225883-43227705 GCF_000817695.3 Arachis duranensis
TGCAATTCTGTTGCATTAGAGAAACTAATTGAGGCTTAAGCTCAAAGTTGTTTGCTCCAATGGCAGGGATAGAGATGCTTCTCTCATAGAAGTCGGGAGTAGGTGCAGTAAAGTCACCCAGCACCTTCCTTGCATTGTTGGCATTGTTGTTGTTTTCGGCTGCCATATCTTCTTCTTGTTTGAAGATTTCTGTTAGGTCTTCTACAGAGAGTAGTGCTTTGGCTTCTCTTAACTTTCGCTTCAAGGTCCTTTCAGGCTCAGGGTCAGCCTCAACAAGAATGCTTTTGTCTTTGCTCCTGCTCATATGAAAGGGAAGAGAACAAGAAAATATGGAATCCTCTATGTCACAGTATAGAGATTCCTTGAGATGTCAGAGGAAAAGAAGAATAGAAGGAAGAGGTAGAAGAATTCAAACTTATCAAGAGAGATGGAGTTCGAATTGTTGATAATGGAGGAGTGTTAGTCCATAAATAGAAGGATGTGAGAAGAGGGGAAGAATTTTTGAAAATAAAGTAGAAGATTTTAAAATAATTAAAAGAAATTTTGAAAATTTGATTGATAATTTTTGAAAATTAAGATTGAGAAAGAAATAAAGTGATTTTTTGAAAAAGATTTTGAAATTAGAAATCAAAAAGATATGATTTGAAAATAATTTTGAAAAAGATGTGATTAAGAAGATATGATTGAAAAGTTATGGTTTTAAAAAGATATGATTGAAAAGATATGATTGAAAAATAATTTAAAAAGATTTGATTTTTAAAATTAATGACTTGGCTATCAAGAAAAGATATGATTCAAACATTAAACCTTTCTCAACAGAAAAGGCAACATACTTGAAATGTTGAATCAAATCATTAATTGTTAGCAAGTATTTTTGAAAATAGAAAGAAATTGATTTTGAGAATATATGATTAAAAAGATATGATTTGAAAAAGATTTGATTTTGAAAAATTATGGAAACCTGAAAAAAATTTGAATTAAAAACAAAATCTTCCCTCTTGTGCCATCCTGGCGTTTAACGCCCAAAATGCTACTCTTTTGGGCGTTAAACGCCCAACCAGGTGCCCTAGCTAGCGTTTAAACGCCAGTTTTCCTTCTTCACTGGGCGTTTTGAACGCCCAGCTCTTTCTGTATAATTCCTCTGCTGCATGTTCTGAATCTTCAATTCTTTGTATTATTGACTTGAAAAGACACAAATTTGAAAAAAAATTTGGATTTTTAATGATGAGGAATAATCAAAATGCAACTAAAATTAAATAAACAATGCATGCAAGACACAAAACTTAGAAGTTTGTATACTACTAACACTAACAAATTGAGAATGCATATGAGAAACAACAAAACACAAAAGACAAGAGAATTTAAAGATCAGAGCAAGTAAATCATCAAGAACAACTTGAAGATCAATGAAGACACATGAATGAATTCGAAAAATGCAAGAAGAACAGAAACATGCAAATGACACCAAACTTAAAATGAGACACTAGACTCAAACAAGAAACATAAAATATTTTTGATTTTTATGACTTTGTAATTTTTTTTGAATTTTTCAAAAATTATATGGAAAAGAAAATAAAGAGATTCAAAATTTTTAATAAGAATTCCAGGAATCATGCAATGTTAGTCTAAAGCTTTAGTCTAAAAAGATTAGACATGGCTAGCCAAGCTTCAGCAGGACATTACATTCAAGAGCTAAATTGATGAAAATCAATCAGCTTTGGTGATGATAAGAACATCACCTTGAAACTCTAGAATTCATTCTTAAAAATTCTGAAAAATACCTAATCTAAGCAACAAGATGAACCATCAGTTGTCCAAACTC
>NC_029778.3:43228376-43253186 GCF_000817695.3 Arachis duranensis
TCTTGGAGTTAAACGCCAGCTTTTGTGCTAGTTTGGGCGTTTAACTCCCATTCTTGTGCCAGTTCCGGCGTTTAACGCTGGGCAGTCTTGAGCTAATTTGGAATGCCGGTTTAGGCCATCAAATCTCGGGAAAAGTATAAACTATTATATATTGCTGGAAAGCCCAGGATGTCTACTTTCCAACGTAATTGAGAGCGCGCCAATTGGGCTTCTGTAGCTCAAGAAAATCCACTTCGAGTGCAGGGAGGTCAGAATCCAACAGCATCTGTAGTCCTTTTCAGCCTCTGAATCAGATTTTTGCTCAAGTCCCTCAATTTCAGCCAGAAAATATCTGAAATTATAGAAAAACACACAAACTCATAGTAAAGTCCAGAAAAGTGAATTTTAACTAAAAACTAATAAAAATATAATAAAAACTAACTAAAACATACTAAAAACATACTAAAAATAATGCCAAAAAGCGTATAAATTATCCGCTCATCAGATGCCAAATAATGAGGATCTCAACTACATGGTAGCTACAACATGCAAGTGAGAAATCAGTAGAAGCAAATGGCATATGAATAGTGCAAAAATTGCAATAATGGGGGAGAGAATGTGGATAATAAAAGATAATATAAGTGTATATCAATGCAAATGGACTACAAGTATCATAAAAATTAGCATTGACTTATAATTAATAACACCCAACAATTTAAAACAAGTCATGAGCACCAAAATAATTCAAGAAAAGATGCAACAGTTGAATAAGAACATGTAACACCAGTGGAAAAATAACAAACTTCGAAAAGAAAATATAAACATGCACAAAATTAAAATGCAATGAATGAAAGTATGTAAATGTAATGAGGAAAAAAATGAAAGAAAATAGGGATAAGAAGTCAAAGGAGAATAAATTAAGAAAGAAAGAAGAAAGAATAAGAAAATGAAAGAATTAGGATTTGAAAAGAAAAGAAAATTAAAAGCAAACAGAATCAGGCGGCGCGCTGGGTGTAAGTTAGACGGCATTGTCGACGCGCAGGCGTCGCCAACTTGTACGCGTGGGTAGGCATAGAGGTGAAGGACGCGTAAGCGTGTAGTACGCGTACGCGCGACCATGATCGTGCAAAATGCACGGTCCCATCATTACTCCCACGTAGCTTTCTGTTCAAAACACTCAATTACGCCAATTTACATATGCACACGGACGCGCCATTGGCGCTTACGCGCGGGATGGCAATGGATCATGCGATGCGTAAGCGTCGGTCACGCGTACGCGTGACCACTGGTTGTGCTAGACGCACGATTCCAATGCCATTCCAGTGCAACTTTCTGCCTTTTTTGTATTTTTTTCGTACATACACATGACGCGTACGCATCATAGACGCTTGCGCGTGGATGTGCTCTCTTTTTTTTATGCAAAATGCAGGTGATGATGCAGAATGTATGAATTAACACTGATAAAAATAAAACAAAATAAAACTAAGAATGAAAAGGAATGATCATACCATGGTGAGTTGTCTCCCACCTAGCACTTTTAGTTATTGTCCTTAAGTTGGACATCTGGTGAGCTCCTTGTCATGGTGGGTTATGCTTGAACTCATCCAGGAATCTTCACCAAAGTTTGTAATTCCAATGGCCTCCGGGATCCCAAACTAGGCGCAAATAGCCTTCAAGCAAGTTAAAGCAAGTGACAAGGCCCCAAGAGTGTTGATTGCTAGACTGAATTTCGGGGTCCCAAATCTTGCTTTTGCACCCGTCTTCTTGTTAATCATCATTGTTCCAACCGGGTGGCAAGCAATTTGAATTCTCACTGAAGCGTCAAAACAACTTCCTAGACCCATTCAATTGAGCTCTACACCAACCCTTGCACTTCAATTTGGAGCATGCAACCTTATCGAACCTTGCCTGACAACTCCTACCACTAACTATCTCCCTCTTATGCTTAAAGCCACAAAGAGCTCTATGTTGACCATCCGTCTCAAGCAAACCATATTCAAGTGAGAAAGTAAAGGTTAAGGATATGGATTTACCCACTTGAATGTTGTATTGGATGGTAATGGCTTTGGGAGAGGTGTTTCCAATGGTCTTGCAAGCTCCACTCCCTTGTGCTCTTCTTTGAATTCTTCCACCTCTTTGCAAGCCTCTTTAACTTCAATCGCTTCCTCTTGGTAGCTTTCTTCCAATTCAACCTCTTTTTCATTGCCTACCAAGGGCATGGGAAGCTATGCTTATTCTTCTTTAATCTCCATCTCTTGATCAACCTCTACAAAGTCTTCAAACATGATATGCCTTGGAGGTTGTACACTCTCCTCAACATCAATATCAAACACCTTGGAAGGAGGCTCTATGACTGGACTTTCCCATGGAGGTTTCACATCTCCCAAGTCTTCAACCACTTCCTCTTCTGTGATAAGTTTGGCTTTCTCCACTTGCTCTAATACAAAATCACACTCCTCCTTTATGTCTTTCTTCACTAATTCTTTAACCACTCCTTCGCCTTCAAGGGTCTCTACTACCTCCACCTTTTGGGCCTCCTCTAACTTCTTTTGAAGTATGAATTCGTGAAACCGATCCATTACGTCCCTAAGACGATCCCTTCTCTCTTGTTCCATGTCACTAGCATAATTGGGATCATGTTGCTCTTAGATTGATGGGTGTGGGTGCTCTTCCATGGAGGGTGGTGATGAGATGGAGAGATCATTATGTGGTTGAAAAGGAAGTACACTAGAGCTTGAGGGTTGATTGTTGGGGGTATTCAATGATCCAATCTGTGAGGCAAAAGCTTGTAAAGCAGAGGTCAAACTGTTTAAGGTAGAGTTAAGTGTGTTCTCTATGATCTTTTGTCTTTGGTGAATAACACTAAGAGTGTTGTTATCCAATGGAGGTTGGGGTGGATAGGAGGGTTCATTTGTTGGGAGAAACAGCTCATAATAGGAAGGTGGTTCCTCTTGATAAGGGTATGGAGATGGTTCAACTTGATAGGGATATGGAGGTGGTGTATATTGAGGTGGTGGTTTTTGGGAGTAATTGTGTTGGAATGGGGGTGACTCTAAGTATGGTTCGTATGGCTCATAAGGCTCTTGATATGGTGGGTAAGGATTAGGGTCATATGGTGGTGTTTGGTGGTAAGGGACTTGTGAGTATGGGGGTTCAAAATTATGTTGAGGAGGGGGTTCATAGGCATATAGCGGTGGTTGTTGATAATCAAAAGGGTGCTCACCATAGCCATTATCTTGGTATGCCTCTTGGAATGGCTCTTGGTCATAGTATGTTGGTGGAGGTTGTTGCCAAGAGGGTTGATCAAATCCCTATGGCTCCTCCCATCTTTGATTGTCTCATCCTTGATGCATATTCTCATTGTAGCTTCCCTCCCCTACAACATAATTGTAACCACTCTCGGAGCCAAAGGAGTGAGAATTCATAATAGAAAATAAAAACAAAAACTAATAAAAATAAGCAACAAAGTCCTAAAACTAACAAAAAACTAACAAATAAGTAAAAAGCAAATATTTACAATAACCAATAATAAGGCACACGTTTGCAATTCCTTGGCAATGGCGCCATTTTGATGATCGGACTTTTGTGTGATCTAGAATTTTACAATAAACTCTCGTTGCAAGTATAGTTTTTAAACCAACTAAAATTCTTTCATACAAAAATTTGTTTGTCACAAGTAACAAACCCCTAATAAAACTAATAACTGAAGTATTTAAATCTCGGGTCGTCTCTCAAGGAATTGCAGGGAAGTGTTCTTATAATTGGTTATGCAAAGGTATATTTTGGGATTTTTGAAATAAGAAACAAGAAATGTAAATGGTAATGAAAATTAAATGATAAAGGGGTTTTGGCAAGGTTTGGTGGTCAAGGATCTCTATCCTTATCACTAACCACGACATGAGAATTGGTAAGGATCAATCCCATTAAGTCATCCTCTAACTAGTAGTAAAAGAAAGTTAAATGAGCTATATCAATCCAAATCCATAAGTCCTAGCTCTCCACCAATTCAATTAGTGAGAACTAGATTTAATGGCTCTCAATCATCAATTACTTGGACATTAGTAACTCAAGAGTTCCTAAGTTACCATTCCAAGACAAGAACATAAAATCCTACTCTAACATCCTTCCAAGTATTTTGTCAAACACTTGGTGGGCATAAAATAAAATCATAGAAAAGCAATAAGAGATAATAAAATCCAAACAACTAATTGAAAAGCATCAATAACATAAATTGAAGAGAGCAATCATAAATATGAAGTACCTCAAATTGCATTAAATAAAAAATCGAATCAAACATGAGAATTCATAAACTAAATGGGAAGATAAATTAATCAACAAGGGAAATAAATAAACTAGAATGCTAAGACAAATAAAAGTAGAAGAGAAACTAAATTAAACTAAGATAGAAATCTGAAATTGAAAGGAATAAAACTAAGAATCCTAAAACCTAGAGAGAGGAGAGAGCCTTTCTCTCTAGAAAACTACATCTAAAACCTAAAATTATGAAAAGTGAATAATGAGAAGTGTCTCACTGATTCCCCCATTCTGTAGCCTCTAATCAGTATTTTCGAGCTTGAAACTGGGCCAAAACAGCCCAGAAATTGCCCCCAGCGATTTCTGATACGTTGGATTTTCGCACGATCCATGCGTACGCGTGCTTTGCGCGTGCGAGTCACCTAACAGCAAGGCAACTATGAGAAATTGTATATCATTTTGAAGCTCCAAATGTTAGCTTTCCAACGCAACTAGAACCGCCTCATTTGGATATGTGTAGCTCAAGTTATGGTCAATTAAGTACGAAGAGATCAGGCATGACAACTGAGCAATTCCTTCAATTTCTTGTATTCCTTCCACTTTGCATGCTTCCTTTCTATCCTCTACACCATTCCTTCCCTGTAATCTCTGAAAACACTGAACACACATATCACGGCATCGAATGGTAATAAGAGAGGATTAAATTTAGCAAATTTAGGGCCAAAGAAGCATGTTTTCAATCATAGCACAAAATCAAGAAGGAAATGTAAAACAGGCGAATTCAATGAATAAGTGTGAGAATAATGGGTAAAATCTACTGAACTAAGCACAAGATAAATCGTAAAATAGCGGTTTATAAATGTGTCCTCCTGACATGCTCTCAGAATGGTCTATCCTAGGAATCTTCTATGATGATCTGTTTGAGATGTCCAAAATATCATTGGACAGTTCTGCTGGTGGATCACTCCACTTGAAGAAAACGCCTGAAGAGGCAAAAGAACTCATTGAGATGGTTGCAAACAACCAATTCATGTACACCTTTGAGAGAAATCCTGTGAACAATGGGGGTGCCTCAGAAGAAAGGAGTTCTTAAAGTAGATACTCTAAATGCCATATTGGCTCAAAACAAGATCTTGACCCAACAAGTCATTATGATCTCTCAGCATTTGACTGGAATGCAAGCTGCAGCTGGCAACACTCAAGAAGCTTCCTCTGAAGTAAAAGCTTATGATCCTGATCAACCCACCATGTAAAAGGTGAATTACAGGGGAGAACCTTATGGAAACACCTACAAACTCTCATGGAGGAATCATCCTAACTTTTCATGGAAGGATCAATAGAAGCCTCAGCAAGGCTTCAACAATAATCAAGGTGGATGGAACCAAAACAGGTTCAATAACAGACCACCATTCTCATCTTCTTAGGAACATATGGAGACCCCTAAGCAGAGTCTTTCTAATTTAGTCACTATAGTCTCCAATCTCTCTAAGACCACTCAGAGTTTTATAACTGAAACAAGGTCCTCCATCAGAATTTTAGAGGTACAAGTTGGTTATCTGAGCAAGAGAATCCCTGAGACTTCTGGTGACACTCTTCCTAGTAACACTGAAGTAAACCCAAGAGAAGAGTGCAAGGTAATCACCACAAAGGCTGAGGCCGAATCTGGAGAGACTGAGATGACATTGAACGCCAGTGAGGAAGACCTCACTGGGCGTTCAACGCCCAAACTGGCAGGGAATCTGGCGTTGAACGCCAGTAAGGAAAGCTCTGCTGAGCGTTCTACGCCCAACTTGGCAAGGAAACTGGCGTTGAACGCCAGTGAAGGGATTCATGATGGGCGTTCAACGCCCAAAGAACCACAAGAGTTGGCGTTGAATGCCAATACGGGCACATCTATTGAGTGTTCAATACCCTCTAAAGAAGTCCTTATCCAAGAATTAAAGGAAGCCAAGGCTCTTGTAGAGACCATAGAGGTTCCTTTGCATGCACTCCTTCAATGCATGAGTTCTGATGAATATTCATCCTCGGATGAAGATGAGGATACTAGAGAAAGCCAAGTTGCTCGGTATCTAGGAGCTCTCATAAAGCTAAATGCCAAGCCGTTTTGCACAAAACCTTTGGAGGAAGAACCTCTAGTGCTTACAAAAGAACTCAATGCTTTAGGTCAGTAGAAGCTACCTCAAAAGCTTCTAGATCCCGGACGTTTCCTAATTCCTTGCACCATAGGCACCATGACCTTTGAGAAGGCTCCGTGTGATCTAGGGTCAAGTATAAATCTCATGCCACTCTCTGTAATGGAGAAGTTGGGAACCTTTGAGGTACAAGCTGCAAATATCTCACTGGAGATGGCAGATAAGTCAATGAAGAAAGCATATGGCTTAGTAGATGATGTCTTGGTAAAGGTTGAAGACATTTACATCCTTGCAAACTTCATAATCATAGATACTGAGGAAGATGAGGATGAATCCATCATCATTGGAAGACCTTTCTTAGCCACTGCCAATGCTATCATTGATGTAGCTAAGGGAGAACTAATTTTGCAACTAGAGGAGGATCACATGTTGTTCAAGATGCCTCACCCCAACTCTCCCTCTGAAACAAGAGAGATAACTGTGCAATACTTAGTGTTCCAACCATCCCTTTCAGTGCAGAGCTGTACTAAGCCCCCAAACATCAATTCTAAGTTTGGTGTTGGGCAGCCATCAACAAGCAATGCGAACAAAGGTACTAAGAAGAAAGTACCTAAAGGCTGGAGGGACAAGAAAGCCCCACTGAAGGCCTCTCACCTAGTATGAGAGTTGTCTTCGCCAAAAAGCCAGTCATACCACATACAGTGAGTCGTCTCATGTCTCTAGAGCATGTCGAGCTCATTCATGAGAAGACAGGAAGAAATTTTACTGTAAGAGGAAAAATTCTGAGCCCATATCAATCTCCATAAAGAACTAACCATCAAGCTAGTGACGTTAAAGAAGCGCTTGTTGGGAGGCAATCCAACCCTATCTAGTTATTTCTATTTTCTTTTAAATTTCTTAAGTTTTGTCTTTCTTTAAGTTGTTTCTTTAGGACCATGATCATATGCAGTAGTCAGAACAAAGATAGAAAGCTTCAGAGATAGAGAATAGAACACCCTGGAGCAGAGACCAAGCTGACGTTCAATGCCAGCTAGCGCCAGCCAAGGGCAGAGGCTGGGCGTTCAACGCCCAAGAAAGCAGAAGACCTGGCGTTAAACACCAAGAAGGAGGTCCCTCTTGGGCGTTCAACGCCATAATTGGGAGAAAATCTGGCGTTGAACGCTAGCCATGGTGTAGTAGCTGGGTGTTCAACACCCATATGGAGGGTAGGGAATTCAATTGCTCTAGCCTCTCAAGACTAGTGGGTCCCACAGCATCTTCGCCTATGCCACCATCTTCTCTCTTCTTCTCACACTTTCCCATACACTCTTCCCGATAAACCCTCAACTAATCACCCTCATTTATTTGAACCCTACCCACACCCTCCCTATAAATACCCTCTCTCATACCACTTATCCCATACACTACTCATACACCATAAAGCCCTCACTTGGCCAAATTGCTTTCCCCATCAATCTCCATCTATTTTCTTCTTCTACTACTCTATTCTTCTCTTTTGTTTATTTTTGCTCAAGGACGAGCAAAGTTTTAAGTTTGGTGTGGGAAAAGCGTTGCTTTTTGCTTTCCATTACCACTTATGGCCCCAAAGGTCGAAGAACTCTCTAGAAAGAGGAAAGGAAAGGACATAGCCACCATCTTTGAATCTTGGGAGATGGAGAGATTCATCACTAAAGCCCACCAAGACCACTTCTATGAAGTCGTGGCAGAGAAAAAGGTGATCCCCAAGGTCCCTTTTAGACTTAAGAAGAATGAGTATCCGGAGATCCGAAGAGAGATCCGAAGAAGAGGTTGGGAAGTCCTAACCAATCTCATTCAAGAAGTTGGGATCTTAATGGTGCAAGTTCTATGCTAATGCATGGGTCACGAAAAACCATGACATTAGTGTGAACCCACATCTTAAAAATTGGAGCACCATGGTCTGAGGGAGAATCTTGGACTTTAGTCTAGAAAGTGTGAGGTTGGCGTTCCACTTGCCCTTGATGTAAGGAGACCCACATCCTTACACTAAAAGAGTCAACTTTGATCAAAGGTTGGATCAAGTTCTCTTGGACATCTGTGTGGAAGGAGTACAGTAAAAAATGGATTCCCAAGGCAAGCCTATTCAACTAAGAAGGCTTGACCTCAAGCCCATAGCTAGAGGATGGTTAGAATTCATCCAACGATCTATCATTCCTACTAGCAATCGGTCTGAAGTGACCATAGACCAAGCCATCATGATCCATTGCATCATGCTTGGAAGTGAGGTGGAAGTACATGAGGTAATTCCTCAAGAGTTATACAAAGTGGTAGACAAGCCTTCCACCAAGGCAAGGCTAGATTTCCCTCATCTTATCTGTCACCTATGCTATTCAGCTGGAATTGTCATAGAAGGTGACACTCTAATTGAGGAGGACAAGCCCATCACTAAAAAGAGGATGGAGCATACTAGAGAGCCGGCACATGACCTACAGCAAGAGCATGTGGAGCCGCCTCAACATGAGACCCTTGAGATGCCTCAAGGGATATATTTTCCTCCTCCAAGTTATTGGGATCAATGGCATACTACTATGGGAGAATTAAGCTCTAAAATGAATCAGCTGAGGATGGAGCATCGAGAGTATTCCACCATCCTCAATGAAATTAGAGAAGATCAAAGAGCTATGAGAGAAGAACAATGGAGACAAGGGCGTGACATTGAAGATATCAAGCGCACTATTGTGTTCTCTAGAGGAAGTGGTAGCCGCCGTCACTAAGGTGGTCCCGTTCCATCACTCCTTTTCTTTTATTTTCTGTTTTCTATTATGTTTTATTATCTGTTCTCTTGTTCTTGTTGCATGATCATCTATGTCTTAAGGCTATAGAATATTCCATATATCCTTCACCTTGCTTAAAATAAAATTTTATTTAAGAAAAGTATGATGCATGAATCCCAAGTTTTATCCTAAGAATAGTTCAATTATTTTGATGTGGTGGCATTGCTTTTGTTTTCTGAATGTATGATTGAACAATGCATATTTGAAATTGGATTTAAGAACGTTGGCTCTTAAAAGAATGATGGAAAAGGAGAAGTATTATTGGTACTCTAAAAAATCGAAAAATTGATTCTTGAAACAAGAAAAAGCAGCAAAAAAAAAGAGGGCATGTTACAATAAAAGAAAAATAAATAAATATATACATGCATGTGAAAAAAAAGAAAAAAAGGACAATAGAAAAAGCCAATAGCTCTTTAAACCAAAAGGCAAGAGCATGGGTCCAAGGCTTTGAGCATCAATAGTTAGGAGGGTCTAAAAGAAACACAGTCTTGACCTAAGCGACTTAAACAAGCTGTCCCTAACCATGTGCTTTTGATGTGAAGGTGTCAAGTGAAAAGCTTGATACTGAGCAGTTAAAGTCGTGACCCAAAGCAAAAAAAGAGTGTGCTTAAGAACTTTGGACACCTCTATCTTGGAATTCTAGCAAAGCTGAATTACAATCCGAAAGGGCTCACCCAGTTAAGTGTCTGTGGCATTTATGTATCCAGTGGTAATACTGGAAAACAAACTGCTTAGGGCCACGGCCAAAACTCTAAAATCTATATTCAAGAATAAAAAAGAACTAAACTAGGAGAGTCAATAATATCATCTGGATTCTAAGTTCCTAAGGATGCCAACACTTCTGAGCTTCAATGGATAGTGAGATGCCAAAACTATTCAGAAGCAAAAAGCTACTAAGTCCCGCTCATCTAATTGAAACAAAGCTTCATTGAAAACTCTGAGATTTATTGTATCTTACTCTTCTTTTTATCCTACTTTGTTTTTAGTTGCTTGGGGATAAGCAACAGTTTAAGTTTGATGTTCTGATAAGCGGATATTTTATATGTTTTTTGACATCATTTTAATATGGTTTTTAGCATGTTTTGTTTAAGTTTTATTATGTTTTCATAGGTTTTAGTGAAAAATTCACAGTTTTGGATTCTACTATGAGTTTGTGTATTTTTTATACAATTTCAGGTATTTTCTGGCTGAAATTGAGAAGCTGGAGCAAAAGTCTAATTCAGAGACAGAGAAAGTGCTGCAGATGCTGTCAGGATTTGACCTTCTTGTACTCAAAAGAGCTTTTCTGGAGATACATAAGTCCAAATAGAGCGTTTTAAACGGCTATGGAAAGCTAACATCTGAGGCTTTCCATCAATATATAATAGTTTATACTTTGCTTCAGAATTGAAGGCCCAAAACTGGAATTCAACGCCAGCCTCCAGCCCTATTTTGGCATCAAACGCCCACAAGGAGGCAACAGCGTTCAACGCCCAAAAGGGGGCCTTTAGCCAGCGTTCAATGCCCCTAAGGAGTCCTAGCACGTGGGAGACACTAAAGCTCAGCCCAAACACTCACCAAGTGGGTCCCGGAAGTAGATTTTTGCACTAAAAGACTGTTTTACCCTTCTTATGTAATCCTTAGTCATTAGTTTAGTATTTAAAGGAGTTTTTACACTTGATATTTGGCTAGACACCATCACTTTACACGTTTCATTGTATTTTCTATCAGTATGAATCTCTAAACCTCCTAGGTTAAGGGGAAGAGCTCTGTTGAGTTTTATGGATTAATAAAAGTATTACTGTTCTATCTTCAATCCGTGTTTGATTCTCTATTCTAAGATGTATCTTCGTTCTTCATCTTTATGAATGCGTTGAACTGGCATAGGGTTATCTCATTCTACATGGGTTCAGAGTGAGTCTTTCATCGGACAATGATGAACCACTAGCTTGATTATATATATCTTAGACAGCTAATCCACGACTTCGTTGGGGACTTCTCGAGACACCAGTTCAGCCGAGGTATGGGGAGATTAGTGTCTTTGTGGTATAGGTTAGAACCAAAGGCGCAACATTCCCTGATCCGGAAGATTCGACCTTGTCTGTGGCATTTTGATTAGGATCACTAAGGGGAATGAACTGCAGGAGCTTCACTCTCAATCAGACTGGATGCATACTAACCCTGGTGTTCAGCACTGGAGGAGAATCAGCGACCTCTCAAGAAAGGCGTTGATCACATACAGCCTGCCACAGAAGAAATCATTCCCAGTGGAGGAGATAGTAAGATCGGATTGATCCAGAAGAACAAACCATCTTCAAGGCTTAACTACCTTCTTATCATTACATTCACCATTACTGAGTAACATTATTTTTATTTTACTTTTATGCGCGTTAAACAAATAAACTACCTTTCTATTCGCCTGACTAAGATCTACAAGATAACCATAGCTTGTTTCAAGCCAACAATTCTTGTGGGATTGACCCTGACTCACTCAGATATTACTTGAACAAAATGTATGTTTATAAATATTTGAATAAAAAATTATGTTATATAATAATATATTTTTAATAAAGTTAACTATTAATAAGTATTTTTTTAATGAATAATTTAATTATTTCTTAATAATATAAAATAATTTAATTATTTTGAGTAATATAAAATAATTTAATTTTTTATATTATGCAATTAAAAATAGTACTGTATAATAATTAATCTTAAATAAAAAATTTTTTTGTATGTATTTATATGTTTTATATTTATTTTAAAGTAAAAGATTATATTTATCATTTTTAACATATTTTTTATTAAAATATATTTATAAATTCTATCAATACTTTTCTCTCATAGCATTCTTTAATTTTTATTTAATAAAATCTAATAATTTATAAAAAGTAGCACATCTAACACATACAAAATAATTGGATTGATTTTAAACATACTCTCTTATGGTGTTACTCTTCTTTATTCTTCTTCTCTGCAACTGTTATTTTTTTTTTTATGTTTCGGTACTGCAGAATGAGATAAAAGCAAAAATAATCTCATGAATTTGGTATATTACACAATCAGTTTTATTAAGCATTAAAACGACATAGGATAATTATTAATAATAAATATTAAGGCTTGTATAATTTATATTTTTATATTTAATATTTTTGGTTTTACGATTATATGAAAGAGTTTAAAAATTTAAAATATCTATCCGCTTGATTAATCAAGCATTGATGAAGTCACCAAAAAAATCAAGCATTGATGAATTTAAACTTTACGCAAATTTCTTGTGTGCTAAAGCTATTCTTCTTGTAGTTAATATTCCAAATTGACCAAAACGTCCAAAAATTGCGTAAAGTAAAATTTCACTTTTCATCCTCCGTTGCAAGATGATATAAATTTTTTTTTGAAAAATTCTAATCTTCTCCCCCATGCAAGATACTTCAATGAAAATTTTAAAAAATAAAAACAAATGTCTTTCGCACCATGCGTGAAGTCTATGACGATAATCGAGCACTTCACCCCCAAACGCCATTTTCGGACATAAGAATTTTCCATAATGTAATTTTTTGGCCGAAATGGCGTTCTCTTAATAATTTTATTTTATTTATTTTGTGCGTGGCAGCGTGTGGACCGTGTAATCAATCGTATGGTACGGATAATCCTCAAGTAATCTATGCGGTTCCCAATTTCCCCTTTCGCGCACATCACAAATACACATATGATTGACGCCAAACAAATATAAGAATATAAAGAAAAAAAGTTGTTCTTTTCAGGAGCCATAGCCACATGAACTGGCATATCACCCACAATGTTCGGAAACTCGTGTTAGTTGGAAGCAAAATACTGATTCTTGCACGCTCCAAGCTTCTTGGGCCAAATTAGGAACGCGGCATGAAAAAAATGATCTTGCAAACCCAACAACAAGCTCACCAACTTTTCATGTTCTCATCCACTTATAACAAGTCCAACCTTACCTTCAATCACCATGTGCAAATTCACTTCTCCTGCACATTTTCACGAGTGCCATTCATGTCCCTTAGCATGGGAATGGGAAAGCCTTACAAGAGGAGGAATAGGAACCGGAGCAAGTGTTTCTCTTCTTCTACAACAACGCCAGCTCCATTGCCACCAGACCCAGATAAGGTTTTCTCCTGTTTCCTTATTTTATCTTTAGACTGTGTTCGTTAAGTGTTTCTTAATAGAAAATACTGTTGAGTGTTTCGCTACTCCAAACAGATCTCATAACTCTATATTTCTATCCTGAAACGGTTACCAAACCGGACCTTTTTCGTGATGATTTGGTTCATGGGCATTGAGTAATGTTGAAAAGTTGGAAATTTTGTAGGAAGTGAAGAAAGTTGGGGAAGAGAGTGATGATATGGTTGTAGAGGGTGGGAGTCCCGATCTGCAAACCCTTTTCAGAAGGTTCTGGAAAGTGGCAGCTCCATATTGGTCTTCGGATGACAAGGCTCAGGCTAGGTTGCAGCTTGCAGGTGTCTTTGCTCTCACTTTGGCTACAACTGGAATCAGTGTTGGCTTCAATTTCTTGGGGAGGGACTTCTACAATGCACTTGCCAGTGAGTTCTTCTGATGAATGACTCTATATATATTGCAATGTTTTTCTCTGTGGTAAAGCATATTTTTGTCCTTCGTGTTTGCAATTTTTTTAGAAAATACCCTCTAACATTTAATTTGGTTCAATTTTGTCCCTATGTTTTTTATTCATTTAATTTTGTCCCTAACATTTTTTATTTGTGTCAAAGCTATCCTGAAAGTTTTCAATTTTGTCCCTCATTTTAGAAGAAAATCACAAATATTAGGACAAAAAGCATATTTTATCCTTTCTTTAGTGATGCTTCGTAGCTCACAGACAGGATCCTTACTTTCCTTATGCTTCTGAGGTTGTGTTGATGAAAGGCCATTGGCCTGGAATCATGTGTTTTGGTGTATTTATTTTGATTGGCGAATAGCCTAAGCAAGGATGTGAATATATTTTATTTATGTGCAAGAATAGCATGCAAGGTAAATTACATTTTGAATATTAAAAAAGTTGTCAAAGTTTTTGTTATCAAGAACCCTATGTTATGGGCAGAGCTAAGACTGCTTTTGTTTACAAAGATAGGACACTGACAGGGACACAAAGACACAAAATTATGTTTGACAGAAGAGACATGGACAGAGACAATATGTCCAGAGACACTGAATTAGTGTATTTTGTGTCCATCCTGACAGGAAGGACACTGAAACACTAACAAGGAACACAACTTATTTTTTATTTTTTCTTTCATTGTTCTTGTTAATTTTTCATAATTATAATTTTTTATTATTATATTTTTCAGCTCAAATCTTTTGAACGAAAAAAAATGAGATTAAATTGGAATTTTATAATTTGTTTAGTTTATCACCAAACAAAATATAAGAACACAACATTTTGTGTCTCTGTCTCTGCTATCTTGTTTTCAGTGTCTTGTCTTGTCCTATTCTCATAAACAAACCCAGCTTAAGGGACTTGGTCTTCCCTAAGTGCTTGTCATGTCTTCGATGGAGTCATGACGATTCTTGTGTATATAAGGACACAGCTGCTTTGGCATATTGGGTTATCTTCTCTTTGTTATCTATTTAGGGAAGGTACATTACAGTATGGTTGATGTGATGATGTTGTATGTTGTTTTTAGTATTATTATTATTTACTCTAGTATGAAATGGGAACAAGTAACTAACCCTGTTTAAGTTTGTTAATTCAAGACAAGGATCAAGAACAATTCACCAAGCAACTGCTTTACTACTTGGGTGGCTTTGCTGGAGGAATCCCGGTGAGCACATTGCTGCACTTTCTTAGGTATAGCTCTGCTAGACTTTGCTTTTGTTTCTTCAATGATGAGTTTTCTTACATGATGCAGCATCTAACTTGTAAACATCTAAATTGCCTACATGTTACTTCAGTGGTCATACCATTTCATTTTTTTCGGCCTTTAAATTTCATACCAGGGGAGTTGGACATAGTCATTTTCCCTATTTATTCCTTTTTTTACTTTGTTGAATTGCATCATTCCTTTTCATCTACAACTGTTTTTGATCTCAAAGCGAGTTAGTTGGTAGATTTAATATCTCATTATAACAAGACTTTGTCCCAAGAAAGAGACAAGAAAATACTACATGGGAACTGCATGACCATTATTTGATAACAATTTTCGTAAGGTTTTCAAGTTAACTGATTTGTTGTTTTTGAAGCAAACAACGATAGTTATAAGTGGAATTGTCAAACAAGTACACTCAAGTTCCACCTCTCTAATTTTCCTGAATATTATTATCATGACTGGAAATAATCTGTCTGGATGCCTTTCGATAAAGTTTTTGGTTTCTCATACCTTGTTCTAGTGTTCTACATATCTTTCTAACCTTGTTCATTCTGTTGCAGTTTTTTGTGTTGAGAGATTATGCAAGAGAAACTCTTTCCTTGAGATGGAGGTCTTGGATGACAAGCTATTACATGGATCGCTATCTTAAGGACCGGACTTTCTATAAAATTCAGTCTCAGTCAATCATTGATAATCCAGACCAGCGAATTGTTGACGATCTAAGTTCGTTCACTGGGACTGCTCTTTCTTTCTCCTTGACACTCTTCAATGCTGCTGTTGACTTGATCTCATTCAGTAATATCTTATATGGAATCTATCCTCCCCTCTTCGTTGTACTTCTTGTATACTCTGTTGGTGGGACAGCTATTAGTGTTTTCCTTGGGAGGGTAATAGCTTTCCATTTTCTTTGTGATTCTTTATGTGGAAATGCAAAACTACCGTCCCGATCCCACTCTCATAAACTTTAACATACATCCCGTTTTATTAACTGGAGATTGTCAAAATGGCAGGAATTGGTGACTTTAAACTTCTTGCAAGAGAAAAAAGAAGCAGACTTCCGTTATGGGCTTGTGAGGGTTCGGGAAAATGCCGAATCGATTGCTTTCTATGGTGGTGAAGATAGCGAAATGCAACTTCTTCTGCAGCGTTTCAAAAGTGCTTTTGAAAATCTGACTGTGAGATGCTTCTTCTTTAATTTACATATCTTTTTTCCTTTGATTTTATTCATGTAAGATGTTGTCGGTAACTATATTCAAGTCCATGCCTTTGCTTCTTCAGTTGTTAATGCATATATTTCTTCCTCTTAGTCCATATTTTGCCACCTATATAGTAAGCAGCATTTTTTTCCTGTAAAGACCATGCTGTTCATTTATTTTTTAACTTTTTCTTGATTAAAATAGACTCGATTAATGTGAATAAACTCAAGTATTGACAGCAAACCAAATATTGTCTTTGAGAGCTAAGCGCTAAGCATGACTATTGTTTGCAAGGCCAATATTGTATTACATTAGTGGGAAAAAAAAAAGGTGTGATAAAATTATGGTTCAGAGCAAAGGGGTTTCAACTTTCAATTCAAAGACCTCGTTACAAAAATCTTGCATGAAATGATAAATATCATTAGCAGTTTCAAAGGAATATCTAGTGCCGTGGTGTCTATAACTTAAAAAAATGCTATTGCCTTTTAAGGAACTTAGAATTGCCAAATAAGGAGTTCCTTTCATAGACTTAACATATACAAAACATCGAAAAGTTAAGTGGGTTAAACTTCAAAATCAGATTGCACAATCTTATGAGACTCAATGCAAGCTTGCTTTTCATATGATCAGTAGATTTTTCATTGAACTGGATGACTGGAAAACTATAGAAGGCTGTACATACACTGGTGGGTCTTGAGTTGTAAACTAAGCTCAATGTCTCATTTAATGTGTGATCACTTAATTATAGCTTCCCAGCACTGTCTATTTGCCATAGCCATGTGTACTGACTTGTTTTTTGGTTTGGAGAAAAACTATTAAATGTATCCTTATTCCAACACTAATTCTTTTCTTGCATTTATCCAATAAAAATAATGCTGTAACTTAAAATAGGTTGATGAATATTGTAACTTATCATTTTGTTACATTACAGAGATTGTTGATTTCTTCTAGAAATCTGGACTTCTTCACCAGTGGCTACCGCTATCTCATTCAAATTCTTCCTGCCGCTGTTGTTGCTCCAATGTATTTCTCTGGAAAGATTGAGTTTGGTGTCATCAATCAATCAGTCTCTGCTTTTAATCATATCCTTGGTGACTTCTCCCTCATTGTGTACCAGTTTCAAGCTATAAGTGCTTTTTCTGCAGTTATTAATCGGCTAGGTATAACATTGTTTTTCTCTTTTCTCTTTCGTATTACATTTTGTTATTTGTAGATCTCATGAATGATATCTGCATAAGTGAACAAGTTCTTCCTCTCTGGAAACAAGAGCTATTTTAAGATAGGTTGTAGTTTCATTTTCACATACACATAAAAGAACCAGAAATTTAAGATGTTACGATGATATGATATGTTTACTTGCAAGGAAACTATGACTTTGCTCTACATATACTTTAGAACTTGTATATCCCCTTTGAAGGTGTTTGATGAATTTCATAAGAATGGAAAGATTGGTGTTGACATTATTTCTGTTTTCATCACTGATTCCTAAGAAAGATAGGTCAGTCAGAGTCAAGGTCCTTTCATCCACTTGAGTGAAGTTTTGGGGCACATGACACCATTTTGGAAAATCGAAGTGCTTTTGCAGCAAGAAAGCTGATCTTAGATGCAGCTTTGATTGCTAATGAGTTGGTGTCTGATATGAAAAAGCGAGCTTAAGAGTGTTTGGTCTACAAAAGACTTTTGAAAAAGCTTATGATAAGGTCAACTGGGTTTTTTGGATAAGGTGGAAGGAAAAAGGATTTGGCTCTAAATGGAGGAAATGGATTTCAGGTTGCCTTGTTACAAGTACTTTCTTAGTCATGGTTAATGGCGAGCCAAGTTCATGATTCAAGGATGAGAGGGGTTTGAGGGAAGGTCACCCTCTCTATTTCCCTTCCTCCCTTCATATTCAATTTAGTGGCTGATGTTGTTAGTCCGTTGGTTGTTAGAGAAGAGTGGAGGGGGCTTGTTAAGGGGTTAACAGTAGGATCAGAAGTGATTGTGGTTTCTCGTTTGCGATTTGCGGATGATACAATTTTTTTCTTGGAAAATTATAAGGAGAGCTTCTCTAATGCTCTCGATCTTTTATGTTTTCCAGCTAGCCTCTGGTTTGAAGATTGTTATGGGTAAATTGGCTTTATGGGGATTAATATTGACCCAACTGATTTCTATGGTTGGATGTGAAATTCTGGAATAGCCTTTTGTTTATATGGGTGTTCTCTTAGGTGGGAACCCTATTTCAACCTCTTTTTGGGTCCTGTTGTCATGAAGATTTCTAAGCATCTTCAAGTTGGAAAGGAGCATATTTCTCACTAGGAGGAAGGATCAGTCTTATTCAGTCTTGCTTATCAAGTGTCCCTCTTTATTTCCTATCTTTTTATTTTCCTATACCAAAGGGAGTGGCTAAAACCATTGAGAATATAGTGAGGGATTTCCTTTGGTCTAGTGCTATGGATTCAATACGAGATCATTTGGTGTGTTGGAGATTTGTTGTCTACCAAAAAATGAGTATTGGGTCTTGGTAATCTGGTATAGAAAGTATCAAAAATGCTATTTGTATACTAAAATCAACCACTGTATTTATGTACAAATACACGTGTTGTTTAATTCATTTTCAATGTGTATTCCAACATGTATTTTATACTAGTGGCTGATTTTAGTGTACCTGCATGGTTGAAAATACATTAGTGTGGCAACAAAATGGCTATGGAATTTTCCATTAGAACCACATTCTTTTTGGCATAAGGTTATTAGAAGCAAGTATGGCTTGAATAGAAATGAACTGGATGCAAATCTTGCTTCACATGCTACTCATTATAGTTCTTGGAAATTTATTTATGGTGGTTATGCTCCTTTCATACCTTTACTTTCTTTGAAAGTAAAGATGGATCTCGCTGTCTCTTTTAGGAAGATAATTGGCTAGGTGATGCTCCCTTACTTGGCTTTTCCTTGTCTGCATCGCTTATCTGTTTTACATAATATTACTGTTGGAGACTTCTATTCAATATAGGGATCTTCCTATTCTTGTACCTACTTTTTTAGAAATCTTAATGATAGAGAGTCTATTGAGTTAGGAAATCTTTTAGGTCTGCTTGAAAATGCCCTTTTTACCCCTGACAAAAGCTTATGGTCTCTTGATTCATCCGGTCTGTATACCTGTAAATCTTATTTTCAGTCTCTTGCTGTCTTCCACTATGGCACCTTTATGCTTGACAGAATTAACACTGTCGACAATTTATAAGTTAGACGACCACATTAGGCTATATGCCCAAATGTGTGCTTGATGTGCTGGGGACATTCAGAAACAGTCTCAATTTTGTTTGTACACTTGTCTCATGGCTGATTCTTTGTGGTTTTCATTGTTCAGCATGTTTTGAGCATCTTGAGTGTGCCTTGCATCACTGGATCGATTTCTTTTGACAAGATTTGCAGGTTTTGGGAAAGATGCTAAATTTTTTGGGCAATGGGCAATATATTCCACTATTTGGACCATTTGGTTAGAACACAATCTACGAACTTTTAATGATAGATTTGCAGGAAAAACTATTCTTTGGGATAGAATCAGTCGTTTAGCATCTATATGGCGTAAAGCACATGATTTTTTCAACTTTTCCTCTCAGACATGATGAGAGGTTTGAAAGCTGCAGTTCATTGACGTTTGATGCCTTGTTTGTATTCCTTTTGGTTTGGAGGAACTCTTTTCCACCTCCCCACTGTATTGTTCCCTCAATACAATAATGAAGTTTTCTTTCGTTATAAAAAAAATGATAAATTCTGCATAGTTTTATATTATAGTGTTAGCTTCTCAAAATCATCTGCATAGATAATCTATTAAACACTAAAGAGTTCTTTCTCTATGGAATATGCAGGTGAGTTTGATGATATTTTGGACAGAAGCAGCTCAAAATCTCTGTCTGATACTTTGGAAGACATACATATTACATATAAAGATTTCAGAAGTTCGTCTGCATTGGAATCTAATGGATCGACACCATCAGAAAGTTATGAAACATTGCTGGAGATAAACAATTTGACTCTTAAAACTCCAAGTGAATCTACACTTATAAGAGACTTATCAGTGACAATCAAAGAAAAGGATAATTTATTGGTAAGTAATCGACATCCCAACTTACAAACATCCATATCAGTCTTCATTCCTTGTACTTGATGTCATTGAGCGACACTTCCATCCCAAATGCTATACTCCCCATTGTGTAATATCCCTTTGAGCATGAAGTGTGGACAATGTCCATCTTCTCTTATGCTGAAATTAAATGTCATATTTAGAAGAATTAGGGAGGCAAGAATTGAAATCTAGACCAACACTAAAGGATTTGATTTCATATCATGAACTCACTCTCTCAAAAGCTTAACTTTTTGGTTAGGACTTTGCATAAAAATAAAATTTAGATTTGTATTCTGAATAAGTTCAACCTCGTTAGACTGTATGGTTGTACAAAAAATCATTTCTAAATCTAACCGATATAACAGGTGATGGGACCAAGTGGAAGTGGTAAGACCTCCTTGTTAAGAGCTCTGGCTGGTCTATGGAGAACTGGAACCGGAAATATTGTGTACTATGTAAAAGGTGGAGAAGAGTCTGAGCGAATGATTTCTTCCGATGCAAATACTCCTTCAATAAATGTTGCTAATGATACATTTGAAGATCATGGAAAATTTGCAAGCAAATTATCTAGAATTTTTTTCCTTCCTCAAAGACCATATATGGTTTTGGGCACTCTTCGTCAACAATTGCTTTATCCAATATGGACTGATGACACAGTTTCTACATCAGGAGATACTGAACAAAAAAGTATGTCATTTCTAGTTTCTTGTTCCCACATGGCTAAACTTGTTTTTCTCTAATTATGATGCAAACTCCATATACATTTATATTTTAAAAATGTCTTTTACACACCGTCTTAAACTTATTTGCTCAATCGTTCACTGACATATGATTTGATGTTGAAATGAACTCCTCTTAATTTATGAATGCCAGACACGCTGTTGTAATTATTTTGTAATGATCACAGGAGAACTATATTTAATCCAAAATAAAGTTTTAGTTTAATATATTTATGCAAAGGAGGAAACATAAAAACATGTGATTGTTATCCCAGAGATATTATTAGGTAAGTTCTTTTTATAGGGACTTCTAGACAATAAAAACTTCTGATCCATTTCTGTTAAAGTCTACCTAGTACCTACACAATAAGATTATCTGATGGTGAAACAAGCCTATACAACCATTTGAATCTTAGAAATGTCTCGATTAAGCTTTAGACTAACATTGATCCGTTTTCTTAACAAGGATCAATCCAGGTCCAAATGATTGAAGTAGATAAATAGATGTTCTTATTTATTCCTAACCATTTTGAGGCTTTGAGCAGAACCTAGACTTTGTAGGCGAGTGAACGAATTCTTAAATGTTCAATTTTGAGAATTGACTGAGGTTGCTACGCGCTCATTGACAACTTATTAATTTTTTTTTCTTTTGGCTACTGACTTTCTAATTTAGTAATGAAAGAGGAAACGAGCATAATTAATCATATAACTCTGCCTAATAGTAATAAATACTATTATATTATCTGAATATACAGGGTCCTACTTGATTTAGATCACTGGAATATTATTCGTATGTTGGCAGGAACGCGTGCAAGCTTTACTGATTGAGTTTATTTTGACATTTTTCTGCAGATGTGCTTCCTTTCTTGACTAAGTTCCCAAACTCGGACATCATAAAAGATAAGCCTATGAAGCCAACAACGAATGAGCTAATAAAGGTCTTAGAGGATGTCCGCCTTGGCTATTTATTGGCTCGATTCAGTTTAGATTCCACATATGAATGGTCTAGTGTTCTTTCTTTGGGAGAGCAGCAACGCCTTGCATTCGCTCGTCTTTTGCTTTCGAGGCCTCAGTTGGTCTTGTTAGATGAATCAACAAGTGCACTTGATGAAGCCAATGAGGTATTCTTGAATTCCAAGTTCAGATATGACATATAATTATATCTGAATTGGATGTATGACACATCATGTGGATAGCTATGGTATTCATTGAATTGACCATTCTGTTCTGTTCAAATTTTAGGCACTTTCATCTAACATTATAGACATACTTATAAAAGATTGATTATCTAAACTTTAGGACAAAAGTTATTGTCTAACAGTATACTCATACTTATTGTTATTTGTGAATAAGATTTTTATTTCTTAATTTCTAACCGTACCCCACCACCCAGAACCAAAAAAACTTTTGAAATATATGAATACAGGGTGCACGTGCACCATAGCAGGGAGGTGGTGGCCACCCCAAAATTTTAGATCACTTATAATTTTTTTCCCCTTAAGTCGGCCCCTTTTCAAAGTTTTTCACACTAAGTATTAACATTTCTGGAAACTTTCATGGTAAGCATATGTCTGGTTGGCGGTATAAAGTTTTGGGGATTAGCTTTCAGGGTATGTTCAATTGATTCGTTTGATGTGTTTGAAAACTTTTATGGATGATCTGTATTTGGCTGTAAGAATATCTTTTGCTGGAGGGTGGGACAAAACATTTCATACATGAATTTCTTGTGTAAATTTATACATTGAGCTCATTGGGAAAAATTTCACCAAGTTGATAGTCCAATTGACTTTTGGATTCAGGTACGTTTCAAAGTATTGGTTGAAATAATCAAATAAGCAGCGAACCGCTGTTACTTTACATATTTAAATATAACTCTTGACCATGCTAATATAAGTTACTACATGTTTTGTGTCTAGAAAAGCATACTAGATATTCTGCAATGCTAAATTTAGAACTTCTAGTGAAAACGTTGCGAGTAAAACCAAACATGCTAGTGCTTCCACTATCTTGCAAGAGTGTGTTTCTGTTTTCTTGTTTTATTTTGTGAGGTTTCCTTGTTATACAATAGATGTTTAGGAAGGAAATAGTGAAAACATAAGAAAATAAGGGTCTCATTTTCTATTTTCATTTTCAGTATCTTATGTTTTCAGAATTTTTGTGAAGAAAAAAGAAAAAATATTAAAAACATAAAACACTAAAATGTAAAAAAAAAAAAAAATAGAAAAATGAATACTAAACGCACCCTATTGTTTCTGTGTTTGTATTTTTTTATTTTATTATTATTTTCTCTACAAGTTTCCAAAGATAAGAAAGCAGGTAAGTGAATGCTATGGTGCTTATGACATTGTGCCTAATTTATTAAAAAAGACAAATAGATAATATTTAATAAATTTGAAATATTTTACTTTTATTTTATATATTTTATTTTTTACTTATAAGAGCAAATTAGACAATTTAAGTACCACAATAAAAGGTACCATAGAATTCACCAAGCAGGAAATGGGGAACAGAATACAGGAAACTCAGTCAAGACCTAAAGATTTTCATTGATGTAATGATTCGATGTCACTGAATTTTTGTTGCAGGCTCATTTGTACCAGCTGATTGGAGCAGCAGACATAACATACATCAGCATTGGCCACCGGTCCACGTTGCGCTATTACCACAGCAAGATCCTAAGCATATCCACGGCGGATTCCAACGATGAACAGTTAAATTGGAGTATTGGACCCACAAGACATGAATCCTCTCTAGAATATACAAATCAATGATTTTAGGGAGCTTCAGAATTGGTTGCAAATTTTGCAATGCTTTGATACGAGTGCTCCGAATTTGTTGAAATATAAGTTTGATGTACCTGAATGTCAATATGTAGGATTTTCCGTGCAACTAGCTGCTACAACACTCAACTTTAATATACACGTGAATGAATATTAGGAAACTTGGCCGTTTTCATTTCATTGTTTTTAAGTGCTGTTTCTAGCTCATTTTGGTAATGGTACTTGTTTCTAACATTATTATTATTATTATTATTATTATTATTATTATTATTATTATTATTATTATTATTATTCATGAAAGGGAACAACCTAATTAGACTGGGCTAGAAAGGCAGGGGGAGGAAGGGAATCAAACTCAGATTTCTTTCTGGTTGGAGAGTTTACAAGGAGATGAAATAATATTTTATTGCCAATGAGCCTTGGCTCTAGTGGCATTTCTCTCCCCTTCCCACCTCAAAGTCTACGGTTCAAACCCTAGAGGATGCAATTGAGGAAAAATGTGATAAATATGTGAGGAGTGTGTGGGTGTGTTGTGTACCTAGGATTGGGGTGTTCAATCTACCGNGAAATAATATTTTATTAATCTTATTTAAAGGTTACAGTATAAATAATGAATAGAATATTTGTAAAATAATTTAGAGGTTAAAAAAATCTTATTACGTAATTAATTTGATTGCCAATAAATGCATGAGTGGGTGAATGACATGATTTATGCTGTCCACACTTTACTGGGCTGAAATGGAATTTTTTTATTTTTCTTTTAAAAAAATACGAGGGTATCCACATTTTATTGAAAGCGAACAAAGATTTTTTACACCATTTCACAGGCGAAATAGGTTTGAACGTTTTTTCTTTTTTTAATTTCTTTTTTTGGAAAAAGAATTTTACGTTAGGAAAATTGGTCAAAATTTACAAAAGTGATCTCCAAGGGAACAGGATTAATTTAAATCCTGTATTAATTTTGAAACAAAGAAGAACCTTTGAAGACAGATAATTTGCAATTTGATAGATGAAGTATCGCCTGA